>NW_005370116.1:991407-1011657 GCF_000412655.1 Myotis brandtii
CGCTTCCAGCTGCCTGGCTGCCAGCCGCCATCTTGGCTGTCAGTTAATTTGCATATCTCCCTGATTAGCCAATGGGAAGGGTAGCGGTCGTACGCCAATTACCATGTTTCTCTTTTATTAGTGTAGATGTTGAAAATATACAGAAGGCTAAAGCCTAAGAAAATTATAAAAAAAAAATTGCTTTCACCTGACTGGCATGGCTCAGTGGTTGAGCATTGACCTATGAACCAGGAGGTCACGGTTTGGTTCCCATATGCCCAGGTTGTGAGCTGGGTCCCCAGTGTGGGGCATGTGCAAGAGGCAGACAATCAATGATTCTCTCTCATCATTGATGCTTCTATCTCTATCTCCCTCTTCCTTCCTCTCTGAAATCAATAAAAATATATTTTAAACATTTAATTTTTTATACTTATATATCTATAATACTTGGTACTTTCTTCTTTTATTTCTTTCAAAATACTGTATTTTTTGTAATAAAAGAGTTTTTAAAGAGTATAAGAAAACAGAATAAAATGAGTATCTACAATAGTTTGAAGATTTATTGAATATGAAATATAAGGTAGCCAATGAGTTGAATTCAGTTATAAACTATTTATTTTCTAAGTTATGATTAAATATATTATGCTTTAAAATGTTCCTATAGACAGGTGTTTAAATTCCATATAAACTTCGAAGTTCTATGTAGATTTCAGGCTGTTAAGCAGCTAGAAATAAGTGAAAAAGTAAACAATGTAAAGAGCATGGGCTTACAAACTGAAAGAAATGTTACAATTAAGAGAACAGTAAAAATACTGAATTTGTAGGTTAAGTTTATAAAACATTTAGTTTTCATTTACCATTAACAGGCAACATTTTATCTCCTGAAAGAGAGTATAAGGACATTTCTTTCACTGTTTTATGTGTGAACACTAGTTTTTATCAATAGCCCATAAAGATGGTTAAGAAATTATAAAGAAAAACACACTATAAGGAAAGACCCATATGCTTTTAAAATCAGTTTTAACACTTCTATGCAGTGAATTTGTGAAAATGCTAAGATCATAAAAATTTGTTTAGAAGTATTTAACTGTTCAATGACATTAGAAACAAAACTTAAAAGTATTATCCTAGAAACACAAAATTAATTGTAATAAAACAAAGGCATCTTTATAAAACCAAGTAGAATATACCATATTAAAGTTAAAATACATCAAAAGAAAAAGACTTTTCCTGAAAATTCTTCAAAAGCTTATTTTATATATTTCCTACATATAACCAGTATAAATCTATTAACATTAGAAATCAGGAAATTATTTAAAATTTAAGGATTTATCTTTCAGTTTTCTGCAACTTTAACAAAGTATTTCTAAAATTATTTCACTTTAAAACTATTCTATCCCAATCTTACACTCACTGATGAACACATCTGCTTTTAAGCATTTGTTCCTCAAGTCACTAATTAAATAGACTAATGTTATTACTTATTCATTGTAAGATGTACTTATTTAATCACAAAATTATTTTAATTTGTTTTTGCTGTTAGTTTTAAGAGACTTAGAAGTTAAGTATTTGAATGGCTATTCAAGTACTTCATTGATTGACTGTATAATCTAACAACAGGTTTTTATTAAAATGCAATCAAATATAAAGTCACATAAAGAACCACAAAAACTTACTTAATCAAATCCAATTTTAGTGTGATTACTTGGCTTCTGGAGCTCTGTGTGGGCCACATGTTTATGGAGGGTGGAAGTATGTCTGGATTAGCTAATTTGAAAATAAAATAGAAAATAACAGTATGAAATGATCCTCAGGGTAGACTATACACTTTGTTTTGATTCAATTATGTTCCTTCCTCTCACTTTTAAAAATGATGTTTTTATTAATGCATATGGATATTTCTACTTCAAAGAATGAACCAGATGAATTGAAATTGAAAATTCAGCCAGTCCAAACTCTATGATGTCATTTTGATACACTATATAATTTTGAAGAGTTGGGGCAATTTTTGGATAAAAGTCAGGAGGATCTGAAAACTCCAGTTAAATAAAGATGAATAAGGTGTTGTTGTTGTTTTAAGAATGCCGTAATTAAATTTTATTATGTTTATTTTTCTTTCTCTCTCCTGTACACTTTCTCTTGTAATGGCCTTAGTTGCATGCGTTCCTGTAAGAGTTATAATAATGGCGATCTAAACTCTGCGTAACTGTCTAATTAAGTCAGCATACAGAAGGTCGACAGTCTTTTTAGTAGCCTTATGAATATTGGCAGCATAATTTAGCATAATTTATTTCAATATAAAAATAAACTTATTTGTTTGGTTTTTTTGAAAAATGTGTTGTACTCATTTTATGACAGGCACTGCCTTCTAGATGCTTCCCATATGTTAGCACATCCAATCCTCACCTGTCTGAAAAAATACGACTCAAAAAGGAAGCCTTGTTTTTAATTATCAGTGTGACTTCTGCTGCTGGGTCACACTGAATTAAAAAAGCCTTGATATTTTATTGTATTTTAGACAATAACAGAATAATTAATAAAGAATAAGACTTGACTTTGGTGGGTGGTGACACAATACAATATATAGATGATGTATTGTAGAATCGTATACCTGAAACCTATATAATTTTATTAACTAATGTCACCCCAATAAATTTAATTTGTTTTAATTTAATCTGTTGTTAGAGATCCTGAAATAGGTAACAAATTCAAAAAATAGCTCTCGTCAAGTATGACAAAAACTAGTTATGAGAGGGCAGGCATATTTTATTATAAAATAGTAGCTTTCCTTTTCTCCCTAAATTTATTATATAAAAATACACCTGCCACCCAAAGGATGAAATGGCTCTGTGATAAAAAAGTTTTATTGAGTCCTTTGATTCAAATCTGTTTGTTTATGTGTACATGGTATGACTAGATACCAAACCACTGACCCACTAATTTTTTTGGCATTCTGATTAATAAAAAAAAAGTAACAGAGTAATATTTAAATTATATTCTTCAGAACATGCAACATTGAAAAACTGGACTATAGCCATTACGATATTTCATAATGTTCAAAATAACAAACTGCATATAGTGCATATTAAAAATTGTTATCCAGATGGAAAACATTTACTGGTATGTCTGGTTTCCCTTGCAGCAGCTCACCACTAGGCTTTGAGACATACATAGAATAAGATGTTTCCTTTTAACTAACAAAAATCAATACTAAATTAAAAAAGGAATATTTTTGCAACCCATTTAAGTCCAAAGTAACGTACTATAATCACAAAAATTTTTGTTGAAATTCACTTAGAATGACAAATACTTAATTTTACTAATCCTTCCAGTGCCCTACTAAGTAACCCAGATCAAGAAGATCAATAGCCAGAATAATCAAAATACAACAATTTATACCATCCTGTAAAAATGAAGTATCATTGAAATTCAAATTACGATGTGCCAGAATTTCATACCAAACTTGATTGATTCAGATTGTAATAAGTAAAAAGCTATCCTTGACTATCTAGAAAACAGGTGTCATGGTTGCTGGTGGATTCTAGACTCAAAGCTCAAAAAACTCTCTTCTCTTAGTCTCATCTAATTAAAATAAGGCTCAGGAGGAGGTATAATTAACACTACTTGGGTAACCTACACTCAATTATCCCAGAGCCTCATGATGCCATTGTTGGCAGCCCCCATTATAGCCACAGATTTTCTTTATAGGTAATAAGCTCTTTGAGTCTGTTAGGTAACTTATTCAAGGTCACGCACCTCAGGGAGTAAGGCAGCTGAGTCCAAACAAAGGTCTTCTGATTCCTCACTTAGTGCCCCTTCCTTTATACCATGCAAGGAAGGATGCAACAAAACCAATCAATCCATAAATTAATGCATACATATATACATACATACATACATACATATATGCATATGCCCACATGAATACATACCATGAATTAGTTTGATCATTTAGCATAATTTTTTTCAATATAAAAATAAACTTATTTGTTTGGTTTTTTTGAAAAATGTGTTGTACTCATTTTATGACAGGCACTGCCTTCTAGATGCTTCCCATATGTTAGCACATCCAATCCTCACCTGTCTGAAAAAATACGACTCAAAAAGGAAGCCTTGTTTTTAATTATCAGTGTGACTTCTGCTGCTGGGTCACACTGAATTAAAAAAGCCTTGATATTTTATTGTATTTTAGACAATAACAGAATAATTAATAAAGAATAAGACTTGACTTTGGGTGGTGAGCACACAATACAATATATAGATGATGTATTGTAGAATCGTATACCTGAAACCTATATAGTTTTATTAACTAATGTCACCCCAATAAATTTAATAAAAATAAACTTAAAATAATTTGGGCATTAAAATACTAATGAACTGTGCAAACATAGTTTTAAATAAATAGATATAACTTCTAAAAAATGGTGTAAAGTACAGGTGTGATATTTTGAAGAGGACACATTAAATAAACACTAATTATTTTGACTTACAGGGCCATGCTTTCTTTTATCACAAAAATGTGCAAAAAATAATTATGAATTGAAGTTAAAAATCAGTGGGCCTTAAAAGCAGATAAAAAACAAATTTTATCAATGGAGAAACAGAGAGGTTAAAATACAAAAACATGTTACAGAATTGCATGGTACTGAGTCAATGAATTTTAGGAGCTAAAGATTCTCACAAATCTCTTTGAAGTATTTTGGGAGTAAAAGATGGAATTATCAAAATTGCAACTGTAAATTAATTAGCATATTTATCTCTCAACACTATTGTTTTGAAAAATAGACCTCGATTTTATAAAGTATGGAGCTAATGCCCAGCTCTCAAGCCTGAGTTTTACGGGAGTGGTGGGAGCATGCTCAGATATTTCTAATTACCTGCCTAGATGGGAGCCACTAGCCGCATTGCACACAGTAATCATGAGCACCCTGGTATGAGCATCCTTGAGTCTTCAGGGCTTATTAGTCCGCTAATGATGCATTATGCCCAGCGAGTCCTGAGCACTGGCATCACTCTCGGTAGATCTGTAGGGTCTGGATCAGAGTGCACCTATCTTTATTGTCCACATTAACTATTTAACTAGTGCAAAGTTTATATAATTAGCAGACATAGTTTGATACACATAATAAATAGGTAACACATAGACTCAGCTGACATTTTATATAACAAAAAGGCCTACCGAGAAGATGACATTTGAACAGAAAACCTCAAAGACATGAAGAAGTTTGAAGCTACCTGGGTAAAGAGCATTCCAGGCAGATTTGCTTTGCATGTTTGAAGAATAAAAAAAGGCCCATAGTGCTGACACACAGAGAAGTCAGGGAGATGGGTGCGGAGATGAGGTCAAGGAGAGAGCCAGGGGCCAGATTCTGTACAGCCTTGTAGGCTATTGAAAAGTCCTTAGTGTTTACTCTGTAAAGATTCTGTAAAGATTAACACAGACTCATTCAAACAGTTTTTCTAGTTAAAATAAATATTTTATCCAGGGCACATTTGGTCACTGAATAACTTAGTCACTGAGCAGGAACCTTCTAGGCTTTGGGTATTCAGTGATCTAAGTGAGATATACATTTTTAAGGCTTCTTCTGAAAAGCTGTCCAGTAAAATTTTCATTAAACACTAAAATGAGCCACCAAGTTATTCATTATGAGTTGTTCATCTGCAAAAATGAATGCATTTTTTTGGATCATTATGTGCTGTTTGAAAAGGTCATTTGAAAACCAAATATGTAATATGGGAATAAAAAGGGTTAAATATTGTTTTATTTACCTTGGTTGTCTAGTTCAGTGACAAGGATACTCTTAAAATGTCTTTCTTGTTAATGAAGTTCAGACAATACAAATGCTTCACTTATATTTTCATTAATTAGCCCTTTGTACTCTTGGTTTCTGAATATTATTCAGAGAGATGGAATGAAAGGTGAGGGAATAACAATTAAAATATGTATATTGGAAGCAAGAAGTAGGAGTGGGAGAAACATCTACACAAAAGCGTTTATCATTGGAAAATAATGATTTAATACTTTTCAATACTTACTTTTCTATATGTAAAAGAGGCCCGGCGCATGGATTCGTGCACTGGTGGGGTCCCTCAGCCTGGCCTGTGCCCTCTCAAGGGATGTAGTAGTTCATGAAGTGGCAGGCAGCCAGGGAGGAGCCAGAGCTCCGACCAGGCACTGTGCTGCTCCCACTCATCCCACCACCACTGTGCATGCTGCCACTGCTGCTCCGTAGTGCTGCCCTGGAGGCAGGAGAGGCTCACCCTGCCGCAGCTGCTCTTGCCAGCCTTGAGCTGGGCATCTGGCATCCATTGGTCAGCTGAGAAGCACTCCTGCTGTGGGACGCACTGACCACAAGGGGGCAGCTCCTGCATTAAGTGTCTGCCCCCTGGTGGTCAGTGTGTGTCATAGTGACCAATCAATTGGTTGTACAGTCCTTTGGTCACTTAAGCTTATATATATATATAATTTTCAGCGTTTATATAACCTGGAAAGTTGGAAAGTTCAGAGGAATTATTTTTGGAAGAATGAAGCTTTTTACCAAATTACATTTCCTGATCTTATAAGATTTACATCTTATAGGATATCATTCAGGATTCTTCAGAAAAATAGAACTAATAGGATGTGTGTGTGCGTGTGTGTAAATACATATATAGAGATATTTAATTTATGCAATTAACTCATACAATTGTTAAATTGTTAAAGCTTTTAGGTGCAAAATCTGCAGAGTAGGTTGACAAGCTGGAGAACCAAGGAATAGCTGCTGTTTGAGTCCAAGTCACTTTGCTGGAAGAATTACCTCCTCACTGGGGAAGATTCGTCTTTTTCTATGAAGGCCTTCAAGTGATTGGATGAGGCCCACCACATTATGGAGGATAATCTGCTTTCTTGGAAGTCTGCTGATTTAAATGTTACTCTCATCTAAAAGTACCTTTACAATAACATCTGCAACAATATTTTATCAACTATATGGCTATTGGGGTATAGTAAACTGACACATAAAGTCAACCATCACATATGGGATGAAGTCCACTATATGGGTTTGAAGTGAAATATGTTTCTCTCTACGGAGTGTGAGAGCAGTTCATCTCAGCCAAATATTTCCCTAAAATTCTTCTTCTGCAAGAAGTGTAATATTCATTGCAGGATTTCATGGTTCTAAAGACAATAAATATAATGGAAGCAAAACTTTAAAGAGTTTGTTATATATATGTAGGTGTATTTAAAAATTGTATGTCTAATAGTATGTTCATAGTAAGATTTTTTTAAACAATGTTTCCTTCCTTTCCATCCAAACTTCACAAAGGAAGAGTTTAATTTGCTGCCTCCATTTCTTTAACAGCAGCACTTAGAACTTTATTACAGTCTTCTGGAGCCATCTTCACTGATGTCACCATTGACCTCTTCACTGCTAATGAGCATTTTCAGCCTTATGAATTTACTGCTTCCTTCTTCTTGACAGTCAACATTACCCTCTCAAAGTCCAGGATCTTCTTCATCTCCTTCATAGCTCTTCATTTTCTGATCATCTCAGAATTTTGCAGAGTCTCTTCTTCATCTATACAAACTCCAAAGTCAGTATCATATACTTGGAAAGATTTGAAATATCTAATGACCTGGAAAATTTTACTTTTCAGCTCCTGAATAACCCCAGATATTTTACAGGGTCCCATGCAACCACTTGGCATGGTGTCCCAGGACCCTGGCACAGAGACCACCTCACCTCTCCTATGCTTTTCACAGCACTTTGAAGGCCACATGACATCTCTGTAGAAACTGGGCTACTTCCCTCTTTTCTGTCTCACTACTTGCTTCACACTCCCTAACCATCGGCCTGCCATCTTGTCCTCATCAGTGAGACTTAATTCAAAGGGAATTTCTTAGGGACTCCCTGTAAGAACCACACTCCCAGGTATGCTCTCTCTCTTTTCTGCTCCTTGTTGAATGAAATAAAGAAGTAAAAACTCTGACATATCACAACTATGACATTATGCCTTTTTTATTATAAGACACTTCATATGGTATCAATGACATAGAGGTTTTATTTAAAAACAGAAGCATAAACAAATGTTTCCCAAATATAAAAAAAATATATAATTTAGACAATTTAAGAGACTTACAATAAAAAGACCCACTGCTTTGAATATTATAGACAAGAATACCATTTTGGGGTAATTGGTCTCTTGATTTATAAATATAAAATAATTGACTGGATTTAAAAAATTTAAAAAAATGATAAATATAAATTATTTCTATAAATAAGGAAATTATTTTTTAAATCTGTGGTAATGTAATATTTAATAATATCAGCTCAAATGTGAAATACTTTCCTAGAGAGCTGAAGTTAGATGACAAGAATCGCAGAATTGTTGGGCACTTAGAATTATCAGCTATAACCCATCATTTAATTGGTGGGAAAAATAAGACTTAACAAAGCCATGACTTTATGAGAACATAGGTACTGAAATTATTTTTTAAATCTGTGGTAATGTAATATTTAATAATATCAGCTCAAATGTGAAATACTTTCCTAGAGAGCTGAAGTTAGATGACAAGAATCGCAGAATTGTTGGGCACTTAGAATTATCAGCTATAACCCATCATTTAATTGGTGGGAAAAATAAGACTTAACAAAGCCATGACTTTATGAGAACATAGGTACTCTGAGTGTCATTATAGGTTATTTCTGCCCTATAAATATTACTGAAGTGGTTTCCAGACCAACTAAATCAGAATCTTTGTGCAGAGCTTTAAACCTTTCAGTGTGTGTGTGTGTGTGTGTGCACAATTCTCTGAAATCACATTTTTTTTTTTTTACATTGTGACTTGGCAGCTTCTCCCACCACATTGTAGAATGCATTTATATAGGCCTTGTATTTTGATGGACTTTGTGACCTGCTTTGAGCAACAGAATGTGGAATGAAGAGAGTTGTGCCAGTTCTGAGCTAAGGACTCATGCTGCCTGCCCTTCCCACTGCCACTCTCACCGCTGGAATCTGCAGAGCTGGATGAGAATAAGCCTAACGGAGCCTGTGGAATGGGGGAAGACATGTGGCCTAGTTGCCCTTTCACCTCAGCCAACAAAAATACACCATCTTAGATTGTTCATCCCCTAGGCAAGGGCCTAGCCAACCCACCACTTAAGATTGGCAGCTGAATGTAATGATAGAGCTCAGCCATACATAGAAGAATCACCTACTGAGTTCCGCTCCAGGTGCTGAGCCACAGAATCTTAAGCTAAGCAAATGGTTATTCTATTAAATGAAGCAGTGTTAGGGTTTGTTTGTTTTGTTTTGTTTTTACACAATAATAGAAATCTGACACACTGATTAATTTCTGTAAGCAATCAAAGTTTAACATTTACTAGTCTTTTGCTTTGCTGTCTCTCCAAAATTCATTTTTAAGAGAAACCCAAAAGGGGACCTAAAGTTTAGAATATGAAAGATGAATTTCTATATAGCCTTCTAAATATAACTGAGCAGCCCTGACCCATGTTGCTCCATTGGTTGTAGCAATGTCCCATACATCAAAAGGTTGTGAGTTCAATTCCTGGGTGGGGCACATACCCAGGTTACAGGTTCTATCCCTGGCTGGGGTATGTGCAGGAGGCAGCCAGCCAATCCATGTTTCTCTCTCTCTCTCCCTCTCTCTCTCTAAAAATCAGTAAAAACATATCCTCAGGCGAGGATTAAAAAATAATAAAAATAAATAAATATGACTGAACAATAATACATTAAAATTTTGAAAACATTATACACACGTATTTATGAAGGATCTATTGAAAAACAAATTGTAGTTCAAATAAACACAGCACACTGTAGTGCTGGTTTTGCAAATTTAGTAATTTTAGTAGGAAATTAAATTTCATCTGAACCACATATCAAACTGTCAGTTCCTTTCTTGTAAATTCAATGTAACTTGTGCTGCCTGAACATAATCAGAAAATTAGTTATTAAGCTTTCTTTATATGGCAACTAAAGTTTAAAGTCCTAAAAGCTCTCAAGGATAATTTTATATTAGAAGCCACCCAGGACACAATTAAATTTTTATGTACACTTACACTGACAGTTGTCAGAAAATGCCTTGAGAACTAAGCGTACATTTGTTTCTGTGTAAGAGTAATTAGTACCCATTCCCAAAAGGATACTTAATGTACAATGGAACTGAGGACTCCCTTTGGGTAGATTATAATGGCATCATACCTCAGATGTACATAGACCAGTAATGGTAATTAAAATTCACTTTGTATCAGTGAAAAGCTAAGGGATCATTAAAGGTCGCGACTTTGGCCTTAATTATTTGGGTTATTGTTTTGATTTAATTAGATGAGTTTAATGAGTCTTTGGTTGCAGCATGGTTCTAAATTGAGCAACACACCTTGACGGTGGCTTTGACAGCCTTGGCTGCTCATTCTTCCTCGAAAGGAAGTAACGTATTGTCCTCTGCACACAACAGACTAGGTCAGTTAATTCTCTCAGGAAAATATGAATTGGATGAGAAAGGAGTTTTGACTGATGCAATACAATTCAATTCAACTCAACTAACTCGGTATTTTAAACATGTCCCATTAAAGAGGATTTCCTTCCTCCATCCACTATTTTTTCTGCCATGTAAGATTTTGAAGAGAACCACCAAAATGGGGACTCTTTCTATAAATAGTCATAAGAATCTAAGATTTAATACAAGTCATTTAAGTTTTTTTCCGTGGAAGATGGAGAAAGCTCCAATGGCTCATTGTGATGAGATTGTATTAGTGTCTCAGGGCTACTAAATTACCACAAACTTTGTGGCTTTTAACAGAAATTTATTCTTTCACATGTATGGAAGCCAGAATTACAAAATCAATAGGTGTCATTAGGACCATACTCCCTCTGAATGCAATAGGGAAGAATTTTTCCTTGCCATTTCAGGTTTCTGGTGTTCTTTGGTTTTGGGCAGCATAATTCCAATCATTGCCTTGATCTTTATATGGCCATCTTTCCTGTGTGCTTCCATGTCTTCACATGTTTTTCTCTCTGTATCTCTATATCCGCTTTTATAAAAACCCCAGTCATTGCCTTTGGACTCACCTTATTCAAGTATGATTTCATCTTAACAAATTACATCAGCAAAGAAATTCTTTCTAAATAATGTCACATTCTGAGGTTCCTAGTGTAGATAAATGTGTGGGACACTCTTCAACATAATACAGAGTAAGAACTCAATTACAGACAAAACACAGAAAGAACTGGGGAAAATGCGCTCACGCATCTATTTGAACCATGTCATCAGAGAAGCTCACTGGAGTTTTCCTTCTCTGTAAATTGACAGGCTAGGAATATATATGCCCTTTTGGTTCTTAGCCCCTGAAAGGTTTGTTTGCATTTTGAAGGCTTGCACAATAGATGAAGTTAGTTAAGAAGAAGTGATGAGAAATTTCCTGTAGGAAATAGGAGATGAAAAGTCTTTAAGTGAGGTGATATGAAAGTTTTTGCTGGCTTTAGGCTGTCTTCACCATACATGATATCATTTATACCTCCTTTTGTGAGGTAATTTGTGAAGTATCAAACAGAATACTCCCATTAATGAAACCAGACCATAAAATTAAATTAGGTCTGACCATCAGATTTTACCGGTGAAGGGTGTAATGGTTGGTATTATGTGTTAACCTGGCTGTAACACCCAGTTATGTAATCAAATTCTAATCTAGGAGTTGTTGTGAAGGTATTTTATAGATGAGCTTAATATCTATAATCAATTGACTTTAAGTAAAAGAAGTTACCTTAGATAATGTGGATGGGCCATATTCAATTAGTTGAGGACCTTAAGAGCAAAAATTAAAGTGTCCAGGGGAAGAAGAGACTCTGCCTAGGACTGCAGCCATGACCCCCAGCTGAGTCTCCGCCTCCTGTCCTACCCTGTGAGTTACAGACTTGCCTGCTCCCACAAACATGAGCCAATTTCTTAAAATAAATCTCTTTATTAGGCATGTGTTTTCCATTTGCATTCAAAATTTTATATATTATTTCAATTGTTTCTGTTTCTCTGAGAACCCATACTAATAAAGTGAGTTACACACTCATCATTATAAAGTAAATCTACAATATATATAATTTTCAGATTGATGCGTGTGTGTGGAAATTCATATGGTCATAAAATGTAACCTCAATTCAGGAGAAACACATATAAAGATCACTGTAAGTGAATGTTGACCAGAATATTTTTACTTTCCAATCATTGTATATTTTCTGATATTTTTATTTTTACATACTGATTATCATAATGGTGTTCTAGAGGAAGAGGATTAAATAATTTTAAATCAATTGCACGTTAGACTTCAACAATTACTGATACATTATCCTTTCATACTACTAGAATGTAGAATAAAATAATTAGCAGTATATGTAATCAGTACCTAAAACTTGTATATGTAATCTGGTCAGTTTGAGAAATGAATATTTGTTTATCCCACAGACTAATTAAGTGCACTGTAAGATAGTAAAGAAGAAAAAAAGAAAAGTCAGTTTAATTAAACGCATTAAAGAGAGGCACCTCTGCCTGGCCAGTGTAGCTCAGTAATTGAGAGCTGACCCATGAACCAAGAGGTCCCTGGTTTGATTCCCCATCAGTGCACATGCCTGGGTTGTGGACGTGGTCCCCAGTCGGGAGCCTAAAGGAGATGTTTCTATCTCTATTCCTTCCTTTCTCTCTAAAATCAATATTTTTGAAAGAGAGACACCTCTTAAAAATATTTTCTTTCAGACAACATGTGGTATAAACAAATAATACAAATAAAATATAAGAATGAAACAAAGTAGTGTTGTACTGTAAGAACATTATCTCTAAGATAAAAAAAATCATCTAGACCCATCATTTCCCCCCTGTAGGGATTCAGGGAATGAGACAGAATGGGACACAGCCAGCTCTTCTCTCCTTTCACACCCTCACCTGGTGTTCTTGTCCGGTGAGGCAGGCTACACAGTCTGAACAGCTCCCCCCACTCTAATATATATATTCAATATGGTAATGCCTTTATTTTGTTGTTTAGACACAGAATTAGAAATGAATGTCTACTGAATAATTTTTCAGATACAGATAAACTTTTTACTTGTGTTATACAGAGTCTTAATGCTTTGTTTTAAATAGCAGCAAGCTCCTATGAATACAGGGAGAGGATCTTGCACCAATATTTCCCTAACTCCTACCACAACCTTGGATCCAGAATTCCATCACCAGGAAATTAATAATGAATAATAATTCACATTTGTAATACTGACTAAGGGTTATGCCAAGCCTCACATAAGCTTCCAAATTAATCAAACTTGTTCAATCAACTAGATTAAGGTGGTTTTATACACACACACACACACACACACACACAAACATTCACATACATATATAGTATAAAAGGGCAATTCATTTTTATTTAGGCAGATCCAATATTCCCTGATCAACTTGAATAATAAGCATTTTAGATTAAATGCAGATTGAATATAAGTATGATTTCAGCAAGCCTAGATATTCTTTACATAGTTTGTCACCCTAAGACTAGAGGCCTGGTGCACAAAATTCTTGCTTGGGTAGGGTCCCTAGGCTTGGCTGGCGATCAGGGCTGATCTGTGGAGTGACCGGTGGGGCGATCGGGAGGGCCCCCACTGGCCCTACCTTGGCTGACCTGGCACCTCCTGCTCGCCGGCCACACCCCCTGCTGCTGCCGCCTGTTGCCTCCCTCTATGGGGCAACCAGCGGGGCAATCAGGGGCCCCCATTGGCACTTGCCAACCAGCGGGATCAGGGGCCCCCATTGGCACTTGCCTTGGCGGGCCTGGGGCCTGCAGGCTGGGGGCAGCTCCTGTATTGAGCATCTTCCCCCTGGTGGTCAGTGTGCATCATAGCAACCGGAAGTTCCTCTGGTCATTCCACCATTAAGTCAATTTGCATATTAGGCTTTTTTTTGTATAGAAAAAGATAAATATAATGTATATCTAATTTCCTTTACTTGATTCATATGCTGATTCTCATTTTGTTTTTTAATTGTCACTTAGAATAAAGACAAATATACCAAAAGTTTTTTTTCATTGAGGAATCTTGAGATTTGTTTTTCCCTTAGTGAACCAGAATGGAACATTCTGATATTGATTAACCTATCCCAGGTTTTCCTTTTCTGGGTTAAATAAACAAAATTAAAACACACTAAATTAATTAATTAAATATTGTAAGAAATGTAATAAAATTTGACTTAGTTTTTATTGTTGTTAATCCTCTCCTAAGGATATTTTTCTATTGATATTTAGATAGAGTGGAAGGAAGGGAGGGGAGAGACAGAAAGAGAGAAACATCGATGTGAAGAAGACACATCGGTTGGTTGCTTCCCACACATTCCCCTACATGGGCCAGGGATCAAGCCTGAAACTGAGGAACATGCACTTGACTGGAATTGAACACTGGACCCTATAGTCCACTGAATAATGCTCTATCCACTGAGCCAAATATGCTAGGGCTGGACTTGTTTTAATTAAATGATGGTACATAAGTTTTACTTCTATATCTGATAACATTGAGTTTTTACAATTTGATAAATCTTGTAGCTTTATTATCCTATAATTATTTAAGCCTTTAACCCAGTTACTCACAGCACCAACTTTATAGAAATTAAATTCAATCAGTAACTTTTAAACTAATCAGTTAGTATTTGCTGTGTAAACAGCAGTTGCTAAATCACACTTGATCCACTATTTAATTGAAGCTATGACTTGTATGCACTGTGTGGGATTTTGCAGACCAAAAGTGCCTTATTAGCATTATTCTTAATATGAAAGCATTATCTGTCCTAGTGAGGAAAAAAGACACAATATTTTTATATCCTCCATTTGATAACTATGTCTTTTTTTTCTTTGTTCAAATCTATAGAGCATACATGACTACTGGTGGGAGATTAACGTTAATTAAATTGACTTTATAGTAGCAATTGCCATACTTTCTACGAACTTTACAGTGGATTTTCTTATGGGAATAAAGATGACTGCTTTCTGCATTACTTCCATTATTAGCAAGAACCTTCCCACATCCTGCCTTAACTTGTTTGGGATGTAATCTTTCTCCTCAATTCTGATAAAAAAATAAAGGTGCCTATGTTGTTGTTCAAATCTATAGAGCATACATGACTACTGATGGGAGATTAATGTTAATTAAATTGACTTTATAGTAACAATTGCCATACTTTCTACAAACTGTACAGTAGATTTTCTTATGGGAATAAAGATGATTGCTTTCTGCATTACTTCCATTACTAGCAAGAACCTTCCCACATCCTGCCTTAACTTATTTGGGATGTAATTTTTCTCCTCAATTCTGATAAAAAAATAAAGGTGCCTATGCATATTTCCACTAATTTTACAGAAGGATAATAAATACTTACCATAATTCTGTTTATCCTATCTAATAAAGAGGGAATATGCTAATTGACCCTCATGCTGTCGCAAAAGATGGTGGCACTCACAGCCAATAAGGAGGGGATATGCTAATTGACTCTCCTGCCCTCAAAGATGGTGGCGCTCACAGTCAATAAGGAGAAAATATGCTAATTAACTGCCCCACCCTCAAATATGGTGGCACCCACAGCCAATAAGGAGGGAATATGCTAATTGACTGTCCCGCCCTCAAAGATAGCGGTGCCCACAGCCACAAGATGATGGCAGCTCCCAGTCCCCTCAGTCCCATCGGGGTGGCAGGCATGTGACGAAGCCCTCAGGTGGGCCTGGCCTTTCCACACACCTGCCTCTGGAGTCCCCCAGTCCTATCAGCCCCTAAGCCGCCCAGGGCTGGCCTGAGGTGCAGGCAAGCCTCGAATGGCTTCAATGTGTCTCTCCCTCTCCATTCCTCTCTGAAATCAATAAAAAATATTTTTTAAAATGTGCTTTCTATCTTTAGCAAAAAGCAATTGATAATAGAGGAAGTCTCCTGTATTGAATTGATAATAAATTCAATAGAGGAAACTTTAGGTCTTTAATTGTGAGTAAATGATATATACTGGTGATTTTCAACCAATGTGCTGCAGCACACTGGTGTGCCACAATAATTTTTAAAACATGCAGTACCTGACTATTTAGTCAGGTGAACTAACCAATTTTCCCTTAGACTGTCAAATAAAAAAATGACTAATGTCAACACAACAATAGCCTTCCAGTGTGAATTAATCAAACTTATACCTATTTTTTTGTCAGCTAGGCAAATATATAATTTTTGGTGTGCTTCAGAATTTTAGTACTTAGCTTATGTGTACCATGTGATAAAAAAGGTTGAAAAGCACTGATACAAATAACCGATATTCTCATCTACATACTGTTGGCCAATTTGTTTTTGTATTTGTATTTTATAATAACTGTTGAATTACTTAAGTGTAAAGGGTGAATTCAAATACTAGAATATCATGTAAAGTTTAAAAAATGCTTAGTAAATAATGGAATCTAAAAACCTGTTTATGTTTCCATATCACAAATTATAGTACAAGAGTATTAGTATTTCATGACTTCTCTGAATCAAACAATGTGCAGAGACCTGCTTTTTCGTCAACATCTTGTCCTCCCTGGTGCCTCAGACATATACATTGAGGTTGGGCATGTGACCCCACAATATATTTTCTAGCCTGCTTTGAAGCTAAATACTAGGCAATGGATTGTAAAGTCAAGTATCTAAAGGGTATTTTTGACCTCTTTTCCATCCCCTCCACGATCCTCCTGCCTATGTTTTAGAGCTGCTGTGTTGGACTTTAAGTAAGAGACAATACCTGGTGAAGCAACAAGTAAAAAGATCCTGGGTCTCTGATAGCACAAAGCTCCAAACCAGCCCCAAGCTTTTGTGAAAGCAAAAGTAGATTATTTTGTTAATGGCACATGCTATTTTCGGGTTTGGGTAATTTGCTGCTAAACCTCACCCTAACTGATACAGAATTGTTGGAGGAAAGAGGGATGATGCTGACTAAATAGCCTGGCATTTTTATCAAAATATCTAGAGGATATTTTTGATGTCTTTTTCATCCCCTCTATGATCCTCCTGCCTATGTTTTAGAGCTGCTGTCTTGGACTTTAAGTTAGAGACAATACCTGGTGAAGTAAGAAGTAAAAAGATCCTGGGTCTCTGATAGCACAAAGCTCCAAACCAGCCCTAAGCTTTTGTGTGAGCAAAAATAGATTATTTTGTTAATGGCATATGCTATTTTCGAGTTTGGGTAATTTGCAGCTAAACCTCATCCTAACTAATACAGAATTGTTGGAGGAAAGAAGGATGATGCTGACTAAATAGCCTGGCATTTTTATCAAAGAACAGTCATTCTTTACCTTTTAAGTGATTCCCGAACACACTAGAGAAACATTGTCTGCTGAATGTTTGTGATATTACAAATGATACTCTAGACTAATGTCCCTGTTTTCTCTACTACAACTTGTTTGATTAGTCCCCTGACACTCTTCTCAATTGAGGAAAGGAAAAAGCAATTCATGACATTTTCAGAAATGTGGCTAATCTACTATCACAAGCTTGTCAGCTGGGATTTCAAGCTCAGGGTGACTGCTGTGTTGTTTTTTTTAACACATTATTTTCTAAAGGAAACTTAGCTTTTTTTTAGTAACAAATCCCTCCCATTATGTTGGCCAACAGTGTCTTTTCCTTAACTTGTTGTGTAACCTTACTAAAATGACCTAGGAACTTAGATCCCAAAGGACCATATCCAATGTAAGCCCTCTTGCCAAAGGGAAACTAGATGGTTGTTTTTACAGTTAAAACTTGAGGCACAAATGCATCTCACTGCAGAAGAGATAAGAGAATATGATTCATAGCATCACAGCATTCGAAAGATTCAGAGCTTCTGTAGCTCACTGTTGAGGGAAAGACACCTGAAATCATATGCCCTTCTTTTGTTCCTTTACTTTGTCTTCAATGGAAAGAATTAAATTAGAGAGAATTAAAAAGAGGATGGCAACATGGGGAAAACTGGGAGGGAGGAGGTAGCAGAAAATGAGTTCTAGAAGTCATGTCAAATTTAAGGCAGACATGTATTGACAGCTAATCAATTTTTTAAAAAATTCTCTTGCACTCTATGATTTACCTGTGAGTGCAAGCTTAAACATTGATGCCCTAATGATATAGGAGAATGCAGTGGTTCGGTAGGGCTCATTATCAAGTTAAAGCAAAACTTGGTTAATTTACACTCCAAGGCTATGATCTACTACCAATGTACATTTTTAGATTGTAAATTCTTCATGGTTTGCATTGCAAATAATGTGGAACAGCTCTTCACGTCAAAAAGTGAAGTAAAATTATATATCATACAATATTGGATGCATTTCAGAGGCCAAATCACCTATATTTGCTTTACTCAGTTTTATGAATGAAGAAGTAAATGTATTCTATGTGGGGATTTTATCCTAATGAGTCAAGTGCTTGATTTTTACTTATATATGAACTAGAGGCCCGGTGCACAAAAATTTGTGCACTCAGGGGGAGGGGGGACCCTCAGCCCAGCCTGTGCCCTCTCGCAGTCTGGGACCCCTCAGGGGATGTTAATTTGCATATCACCCTGATTAGCCAATGGGAAGCGTGTCGGAGGTATGGTTAATTACCCTATTTGTCTTTTATTAGATTAGATATTAAAGGTAAAATGAAACCATATCTAAACAGGCTGAACACAAAGACTATTATTACTGGTTGTCTTATAATTGTCAGTCCCCAGTGAAATTTACTTTCCAGTCCACCAAAGATGAGTCCGTAGGTGCCTGTTTATTATGCCAGTTTGACCCTATCCAATCTTTATCCCGGTCTAGTTTTTGAGACATATTTTGCCCTGATGTCTGTCCTTACACAGTCCATGGTAATACAGTTAAGGCTGTGTGAAGTATTGTCCTATCACTCCAAACATCTGATCTTGTTTGAAACTTTCTGATATTGATACTGGATTATAGATCATTCCCCACCTCCGTGTATATTACCTTGGTGTCTAGATACGTGAAGAGTTTCACAGCCAGTGAGACTTCTGAGATATTTCCCTATGGCACCTAGGTTCAATATTTCTGTGAACTTTCCTACCTCCATTCTCTATTGCTAGGGCACCTCATTCTTTGGGCACCATTAACTTTCACCTTGAACTTTCACCACAGATCTGCCTAACAGTAGACCAAAATTTGGATCAGCTCTCAGGTATCAGCTGGGCATAATTCCAATAACTCTTATTTATTTACCGAGTCTAGTGCCAGAGCTTGATGCCTATCCCAGTTCCCCTTGTGTCATTGATATAGTCAGCCCTAAGTTCAATTCAGTTCCACAAACATACGCTGAGAATCTACTGTGTGCCAGGCATTTGATAGATTAAAGTTAATAAATTACTGTTTGCATCTTTGTGAGGAAAAATACACAGGAAAATCAATATAATCTACTCAATATGTTAATGAATGGTCCAGAAATTTAATAATTTAAAATAGCAAAAGAGAAAAAATGGACACTTGTACTGGTCAGAAGTAGAGTTCTAAAACAAAATCAGTTAACTGATTTGCAAGAAGTCTGAATAAAGAACCAACATAACAGCAGAAGATTCCTTGTGTACCCTTGTTTCTCCAATACCTAATATATAGCCCAGTACATAGTTGACATGCACTAAATATTTTTTGAATGAATTACTGAGTAAATAAATAAATGTATTCTTACAGAAAATTCAGTTAAATATATTAATGTAAAATTTTCACTGATGTAGATCTGTGATTCAAATTTCCACACTTTATGTATTAAATTGTAGCATGTAATGTTGATCTATAAGGTTTCTTTATACACTACTTCAATTAGAACAAAAATGCCCCCAAAGAGAGAGAACACTTCTATGGAAAATTGAAGAGTTGGTTATTTATATTGAAACTAGAAGCCCAGTGCATGAAATTCGTGCATGGGTAGGATCCCTAGCGGCTGCCGGCTGCCTGCCAGGGCCTCCCTTCGCCTGGCTGCCTGTAGCTGCCACTGGCTGGGGCCTTCCGTGTCACACCCTGGTGGTCAGCATACATCTAACTTCAGGTTGGTCCAACTCCCACCCATGGGGACAATTTGCATATTAGCCTTTTATTATATAGGATGGTGCACCTGGGGAAATAAAACACATGCACGCACACACACACACACACACACGCACACACAAATATACAAAACCTGACCCCCCAATAGAAATGTGATTTTGGTGATTGCCAGAGGACTACACAAACAATTATGTGTTCAACTATTTATAAATTTATGAAGCTATTAAGAGGTATCTATTACTAA
>NW_005370116.1:1011715-1034089 GCF_000412655.1 Myotis brandtii
CACACACACACACATTGAGGCAGATTTTAAAATAAAATAACATTTTATTTTCTCTGCAATTTGATAATATCTCCATTTTTATACATTTTGGAGCCATTTCTATTTCCATTTATAACAATATCAATACAGAACAAAAATGTACTTTTAGTTTTATAAAGTAATTTTATATACAATGAGTGATTATCACTAAGTGCTATAATGGTTCCCTTCCATTCTCTTAGAGTTTATATGGCTTCTGTGGGGGTCTCTGAGATTATCTTTTTCAATTGCTGAAATAGTCTTTAATTCTAAATTGCTCCTTATATCAAAGCTCCTGAGATGAATAATCTATGTCAAAAGGACATTTCAGACAAAGAAGTGGTTAGTTCTAGTCAGACTTGGGAGAACACAATATTGTTTATAACACTCTGTTCTATATTTTAGGACCTTAATAACCTTTCTAGAGAAGCTGAGCCACTTGCTAATCAATAGTAATTACTTTTTTCTAACCACCTACAAAGTATTATTTAAACCCTAAAAGTAAGTTTTTAGAAAGTCACACACTTATTTTCTAGACATTAAATATGTAGTTATAGTCAAGTTTTGATATTTATAATGTATTCTCTGTTGAAGCTTTAAGTAGGAACATTTTCATCAAATGAAAGTGAAAAAGATCATTTTCAAGAAGGTAGTTGTAAATATCATAATTTTTGAAAGATTAAGGCAAGAAAAAATTTCCAATCAGCTTCAAAATTGTATTGAATAAGGGCACAAGGATATTGAATGTATAGCTAGATATAGAAATATACTATGAAATATTTTTATGAAGTCAAGTGAATAAATAGTTAAAATCCATGTAGTTTATTTCAAAACATAAAGTCTAATAAAAATTGCTGTTGGAAATTTTTCTTGTCTTACAGAAAAAGGACAAGGTGTGGGGTTTTATTGAAATGTATAGGAAATCATCATTAGCAGGTTAATAGCATGAAAAAAATCTAGAACTTCAAAAAGGAAGAGTTACTAAAGATTAACAATAAATTTGTAGGAATATCAAACATATTAGCAAATTAATGGTGACTATCAGACTTAAATTAAATGATGTCATTGGAGAAACATGAAGAATATAATATATAACATAAAGTAGTTTTGTGTGTCCATTTAAAAAATGATTCTTCTATTTAAACCCTGTTAGGCAATATACTCACATTAGAGATACAAGAGTTATTTCATAGAAACAAAAAGGCATTTTCTCTCAAGTGTTTTTTTATTACTTTTTATATATTCTCTAATATAATTAACAAAATTACTGGGTAATTTATGCTAAAAAAAACTATATAGCAATTTTAAACGTCTTTGTTCTTTTTATTATATCAATTCTGGCCAAATTCAGAAAAAGAAATTCTACAAAATATATTTTTTAGGTTTTTGGGGGTTTTTTATAAGGGTTTTTTTTTATAATTGTAACTTGCCTACTCCAGATTTGCATTATTTATTTTAATCTCTCAGCTGAAACTGGTTTTCTTTTTTTAAAATATACTTTTATTGATTTCAGAGAGGAAGGGAGAGGGAGAGAGAGAGAGAGAGATAGAAACAGCAATGATGAGAGACTCTTATTGATTGGCTGCCTCTTGCAAGCCCCACACTGGAGATGGAGCTCACAACCTATCATGTGTCCCGACCTAGAAACAAACCGTGACCTCCTGGTTCAGAGGTATATGCTCACCCACTGAGCAACACTGGCTGGACTGAATTTTTTTTTACATATTAAAATATCCAATTAGTGGTGCATTTATAACAGTTATAATTATCTAATTGTATTAAAGTTTTTCATTTATACATCAGTGTTCTTCACTACACTGGTGGAGCTAGAGGGCAAGACCTGTGACATATTTATTTCTTTAGCCTCTGTCAGCTAAAACATACGAGTTGCATGAAATTAGCTTTGTCTTCATACTGAGCATAGGCAACAAATACTGAGCTTTGATTGCACAGTAAAACCTATTCTAAATTGGTTTAATGAGGGTTAAAATAGTTTAATTAATAAGAGATATAGTTCTTAAATATATAACATTTTTAAAATTGTAGGTAAATGTGACTTTAATTTATACAAATATTATATATTTATTTTATTTTTTTAATTTGCTTGTTTCTCTTAAAGCATGAGTAGAAGATGTGGGTACTGGAGAAAACTGGCTACAATAATATAAATAGTTTGCCACTAAAGTATTAAGGGATAAAATCTATTTCTCTGTGTGTAAAAAGGCGATTTACTTTAAGGAGAGGTCTTCAAAGAAACAAACATAGGTAGTTTTCATTTCCATATATTGAATAGGTTACAAAATTCAAAAAATAGCAGGAACTCTTTTTCTACAGTTAAATATTTCAGAATTTTAAAAGCAAAATTAGAATTAGATAACTTAATGGATAATATCAAAAGTTTTAGCTTATTATATAAAAATTTATATTAAAACAGTAAAATATAAACAGTTGTTAGTAGATTTTAAATTGGTTTGAAAAATTAAACCTGAGACTGAGGTAACTAGATGAAGTTACATATAATCGAATGAAAACAAATCATATTTTGAACTTATTTTGAAGATATTTGACAACAGAACATGAAAAAGTAACAAAAATAATCTAGTATGATGTTTTAGTAAGTTAAAAACTGTCTTCTTAGATCAACTGACCTCTAATTTCCTTACAAAGTGTAGAGGTTTTTAGACCTTGAATCCTGTCTGGTAAGATAAATTATAGTAAGGATGATTCTTTCTGCTAAGAAAGATTTTACTCTCTTCCAGTTTTTCACTCACTCCTATCCTTGACATGTAAGGGACTGAATAGAATATTAAGAAACTCCCCAATTTAATATAGAGACTGTAACTACAATGTAATTTTTGAAAGTTTTAGAGTGAATTGTCCTGGGACATACCAGTGTTATATGATGACATTATAATTTCTACTTATGAATTAGCATAAAATTATATTATCTAAAATAGGCTAGGTTATGATGCAATAACAAATTAACCCCGAAAATATTTTATAACAAAATTAATAGTTCATATCTTGCTAATTTTACATGACCTGTGAGGTTAAGTGTTTCTTTACAAAGTCACTATGGGACCAGGCTGACACTCCGTCCTCTGGTAGATGTTCCATCTGGAACGTGCAACCTTATCAGTCATCTCAGCTCGCGAAGAGAGACAGGAGAATTGGGCTTTTCATTAGCCTAGAAATGTTATATCCTATTACACTGAACAGAGCAAGTCAGATGACCCTGCTTAACTTCAAGGGGATTTGGAAATATAGATAGAGAAGCAAATGGAATTTTTTTGGTGATGATATAGTAGGAGGTTAGACAGACATGAGCAGAGCAGACAAGACAAGCCAGGTATGGAAAGTAACCAGGGAGGAAAGCCCCTTGTATCTAGCAGAACTGGGAGGACAAATACTGTAGAGTGTGACCTCACCCCAGGGTGACCTTACCTCCCCTAGCATATCTCTGATCATGCTGATTAGACTCCTGACTTTTCATAACCCTGGTCATGGGATTCAGACCTCCCCTGACCTTTTCCCCCCCTGGCATGTGGATAGTCATGCAATAGACTCGCTTAAAGGAGAAACAAGGGGGCCGGAGAGAAGCATCATATGACTCCCATATAAATCCTTGCAGGACCACTCCCTTAAGTATTAAGCACTCAAGTCAATGAGGTTTTGACCGACATCAAATAATCTTAGGAAGAAACCCTCAAGTTTGTTGACCACATAAACAGAGTTTTGGTCAAACTAGATATAACATCTCGGCCTCAGTTGTGTTTCAGCTCCAGGCCCAGAAAAGAAGCTCGAGGCCAGGTGGTGAAATGGCATGGTTGACATCATCACCAGCTGTGATGACTAATGATCCACTGCTCTGGTGCCAACCAATCACTACAGACCATGACCCTGAAAGGGCACACCTGGAAAGTTAATGAATATTCGGTTTAGGTCTCCTCTGAGACCTCCCTAAAATTCCTGCCTAAAATTCCTAAGATGAAGGACCAGGGATCTCTCTTTCTGTCTCTCTCTGTCCCTCTTTCTCCCCCACCTCTAGAGCACACCCATGCCTTTTCTTCTCTCCCTCCCCCAGGCACATTTTCTTTGTCTTTCTTTCTCCTAAGCTCCAAGGACCCTTCTTTTGCCTCAGTAAATTGTTTCCTGAGTCAGCACAGCCCAGCTAGCTCAATGCTTCTACAGTTCACTTCTTCTACCCCTGTGACTTCCTAAATAAGCCTCCACTTGTATGTAAGTCTTAATTCTTAATTCTTTCTTAGCCAGAACTCAAGGTCCGAGGTCTAACATCTGGTGCCATTCTCCCTCAACATTCAGGCTTACTCTTTCCATAGCAATAATCAATAGTTTATATGTTGTAAATTGAACTGTACCATGCTGATTAAGTTGTACTGGTAAATGCTTTTTTATGATGCTTGCCTGAAATGCATAATGTAGTCATGAAAATTTCAAAGAATAACAGAACAAATCCTAAATTATGGTTTTATGTTATTATATTTAGGTCTCTATTGTGGCAAACACTCAAATTACAATTGTTTGGTAGGAAAAAGCATTTCTACAATGCTTCTCTGAGATAATAGAGCTTTTTTTTCCCCCCATAACAAAAAGGGCAACCATTGAAGTAGGAAGGACAAAACCCATGAACCTCTGCAAGTGACAGGTAAAACTAGAATGGCAGCTCTGTTTTGTTATTTAAAATCAATACTTAAGAGCCTTCCTTCTTCACAAAGATAAAGGAGTTATCAGAGCTAATGGTTGAGGTGAATGCTTAGCACTGTTTTAACAGATTACAGGTCGATTTTAATTTTGCTTTACAAATTACAAAGGAGCCCATCAATAAGATTATGGACAGAGAAACACCCAAACACTGCTGAGAAAGTAGTTCACCCTTTCAAGTTCAAATAGATTAGAGAAAAATATAAAGGGGGGGGGGATTTGCCAGCAGACAATGCAAAGGAATATATTTTTTGTTTGTGCATAAGCCATGCAAAACTCATCCTGACATAATCACACTGTAATAGAAGCTGGTCATTATTTATCAGAAATATTTGGTGAGAAGTTTAGAAGAAATTTCCTGGGTTAATCCAAAAAGGTGGCATAGCAAATTTCTTAAATATATAAAATTATCACTAAACAATATATTTACTAATATAGAGACTTTTAATAAGTAATACTAAGTGTAGTTTATTTATATTTTAGGATTATTTTGTTATTAAGGATACTCCTTTCACAGACTATTCAAACATTTCAGAGAAACATAATCTTCTCATCTCACAAATACAGAAATCACTCTATGCCTGATTACATATGATTTCTGCTGTTTTCTTATACTGGAACCATCATTTTCCCTCTGCACTAGTTATACTAGAATTAACCAATAAATTGGGTAAACATTCTTAAAAACAAAGAAAAAATCAAAGCAAAAAATAATCTAGTTTAATATGAAAAATGTTTATAAGTTTATGGAGTCCTATTACATTTCTAGCAAAAATTATGATCAATATATGAAGAACATATTCTAAGAAAAAAGATCATATAAGAGTGCATATCCAGATATGATAAAATTGTACAGAACTTCAAAAGTATGATCAAATTATAGAAAAAGAACCAAAGTAAATAACAGTAAGTCAGCCATACCACTATTTATTTCACTTGTATTTCTAAACAGCCCCATTGTTACATGAAAGTACATTTAAGTAAAAAAAAAATATATATATTTGCTTTTGAAAATCACTTTCCATGCTATTACACAAATTTTTACTTTTAAAACATCCCTTTATGACGTGGACATTTTTGCATAGTTTAAAAGGGGTCAGAAGTTCTGTATTGCAGCTGCCCTGTGCAGAGTGGAGGGGGAAGGCAAGACCCCTCTGGGTTCCCATCTCTGCTTCTCTGAAGTCATTTCAGAGGGCTTCTGGTGAGATTCCATTCTCTGCAAAGTACACAGAAAGATGTTTCACCAGGGGGGAGTTAAAGAGTTGCTGAGGAAGAAAATGCCCCCAAAGCCCTTTCTGGCACAGACAGAAATACAAAAAAAAAGTTTCCTCCCTCCCTGAAACTTTCAGCAAGTGCCTCCTACACAGTCAGTTCCTCTGGAGCAATTGCCAAAGTCAGCGCCTCAAGCAGAGAGGGCAGGCGCTACCAGTCAGGGAACTCAGTGATGCAGAGTACAGGCTTCGTCTGGAAAACGCTGGATTCCCTTCAGACCACTCTAGAGGCAGTCAGCCAGAAGCTAAAATTTGGTTCTCAAGACTCCTTGGGGCAAAGGTTCAAAGGGCTTATTCTATAAGTTGCTCCTCAGATTGTTTTTAGTTGTAATTAAGGGAACTAAAGTTCTGTAAGTCATTAGGAAGACTGTCAATGGAGTGAGACATAATTGCCTGGTGGTAGTTGAGAGTTCTTCATTTGTGCGTCAGTGACAAAGCTGGCAAGCACAGAGTTTTGAGGACTGGAGAGGTGGGGTCAGAAGAAATCATTTAAAGGCCTGGAGTGCAAACTTTACACTTAGTTTCTCAGACACAGTGAATTTGAAACCTGTTTCATTAGCAAGATTTACTTTTGATCACAGCCAGAAGGCATGTGTCAGGAGAGTAAAGAATGAAACATCTAACTCCTCTATTGACTAACTTACATCCTGTTAAAACTGTTGACACATTCACTTTCCTGGTATCTGGTAATCTTGGTAATCTAGGGGAAAAACTGTGTAAATGAAAAAGCTACCATGAACTCATATTTTTAATCCCTCTTTCCTATGTCCACAAATTAGGAAAATTTACTTTTTGACATTGTATTGGAGGACACAGTGTGCTTGTTATATGACCAATATTTCATTACATGTTGTCTCATTTAATCTTACAAATCTCTTGAAGCAGACATGATCTCTAATGTCCTGAAACTGGACTCCGTAGAAGTTAAGTAACCATTTGATATATAGTAATTGAAATGGAGGTCAATCTGAGGCAAAGTCCATCCTTTTCTCATTTCGCCAGGCTACATCTTTAGGTACTTTATCATACACAGCTCAGGGACCACATTTTCATACACAGGAGAACAACACAAATTAAAATGTAGAAGTATCAAGCGTATGCGGTCTGAAATAATTGCACTTCCTCAGTGTTGGGAAAGGCAGTCTCATGTCTTCAGTCTTTTGACGCCAGCAACACCATCTAAGAATGAGCCTTGAGCCTGAAACATGTCCTTACTAAGTCAGAAAGAGCCCTCACAGCCATGCTGGCCTGATCACCCCATTCGGAAATATCTTTTCCTCGATGTGTATTCCTTTATTCTCTTTAATAATAAAGAGACCTGTGTCAATGGTCCCCAGGCATATGCTGAGCTTTCTGTACTTCAGACACAATGCGGAAGGGGTTAGGGTCCGTCCACTGCAGCATGAAGTGGAGGGTGTGTAGCTATGTTGCCTGCCTGGGCTGTGGAGTGGATCTGCTGGCCACAAGGGACCAGCTCATGGCTGGTTGTGTGTTTTCTGTTCTCAGCAACATTGAATTATGCACTGGTCTCCTCCCTGGTGGCATTATCTGCCTTTTAATTTTTGCCTCACAGCCTTGCTACCCAATAAATAGTGAAACACATAACTCTGTCATAGTAAGCAGTTATATGAAGTCAAATAAATGGACAATTAATAACAATGTCTGCAAGCTACTTGTATCACCACCGCGTTGAAAGGGAAGATTTAACAGAAGACATCTTTGTCTTTGGAACATAACTTAAATTATATTTTTGTTTTAAGGCCACCTTATCTAACTTCTTTGATTAAATACTGCCCCAGCCATTGCCACAGTTCTGCTACTGCTCACCTCCCCACTCTGCCTATAGAAATCCAATCCAACATCAGTCCAGAAGTCAAGCATTGTGCAGCATAGGAATTCATGAATCATATAAACACTAGCTAAGCATAAAACATATTTAAAAGGCAAAGAAAAAATCTAAATCACAATAAATGTGAATCTATTATCAATGATGATATCATCATCTTTGATATATATTTTTGAGCCCAGCAGGCAGTATGCTGTGTTTTCCAAATCATTAAACCTTTAAAGAGTTCCTCGTTTTAGACACAAATAGACCTCAGTAAAGCAGATGCACTAAACGCATGAATGGTCAGAGAGCCAAGCTGTCTCCCTTGGGTAGGTAGATGGAGAGTTGCGAAACTGAGTCACAAGGACTCCTGGGGCCATCCCAGATGACAGAGAATAAAACACAACTAGCAGTCCATGGTTACATTCCTCATATAGATTAAAAATTGGGGGTTATATGTCTATGTATATTTGTGCATATGCTGCATACACATATTCTTGTATATATTTTGTATATAGTAATGCCCTAATTAAAATTCAGTTTAACTTGTCCTATAGAAACTTTCTATTCTAGTTAATTTCATTGACTTCTGCTAAGTTTATTTAGCATGTGTAGGTCTTACTAAACACCAGTCAGACTTGTAGAATTAGATATCAGAGATTGACATCTCAACTGATATCTTATATGTTCCTATACCTTTACTTATACCACCAGCTCCTGTGCAAACCTGTTCCTACCCTGTTTCCATTTCCTAATTCTCTTAATATCATCACTATCTACCCAATTGCGAGGCCAAGACCTAAGAGTCAACCTCCCTTTCTCTTCCATCTCCTTCCCCATAGACAAGTTCAATTTATTGGCAAGTCCTATTGGCTCTGACTCCAACATAGATTCTGCACAACCACTGAGTCTCTGTCTCCTCACTCCTTTTACTTTAGCCAAAACCAACATCTCTTGTGTGAGTGGCTGCTTCTGTAGAGTGGAGACTACTCCTGAAAATCCATCTATACTGAGCCAAGTGACCTATCAAAATGATAAAAAAAAAAAGAGCTTTAAACTTCATGCTGTCTTCTCCTTGTGCTTAAAATAAAAGCTGAACTTATTTTCAGAGCAAGGTGCTGCTTGCTCTGGCAGCTGTCCATGGCGGTCATCTCCCACGATGCTCATCCTCACTTACCAGGCTCCACCCTCCGTGGTCTTCCTTCTCTTCTTCAAGAGAAAAAGCCCATTCAGTCCTCCACACATTCACATGGTCCTATTTTGAAAATGTTCTTTGCCAGAACCATTGTCACATCCTTGGCATCTTTCTGTGTTCAAGCTTGGTTATTACCTCTTAGAGCAGCGGTTCTCCACCTGTGGGTCGCGACCCCTTTGGCGGTCGAACAACCCTTTCACAGGGGTCGCCTAAGACCATCCTGCATATCAGATATTTACATTATGATTCATAACAGTAGCAACATTACAGTTATGAAGTAGCAACGAAAATAATTTTATGGTTGGGTCACAACATGAGGAACTGTATTTAAAGGGCCAGGAGGTTGAGAACCACTGTCTTAGAGAGTGATTCCTTATTTGGCTATTCTAGATTAGCAGCCTGAGTACCCATCCATCCCTTTTTTGAATTACATTATCCAGTTTTCTTTTCATCAAAGCCCTTTTGCAAGTGAAATATTATTTACATTGGGGTTTTTTTTAATGATTAGTTCTATCCCCCCTTACTTTAGCCCTTCGTTAAAGCCATTTGTTGTCTGTCACTGCCCATTGCATCCCCAGGGGCTAGAATGTGCTGGTACTCAGTCCATGATTAGGGAAACAATTGTGGGATGAATCAAAGTGCTTTGCTGCTGAGAATAAGCCAGACAGAACCTTAAATAGAGTTGGCAGTTCTTAATGGAACAATGGAATTGACATCCTGTTTCAATAATTTTATGAGAAATTTTGACATGCTCTTATCAATGCCCTGGCAAAGATTTTAAACCTGGTTTTAAATATGGCAAAAAAATAACGAATGATAAAGGAGAAGTGGGAGGATTACTGCATGCAATGTTGCTGAAAATGCAAGGTATCTTCTGGTAACTTCCATTCTCCTCTCTGAAATTAGTATATTTGTGATAAAAAATATCCCATCTGGTTGCTAAAATACCAACCCATTTTAGGTTTTTCTTGATGCACAATCAATAAGGATTTTCTCTCACAAGTGATTTTCTTCTACATCTTTCATTCATATAGAAAAATTCAAATAAACATTTAAACTCACTCAGACACATGGACATAATGAAGGTGTGTTTGTTTTTAATTTTGATAACCTAAGGATCTTTGTGTGTGTCCATAAATCAATGGAAAAGTTTTCCTCATCTACACAGATATGACTTATTTTCTCTCTGATAGATGTCATGTACAGAATACTATATTCTTCCCTTACGAAGCCATACAAATATACCATATCATAAAATTGTTACATATTTTAACTGTTTCAGATCAATAAGTGTGCATTCTTAATACCATATACTCATTCATGTTTGGTGCTAAAATGCTATATAGATCTTTTGTTGTTGTTGTTGGTATATTGCTGTATTGAAATTGGAACCCCACATTGATCCTAATGCTGATGTACAAAGTGTCCACCCTTGTACTAAGAACATAACAGCATGCAGATTTAAAAAAAAAGTGATAATAACTTAAATGCAGAAGAATAATTATCTAGTTTTGTCATAAATATTGTTCTTTGTTTTTTTTTGTTTTGTTTGTTTTGTTTTTTGTATGTTTTTGTAATGGATGCACCCTCATGATTCACAGGGAGTCTTTATAAGAAGCCTAAAAAGTGCATTGAAACCGATTCCTGGAATGAACTTTCCCAGGTTCACAGAAGCTGGGAAGAGTGGCAGATTTTGACAGAACAGCTGTTAATGCTAGTACAGAGAAAGCTCTGCTTTATATCCTCATGTAGTTAGTGATCTCATCTTAAGGCCCTTCTATCATTCAACATTTCCATACACAATTATAAGGTTTCTTTTTGTGTGAAAATGGTATTTTATGAGAGCATACATGTCTTTATAAAACCTATGGCCAGGCCCAGCCTCCTTAAGAAAATGTACAGACACCCACACACATATTCTTGTATATTTATACACATTCCCTCTAAAACATTGTTCTATTCAAATGTAAGTATAAAGTGGAAATCTATTCATTGTTCTAACATCTGGCCACATATTTCCCTTGCTTGGGAGATACACTCAAAAGTTAGAAAATGGTGGTAAAAGCCTATGCAAAAATGAATAAGCCCTCCTCTGCTCTGCCTAGGAGAGGAAATGACTGGTTCATGTTTTCATTATTTTGCTCCAGGAAGGAGGTGGGAGTAAGGATAGCAGAGAAGGGAGGTATGTGGAGAAGAGACAAGAAGAGAGTGTGAGAATCAAGCTTCAGGATGGGGCTGGGCTTGGGAGGAATTCAAGGTGGCAGAGTTCCTGAAAGACCTTTTAAAACCATGAAATCTTAATGTTCAATTTGAAGTTATTTGATCTCTGATACACTCCTGAGATTTCCATCCACCCTAAAACCTGTTACACTAAGAAATACTTTCTGGCAGTGTGTGTTTGAGAGAGAGAGAGAGAGAGAGAGAGAGAGAGAGAGAGAGAGAGAGAGGAGAACAAAAAGATGAAGAAAGAGGAGGAGGAGGAGGAAGAGGAGGAGGAGGAGGAGGAGGTATTTCACTCTTGGGTCAGTAGAATGCCACTAAAAAAGCAAACTTGTGGAAGTAGACCAGCATAAGAATTCAAACCCACTGTAAATATTAATAAAATGTAGGGAGAGCTTTAGATTTCCACAGGTAACAAGGAGTGTTGATTCACTTTTATAACTGTATGAAGAAGCAAGGAGACTTTAGATTATTTCTGTTTTCTATATATACCTGTGCCTTATCTAATAAAGAAATATCAATAAGGTCTGAGTATATTGCTCTCCCTTTCTTCACACCCAACAACTAGAAGAAAAAAAGAAACAACTGAAAAAAAAAACAAAAAAAAAACATGAAATCTTAATGTTCAATTTGAAGTTATTTGATCTCCGATGCACTCCTGAGGTTTCCGTTCACTCTAAAACCTGTTACACTAAGAAATACTTTCTGGCAGTGTGTGTTTGAGAGAGAGAGAGAGAGAGAGAGAGAGAGAGAGAGAGAGAGAGAGAGGAGAACAAAAAGATGAAGAAAGAGGAGGAGGAGGAGGAAGAGGAGGAGGAGGAGGAGGAGGTATTTCACTCTTGGGTCAGTAGAATGCCACTAAAAAAGCAAACTTGTGGAAGTAGACCAGCATAAGAATTCAAACCCACTGTAAATATTAATAAAATGTAGGGAGAGCTTTAGATTTCCACAGGTAACAAGGAGTGTTGATTCACTTTTATAACTGTATGAAGAAGCAAGGAGACTTTAGATTATTTCTGTTTTCTATATATACCTGTGCCTTATCTAATAAAGAAATATCAATAAGGTCTGAGTATATTGCTCTCCCTTTCTTCACACCCAACAACTAGGCAGTGAAAGGGTAAGAATATATAGTATGCAATTCAAAGAAAGTAAAACAACTACACCAAAATCACTATATATTTTACATGCATTTTTTGAGTTTTTAAAATCAACTTTTATTTAGGAAAATTTTTAAGATTTTTTTCATAAAAAGATAGTCCAGGGAGTTACTGTATATCTTTTATCCAGGATCCCCTACTGTCAACATCTTAAATTATCATGATTCATTTGTCAAAACTAGGAAACTGAAACTGTCTATTACTAATAACTAAACTACAGATTTTATTTGGATTTCATTAGTTTTTCCAATTCCTGGTACCACACTGCATCTGGTTATCATGTCTCTCTAGTCTCCTGTGGTATGTAACACTTCCTCAGTCTTTTCTTGTTTCTCATGACCTTGACTCTCTTGAGAGGGTCCTTGACCAGTATCCAGTAAAATGTTCTCCCATCAAGATTAGTCTATTGTTTTTCTCCTGTTCAGATTGGGCACCCTACAGTGTCTACTATATTGAAATTTTTAATATAGTTTGAATATAATATTGTATTAGTTTTTAGTTTACAATATAATGAATCAACATTTACATAACTTAGGATAATAAGGATCTGTCCTTATTATCCTAAGTTATGTATTGTGCAAATTACACATTGTGATAAATTTGCAGTGATGCACAAATTTATCACAATATTTCATATATATATATATGGCTAATATGCAAAGTGTCCCCTTGGAGTTCGACCAGGAGAACGGGAGTTTGATCGCTAGCTATGATGTGCTCTGACCACTAGGGGGCAGCGCAGATCATGGTGGGAGACCAGTGGTGGTGGCAGGGTGCTGAGGGAGAGAGGGAAGGAGGAGGTGAGGCGGAATGGAGGCAGGGAACCTAATTGGCCCTGAAAACTGGTCAGGCCTAGAGATCCTACCTGTGCATGAATTTCGTGCACTGGGCCCATTGTTGACTATATTTTCCTTCACCTGATGTATTTCTTGTACTAACAGTGACATTGCCTGTCAGGGACTCAATGGTTGAAGTGATCTGACCTATTACTCATTCTGCAGTGGAATTATCTTTCATGTTTTAGAAACCAAATTAATGGCCAATTAGGTCATAATTTTAATATCTAGTTATTAATTTGTTAGACAGCACCTTATTTAAAAAATCATGCTCAAATTTTTGATGTGTTTGTTTAAGAGTAAAACATAGTGCTTTAAATGTGAATGAAGTCTATTTTGACATCTCACAGTTACATAAGCAAACTTCAACTAGTTAGCTGTGGAAGGGTATGATAGGATCACAGGAAATCCACCAGAATTATGTGAAAATATATAGGAATCTACACCACAGTTTTTTCCCCAAGGAGCTCACATTCTACTTTGGGAAAGAGTTTGCATGTAAAAGGGTACTAAACTAGATCTGAATAAAAAATGTGTAGTTTTAACAATTGTTTAAATTGGTTTTTTAATTATCTTCCCTTTCCCCTGACACTTGTCTTTTTTTCTCCTTCCTTTCCCATTCATTACATGAAAATGTCAATCACTGACTAACCTTCAATTATTATTTCAATTTCTTTCATTTTTGCAACACTGAATAAATCCATCTTTCATCTAATAAATCAATAGTCTTGACTTCAACAAATGATATAACACAAATGAATGATCTTAACAAAAATGCACAGACCTCCTAAGCTCTTATACATCTTTCTTTTTCATTATGGGCAAAGAGAACATGTTTAGAGCAATATTTAGTGAAACACAATTTACCACCAATATCAATAGCTCAACAGAAAATTTTCTTTAAAACTCAAATGCAGCATTTTAAAATACAGAATCAAGTTTAATTGACATTATAGTCAGTGACTTTTCTTTTACTATCAAATTATATAACAAGTAAGAAATTATCCTTGCAAACCCTGAAATATTAATTCTTATTATATAAATTGCATATAGTCATACCCATGCCAGCCTAATTTAGAACTGTATTTCAGTAGAAAAAAAATGTTTTTCTGATTTATATTTCATTTCAATCGGTTTGCAGAGAAGGCATAAAGAATTGCTTAATAAGCAAGCCTACTGTGTGTTACCTTGCACATTAAGAACTTAATATGATCTCCCTCCCAGAAAATTCATACTTTGAAGCTCTAATCCCAAAATTTGGAGACAAAGCACCTGTGAGAAAGCGATACAAGTTAAAGGAGGTCATAAGTATGGGACCACAGTCTGATAGGGCTTGTGCCCTTTTATGAAGTGGCAGAGATATAGGAGCTCTCTGCAATCAGAGGACACAGTGAGAAGACAACCATCTACAAGCCAGGAGGAAATGCTCACCAGGAATGGAATTGGCTGGCACCTAGTTCTTGGACTTCTCAGAACTATGATACAATGAATTTCTGTTGCTTAAGTTTCCCGGTCTATGTTATTGTGAGATGGCAGACCAAGCAGATTCAGACACTGCATGATTAAGACCTGCAGAGTTTTACACACAGAAACACACATGCACCCACCACACACACACACACACACACACACACACACAAAGTGTTTTGTAAGGAACATGTAAAGTATGAAGGAGAAATCCAAAGTTCCTTTAATATTTAATGGAAGTCAAAAGAGAAAAACATCAATATATATTCATAAAACGATATAGGTACAGCTGAGAAACATTCTTAAGGGAAGGAGGAATATAAGTTTGTGAATGAAAAGTAAAAATTAATGGAAGTTCTTAAAAGTATAGGGTTTCCTCACACTACTTGGACATAAAAGAGATGGGTCTTAAAATGCAAATACTAAGCAAAATGTGTCATGAAATATTGGTGTATTTGGAGTTTTTATTAACTATTTGGTTTTTTAAAATTAATTAAATTGCCATTTTAGAAAATTTAGAACATACAGGTAAATAAAAATAAATTATAAAGTCATTTATAATGCTACTAATCAAAATTAAACATTAAAATTTTGGCATTTTTTATATATATAATGCATGCTACTTATGATAATGTCAGCTTTTTCCCCTGAAAATTGTATCATAAATATTTCTCAATGTCATTACACTGAGTGACCAGGTTACTATGACCACCTGACGTTTGTAGGCAAATTAGCTATAATTTCACGCTGAAGTTGCTGGAGGGCCAGATCATTATAAATGTCTGAATAGCACAACATACCTAAGGGTTCATCCTATCATGTGGATGGCATATCCCAATGGAGATGGTTTCTTCCAACAAGACAATGTGCCATGTCACGGTGCTTGTATTGTGCAGGAGTGCTTTCAAGAACATGAGGGAGACTTTACCTTGCTTAGGTGGCCCCCACAATCACCAGATCTCAATCCAATTGAGCATTTATGGGATGAAGTTAAAAGAGCCATTAGGCAGCTGGTTCCACAACCATCAAATCTCACAGAACTGGACAGTGCTATTCATCAGGCATGGTGTCAGATTCCTCGCATCACCTTCAACATCTTATAGAGTCAATGCCAAGAAGAATCGCCACAGTATTGAAGGCAAAAGGTGGCCCAATGAAGTACTGATGGGGTGGTCATAATAATCTGGCCACTCAATGTATATGCCATTGTTACTCTATATAATTTTTAAGGTTACCATATAGTTGTCTCCATTCTTGAAACTTGATGTAGTCAAGTCACCATATATGACCTTTTTGGTTGTTATTGGTTGTGAGATGTTTCTATTTATGAAAAACATTCAGATAATTTGTAGATTAATTAGACTAGAGATGAGATGATCAAAACTTAACTGACACAGCATCATAAGTTTGGTGAGGATGCAGAGACGTGGGAACACATTAGATTCACAATTAGATCCCTACATTGTTCTCATTGTCCTGGGAATGTAATAGGGCACAGCTTTTCTGGAAACTAATATTTTGTAAGTCTTATAAAATTAAACCTAAAATTACTATATGACCCAGCAATCAGACCCTTGGTCATTTATCCTTTAGAAATAGAAATTCATGTTCACACAAAAACCACCTGTACATAAATGTTTAGTAGAAGCTTTACTCTTTGTTTAATATATTTTTATTGATTTCAGAGAGGAAGGGAGAGGGAGGGAGAGATAGAAACATCAATGATGAGAGAGAATCATTGATTGGCTGCCTCCTGCACGCCCCCTACTGGGGATCAAGCCCGCAACCTGGGCATGTGCCCTTGACTGGAATTGAATCTGGGACCCTTCAGTCCACACGCCGACGCTCTATCCACTGAGCCAAACCAGCTAGGACGAAGCTTTAGTCTTAATAGGTAAATATGGAAATAGTCCAGCTATTCTCCAGTGAGTGAATGATTCAAAAAATTAATTTTACCAGGGAATACTATTCAGCAATAAAAAGGAGAAAAAAACAACAACTACTAATACATGCTGCTCCTTAGACAAACTTCCAGGGAATTATGCTGAATGAGAAAAGCTGGCACCCAAAGGTTAAACACTGTATGATTCCATCAATATAATAATTCTAAAACACAAAATTTAAGAACTGGAGGACAGATTATTGGTTAACAAAGGTTAGAAATGGGTTGGGCAGGGGAGAGAGAGATGGGAATGAGGAGTATATGGTTAGAAAAGGGCATCTTTGTGCTGTGGGAGCAATTCAGTATTTTGACTGATGCTGTGAAAACATGAACCTGTCCAAGAGATAAAATTTTATAGAACTGAATACACACACAAACACACACACACACACACACACACCAGTAAAACTGGTGAAATATGAATAAGATAAGTGGATTGTATCAATGTCAATATCCTGATTGCACAATTGTCATTTGGTAAACTGGGCAAAGTAGATTAGGGATCTTTCTGTATTACTTCTTAAACTTTATGTGAATCTTCAATTACCTCAATAAACATTTCAATTTAAAAATTAATCACATACAAAGATTTATAGTAAAAACAATGTAAGATCATGTGAGAGTTTAGAAAAGATAAATGGTTAGCTACTTTTTGTTTGTTTTTCTGTGTGTTTTTATGGCTATGATAGTTTTTATTTCCTACTATGGGGGCTTTCACCAAAAGATTTGAACACACAATTGTAGAGATTAAGAATTACAGTATCTATATATGACAGTTAAAAGACTTATAATAAGAATGTATTTACTTCATTTGTGAATAGCTCTCAAAATAGAAGAAAATTAGTAAGTCTAGAATGTATATTTAATAATAATTTCAGTACTTATGTGATTGATATTGTGCATCCAAATAAAGGAAGGAAAATTGACCAGAATGTATAACATCTATATTAATATACTATTCAATAATGGAAACATATCATTTCTTATAGTATAAGTAATATTTTTAAACGTTATCAGGCATAATAGAATCAAAATCTTACCACTGGTTCAAAGTAACTTTTCTAGGATTTTTGCTTTGTCAAAATATATTAGATGAAGTCTAATAAAATGTGAATATTTCCTATGAGAGAATATTCAGTTTCATATGGTAAGTTATTCTACCCAAAAAGCACACTCATATTATGTCAAATACTCTGATACTCTGTTATAATGCCTGTCTTCCCAGGTATTTATTATGAATTGTTATGGCTGATCTCAAACAATTGTCCAATACATTTGAATTCCTCTTTATATGCAACAAATACATGTACTTTAAAAACATTGACCTTTCACTTGGTATTTGTAGACCTATCAGAATGATTTGCTCACCTAACTAAATGTGAAAAATTATAATAGCCAGAGATTGAATGTTATGGCAGAATAGAAAGGCATTATCAAAGACATAGCAAGTTCTACTTAGCCTAAAAATAGCAATTAAGTGGCACTGATTTCCTGTTCTGCGTTGTAGCTATGAGAAATAATTGTCCTCTTCTGCCCTACATTATTAGTTGTACTCCCAGCTACCATCCTCATTATCACTTGACAGTTCAACTGTTAAAATATTGCTGTTTTTAATGTAATTATTCTTACTTATTAGCCATTTTTCATAAAAAGCTTTGAGATAGGCTGATAAGTCTAATGCATACACAATTACAAATGAGAAATCTCAACAGTAAATGAGCAGGTAATCCTTCTGAGGTCAGAAAATAGATATTTGAGCATAAAAGTAACATCTTTTTTTTTTCTTTTTCTAGTTTCTCAATTTGACACTTCGTTTCTTGCTAACTTGCCTGGGTCTTGGAAACAAATATGCCATTGTGTATGCCTGAATTAAAATTAATATCTGAGTATGTCTAAAAATCTACAATTTGCTCTAGTTGCTCTCGCAGCAAATTGGTAGTGACATTAACTTTTAAATATATATGCTTTTGTAGACATGTCAAAATGGGGAAAACAAAGTACTATGATATAGAGTCAGAAGATGGATTCTACTTCAACCTCTGATTCTTTTGGACCATATAAACTTGAAGAAAACACCTAAACTCTCTGAGTGTCCTTGTTCTCCATTAGGATCCAATTCAACTATCACCTTCTATATATAATTTTGCCCGGCTCTCCTAGGTAGACTTACCCATTGCCTCATGTGACTGCCTTGAAGGCAAGAATCATACCTTGTTCACCTTGTGTCACTAGATTCTAGTACAGTATCTGCTAGATATAAACGTGAGGTAACTAGGTTGAGATTATACACATGCAGTGTTTTATGAACTGCAAAGTGATTTGCAGACATAAATCTTTATAATTATTACTATCAAGTGGCAGTCACATAATTAAGGGTATTTAGTTGAATGCTGATGATTTTTTTTTTTTTTGGTACAAAATCAACTGCAATGCAATGCCAGCAATCAGTCAACATTACTTGCATATGGACATAGGCGAGCTGATTAATTTCACTGCAGTGTTCTTTCACCTATTGATTCTCCAGTTAATTTTCTTCTCTGCTTTGTTTTTATCCATCAGTCTTCTCCAGCTTTATGTTTCTCCCCTGCTTTTAATTTTACAGTTTTATAGTCCATCCATAAAATTCCTCTAGTCAATAGCAGAGCTGCCCTTGTCACTCTGAGAAAAGCATCCCCGGAAAACAACCACTTCCTAATAAATTCAGTTTTCTGGTTTCAATATGCTAATAACTAAGCTGCTAATCGCTACTAGAGAAATATCTCATCACCTAATCAAGATTGTTCAACTACATGTTTGTGGTCATCAGCCTCATGTGGAAGCTGGACACTGCTAGGAAACAACTCCCTTGATTCTCTGGTCAATTTGTAGTACCCTCTCCATGGTCACTTTCCCCAATCAGTTGCAGTCTTCTCAAACCCATCTTCTGCTTCCCTACTTCCACAATCTCTCTCTCTCTCTCTCTCTCTCTCTCTCTCTCTCTCTCTCTCTCTTCTGAACCAGCCTCATCCCCCAGCCAAATGATCTAAACTATTTTATACTGAGAAAAAACAAGTCTTCTGATAAGAATAACCTTAAACTGATAATATATAACCTACAAACATATTCTCTATTCATACGATTTTTTTTAATTGAGTGTCTGTTATTTAACCTTTCCTTCTGGGTTCTATATTCTCCATTGAGAAGATAAGAAGGTATTCCTTACTGCTATTAAATATTTTTTATCTTAAATTTCCCACTCCCTATGAATTCAATCACATTCATTTTCAGAACTAATTTTCTCAAGCCAAGGTGTTTAGCAACCACTTTGCTTTTCTTTCTGTCTACCCATGGCTCTTGAAAAAGTCACATCCTTCACAGCTTCCATCCTGTTAATCTTCATTTTTCAAATGCATGTGGCTTGTGCCTTCCCCATGCAGGTTGGCCTAGCTCTAGCACCAAATGATTCCATTATGACTAAATTCCTTAGAAGAGGAAACAAGGAGTACCCTGGCAACAACAGGGATATTTATGTCTGAAAATACGTGTGTTTACACGTTTAGCCCCAGCTCTCTCCTGGTTCCTAACACAGAAATATTCAATTGTATTTCTCACAACTGTCTGTCATTCCACCAGTGGTTCCTACCTCAGGAAATGTCACCATAATCCACCCCATTGTGATATAAATAAAGACACTCAAAACTCTGTCTTTATTTATATCATCCCTGAATCTTCTTCAGGTCAGTACATCAGCATTTACTTAAAATTTGGCACAGGTTCTTCACTGCTTTTGATGTCATGTTGAAAAGTCTTAGAGAATCCAAAAGCCCTGATGATTTCCCCCTGCCTACCACTCTCCTCTTTAACGATGAGTATGCTCCAAAGACAGTGCCTTCATTTGGTTCCTTTAATACATCTTGCTCTTAATTCTTTCCAGACCTTAGCGTTCTTTGTTCTCACTGTGTTGTTTCCTCCTTATCCATCCACATCTATTCATTCTCTAGGTTTTACCTAAAATACTATTTCCTCAGAGGCAGTTCTTGACCATCATTTCCATCGGACTGCGTCATTTCTCTTCACACTCAAAATACATTGTAATGTTTCTTTATTTAACTTATTATAGTATTTATAAATTAATAAATTATATAAGACTTTCTCACTAGACAAGTCCAATAATAGAGGAAACCATATATATCTATATTGATATCTACATCAATAGATAGATAAATAGATAGATAGATCATATAATATCATATACATATTCTATACCCAATTTTTAGCATGGTCTTGTAGAATAGCTGCTCAATGAATACATTAATTTTTTAATTATATGCTTTTGTACTGCAATTAACACATGGGTATAGTACAATAAAAGTCATCAGATTAGAGTGTGTAAGCTAAATACATTGAATTATTTTTAAGCTAAACAAAAAGAGCAATTGCAATAAAATATTACAGCAGTAGGGGGAAAAACGAAGAAAAATTCTTCAACAGTTCAAAACAGGTAGCCTTTAATTTTATAATCAGCATGAGGTTAGAAATCATTTTGTAAATCCAATTAGCTATTAAAATGCAAACATTTTATTGCTTTGAAAGTTTCATTACTTAAGAATGACAGTTAATATATAATCCAAAATGTTCATTATAAAGGAAGTATGTAGCTCTATGTGATTAGGGGTTAGAGATTAATACACAGATTTTTTTACACACAGAGATACACATATATTGCTACTAGAGGCCTGGTGAACAAAATTCATGCACTGTGCCCTCTCACAGTCCAGGACCCCTCAGGGGATGTCCGACTGATGGTGTAACCTGGCAGTCGGACATCCCTCTTGCAGTCTGGGACCCCTTGCTCCTTACTGCCCGCCTGCTTGCTGCTCCTTACCGCTTGGCTCACTGCTCCTTAGCACTGCCACAGAGGCAGGAGAAGCTCCCGCCACTGCTGCTGTGTTCGCCAGCTGTGAGCCCGGCTTCTGGTTGAGCAGCGCTTCCCCTGTGGGAGCGCATTGACCACCAGGGGGCAGGTCCTGCATTGAGCGTCTGCTCCCTGGTGGCCAGTGTGCATCATAGTGACCGGTTGTTCTGGTCGTTCTGCTGTAATGGTTGCTTAGGCTTTTATTGTATAGATAGGTATGTACATGTTAGTCCTTTTATAATGTCCTTAATCATAGCAGTCAAATTTAAGGTTGTAGACTCAAACCTTTAGAGCTATTATAGAGACTCAGGAGGAGTCTTACCTAAGGTTGTTAAAGATAATATTCACAGGGAGAGTCCCAACCTTGGTGGATCGTTTAGTAAGAAACTACTAATGAGACATTCCCTTTTTCTAGCCAATGTACCTTTTTTATTCAGCATGACAGCAGTCACACTATAACTGCAAAGTAAGCTGTTTTGTTTTGGAATCATAATTACATATTGACAAGTTAAACCGTGAGACCTATATCAGGGGAATCTTAGCTATTATGGAAACAATCTCATGGGGGAAACGGAAAGGGACATCAATTATTTTGCCACAATCTCACTCCTTTCCAATTTTCATTTTTGTGTGGAATAAATTCTAGGAGAAAAGAAGCCATAGAAAAACTGAATGCAGTACTTTGCCATGGGACTTAGATATTGCTTCTATGGGTAAGTAAAATAAAAACAGGTATAACTCAATGAGGAAGAAATTTCTATCATTTCAGTGTATTTCTTCTGTTTTTCCCCATGTAAATTTATATTTAAGAGCAATAATAT
>NW_005370116.1:1034151-1036099 GCF_000412655.1 Myotis brandtii
ATAATATAAAAATTAGAGCTGCTTGAATAAGAAACATCACATAACTTTATAGAACAAGTCATTGATAAATTATGTCTTAGAAATGATCTTATGTAATTTAACTTAATTTCACAGTTTTGTCAGTGTCATAAGAAATCAGAATTATTTATATTGATTTCTTCAGTAAACTAGTCTACTAACAAATAAATATATAGTCAATCAAAAATATTATCTTTTTACCAATAGTATACAAATCAAAATGAATCTTTATACTATTTAAAAAAAAGTTTTCTGTTCAGAATTTATTCATCTTAAGGGCAGAATTATAAATGTTAATAGTAACCAAACTACCCTATATTTCAGAAATAGGGATAATCAACTAAATAATAGAAACAGAGGTGTATAATGGATATATTTTTATTTTAAGTTTTGTTTTACTAATGGCATTTTAAAATAATATTTAAATTATCGATATTTTATGAATTCTACATTTGGAGTGCAAAATACTGCCAGAAAACATGGACAACCTATTTCAGAGTGTTGTCCTTTTCCCTGGTTAGTAGCCATGAAACACACTGCATAGGATGTATAGTTCATACCCTTAGTTTTATTACTTTTGTATCCTTAAAGAAATTGAAATCAAAGAAGCCAGGTTCACTGATAGGGGACCGTTTTCCTATTTTAAGTTCTGCAATTCCATTTGAGTTGAAGAGCATTAGTTATTGGCTAAGAGAGGGTTTTCAGAGTTACGGATTTTAGCACTTTGTTGACTGAGTATTCTGATGCTCAGCAAACTTGGCTAAAACCTAGAAGGTGACAGATGCATGAAAAGTTAAAAAATAGGACACACAACTGTAAGCTCAGCTGATAAACTGCAGCCAGAGATTTACTGTTTCTTAAAGTGCTGATGCAGAAGGAAAGGTGGGAAAACTGCGATTACATGCTAATTTCCGGTGCTTTCCTCTTATCACAGCCAGCCCTTAGATTGAGATCAAAGTTAGTATGTGTCTCTCTGTAAAAGGTATACTACATATCTATCAAGAGATAATACAAATTATCTGAAAGTTTAATGGTTTAATATTTTCCTAATGTATCCAGTACCTCCACAAAGACACTTGAAGTGAGTATAGAAACAAATAACCCAAAACGATGTAAATTAGAAACATATACTCTTTCAGATAATTTGTAAAATGTTCTGCAACTTCAAGCAAGACATCCTACTGCCTGGGTTCACACTATCTTATCTGCATGGGGTGCTTATCCACCCAGGGAGCAGCATCCCTCAGCGAGGCTTTTCATCTAGGCTGGCTGACTTTGAAGTGCAGGTTTTTAGTTGTCTGACTTTGGATAAATTGGTTAAGTTTAATGAGCTACAGATTTTTCATGTTTAAAAAGAGGATAATAACTACTCTGAAGGGTGGTGAGAGGACACAATGCTTGTAGCTGGCCTGCTATAGTGCTGGGATAAGTGCTCAATGTGTCTTTTAGTGGCTATAGGATTGACTCATGGGGACACGACCAGCAAGTTTGCTTACAATAGCAATTTCTAAAGCAGGGATCTCAAATGCTTCAATCTCAAAGGAACATATTTTACCAGGAAGAGACAAATGTAGAGAACTAGGAACTATATTAAATCACCAATAGTCCATGAAATAAGTAGAATAAAGGGGAAGTCAAGCTTCGAATGATCCATGGAACATCCCATTTCCTGCATATTGTCTTCTGTGAAGAAAACAGTACTAAACACAACAGCGATAAAAACATAATGGCACATAACATGTGGTAACAATTTCAGTAAGCACTGGGAACCAATTGAATTCATGTGGTTCTCTGCCAACAAGCCACACGGCTCTCTTCTCTTAATTTCCATCAGTTTTTAAGCTTCTTTATTATTATTATTACTAGGGGCCCGGTGCACAAAAATTTGTGCACTCGGGGGGGGGGGGGGGGGGGGGCCCGCAGCCCGGCC
>NW_005370116.1:1037177-1037516 GCF_000412655.1 Myotis brandtii
GGGTAGCAGTTACGCCAATTACCATGTTTCTCTTTTATTAGTGTAGATTATTATTATTTAAATCTTTATTGTTGAAAGTATTACAGATATACCCCTTTTTTCCTCCCCATTATCCCCCCACTAAGTTCCCTCCAGGCCCCAGGCCTCACCACCTTATTGTCTGCAAATATGCATATAAGATCTTTAGTTAATCTCTTCCTACACTCACCCTTTTCTTCTGAGATTTGTCACTCTGTTCCATGTTTTCTGGTTCATTTTTTTTAGATTCAATCATTGATAGATATGTATTTATTGCCACTTTATTGTTCATATTTTGGGGGTTATTATTATTATTTTTTA
>NW_005370116.1:1037802-1079929 GCF_000412655.1 Myotis brandtii
TCTCCTTCTCCTTCTCCTTCTCCTTCTCCTTCTCCTTCTCCTTCTCCTTCTCCTTCTCCTTCTCCTTCTCCTTCTCCTCCTTTTTTCTCTTCTTAAAAAATGCCCTTCAACACTTCATGTAATACTGGTTCTGCAACCTTTGTGGAGAATTGCTGCCTAACTCGCTTTGCAGAGGCAAGGTAACTTGTAATTCTGCCTCAATCTGTATTTGAGACACTCATTTAGGGCTCTGTTTTCCTGCCAGTGTAGGCCAAGGATACTTAGTGATAAACCAGTAGGAGCTGGGGCCGCTAGAATACATTTCCTCCCATATATATATTTTTTAAATTTATGACCACAGAAACTGCATATTTAATGAAAGTCCCTCCATTCTACAGGTACATGGTCTCTTAATTGTTTTGGCTTGCATAATAAATAGCAAGCTCTTTCTTCCAAAATTGATACTTCTATTAGTTTCATTATGCAATAACCATTAACCACAACTAAAATATAAATATGTAACTCATAACTCCTCCATTATGGAGAACATAAAATTTACTACATAAAATGTTTTCATATAAACATACTCAAGTATACGAGCCACCAAAATGCTAAAGTTTGAACTGGAAAAATATTAAAATAAGGACAAGCAATGTTAAATCATAACACACACACACACACACACACACACACACACACACATGCACACATCTGCCACATTTATTTAGTGAAGGTCAAAAACATAAATGAGAAAACAGAAATATTTACCAGTGGTATAAACATGATTCTCTGTAGAAAATTGTGTTGTGAACCTGGACATTTGATATTATGGTATGATGTGGAGAGAGGAGGTAACAGAAAGTTACCAATCAACAGTGTTGCTACAGTAAAAACAAAACACAAAAAACAAACAAAAAAACATGGTAAAAAGTAGGCATATTGATCAGTTAGATTGGGCTTATTTGCTGATGCTTATATTATTTCAAATGCCTTGAAATAAATTGACAGAAAGAAAACTAAAACAGTACCTTTCATATAAATATTACAATACCTCAAATATTTGAAGAGAGAAAAAAAGAAGGAAGAAAGAAATGTGACAAAAGTAGGATTTATTTTAGATCTATCTGACAAAACTAGTTCTTATCTACTAACTTAAAAATTTAATCCTCACGCCCTAACTGGTTTGGCTCAGTGGATAGAGCCTCAGCCTGCGGACTGAAAGGTCTCAGGTTTAATTCCGGCCAAGGGCATGTACCTTGGTTGCGGGCACATCCCCAGTAGGAAGTGTGCAAGAGGCAGCTGATCGATGTTTCTAACTCTCTATCCCTCTCTCTTCCTCTCTGTAAAAAATCAATAAAATATATACTTTTTAAAAATTTAATCCTCAAAGAGCCCGAATTTGAGCACATTAAGTGATTTGATCCTAAAGATAATTTTATAAATCCAGGTAATATTTCCAGAGTCAAATTTAGATCTAAATCATAAAAAGAATTTTGAAGATGTTCAAATATATCTCTTTAAAATGGATCTTTGAGCTCTCAAGTTTCTGAGATCAATAGATCTATAGATCTTGAAAGACTATAGATTCAAGCCTGACATAAACTGTGTTGGTCAGTATTATATGAGATAAATGTTTTAATTAAAAGGTAATCATTTCCTATAGTATGTGTGTATAAACTTCATATTTTCCCATCCCAGGCAAATTTAACAAAATCTTTATTTGAGATTACATATCAATTTAAAGCTTGCTTGATAAAATAGGCCTCTCATTTTTCTAGAATTATTGGCATATGAATTTATTTCTGACTAGATTACTTTCTACCTATGCTGCTTGAGGCAGTGTGATGGTCATGTTTCTTTTCTCTGTATCTACCATTTTGTCTGGCACCCGGGAGATGTTCAATAAAATGCTTGTTAAACAAGTATATGTCTGATATCACCATACAGCATGTGTGGAAAAGGTCATTAAACATTGCATGAAGTGCTAAAAATTGTCAAATACTAAGGTGTGCAGGGTGGTAGTGGTGGGAAGTGACTGGTAATGGGTACAAGTTTCTTTTTGGGGTGACAAATATATTCTAAAAGGGTTGTTAATGACTGTACCACTTTGTGAATATACCACAAAAAATGTATACTTCAAATGAGTACATTTTGTATTATGTGAATATCTCAATCAAACCGTTAAAAATACAATAAACACCATAATTGCCATGCTAATTTTGACAACTTTTCTCCTATATATTCAAGCTGATGCTAAAAATAATTGAGATGAATCAGAACAGGATTTAGGTGGACATGGAGGAAGGTTACAGTGGGTGGGAGTTTTCTCAGTTAATGCTGAACATGGTTGGAGTTCAGACCATAGAGGTGGTTGGTGAGTGTGACCTCCTGCCTACAGCCTTTTCAACCATCATTTCCATAAATATTCCTACATATATGAAGCTCTAATTTTTACATTAAATCCCTTTATTCCCATTTTTTAAAAATGCTATGAGAGCTACTAAGCTTTACCATAAAGTGAGTAATGGCTTACATTTGCTGCAAATAGAAACCATGAAGTTGTAATTTTTGAATGCCAAGCAGTGAAAATTTGTAAATAGATTATGTCTGGAAAAAGGTTTAGCTTTCTAGAACAAATTTCAAAAAAGCAAATCTAAGTCTTAAGACTTTATTGCCACTGGCAAGTTATCACAATTCTGTGGATGGGATAAAATCAGCATCAAGATAGCCTGGTTATTAAACCAGGCCATGTTTTGCTATGTGAAGGTTCCTGTAATACTGAGTGGTGAATAATAAGAAAATTAACATTAAGCACACCATCTGCTGTAGGTTTTCTGTCTCAAAGAAGATGCACAGCAAAAAAATGAATTCCCTGAGGTGCAATGTTATCAGGGATGCTTTTAATTATAGCATTTATTCCTACTCCTCATGACAACAAACTTACTTTAGAAGGAGACATGCAAATAAAAGACTGGAAAAAGGAAATACATCATTTCAAACTCAGAAACAAAAAGTTTTCTTTATGAAGCAAACTCAGTTCATTACTTGATTTCCTCAAAAGATTTAGATTTCATCCACGGAAACTGAGTGATAGTCCAGGTGCGCCCAAGAAGCAAAGTGTGCCAGGTGCTGCTAGGAAAACCAGCAACTCAAAGGCAGTCCAACATTTTCCCTTCAGTCTCTTTGTGGTTTCACATGCCTACTGTTCGAAGCTCTGCCTCAGAGTTCTACAAAATTATACAAAATGTACACTGTCCAGTGATCCTATTTAGATATTGAAAACTGGGCCTCATCTAGTCAACAAGAAACTACTCATATGGATATGCAAGGCCCCACACAGGATCAGCTAAGGCAGTCCTCTGCCAGCCCTCTTTCAGTCAGTCCCCAACTTAAATCTTCCTCTTGAAAGCCAGTGAGAATCCTCTGCCCTTTCATGTCATTCTGGGTAATGTGTTGAGACCAACGTGTATATCATTACACACCAAACCTATCATAATGAGATAGAAAAGTACTCTTATTTTTTAAGAGAAAGAAAAAAAATTGTATTATGCTCTCTTTAAAAAAATAATATTTTGGCTTACACTGTTATATTCCATTTTAGATGATGTGGTTCTTTATCTGGATGGCATCTATTCTAAGAACAATCTGGATAAATTAAACATCATGAAGCAATTTCAATAATTACCCTGATAATTCACATATCTCAAGAAACTATCCATTTCATATTAAGGATAAAATATTAAGTTGACTGATAATTTCTAGTTCTAGAGCATCTTGTTCTTTTAACATTTCCTAATAAAAACTAACAGACATCCCTTTATGACCTCCAACATTTAGTGCAATTATTTAAAATTGTATTTCATAAAAATTTCTATTGCTGGGATATTAAGTCCAGTAACCTGCAACATTACTACTCTGTGGTCAAAACTACCTCAGTAGTACAGAGGCATAAACAGATAACCTGATTTGGAGCTATAAGTTGATTTTCATTTCTAAGGCCTCATTCACCATTAATGGAATCTATCATACAATCTATTTCTCAGTAGTAGACATCTACAAAGGCTGAATCAAGATCTTAGTTCCATCTTAATACACTTCTGAAGAGAGGGTTCTTCATATGCCATCTAGATAGCTTGGTTATTAAACCAGGCCATGTTTTGCTATGTGAAGATGCACAGCAAAAATGAATTTTATATAGTATATATAATGATATAATATACTAGAGGCCTAGTGCATGGATTCGTGCACCAGTTGGAGTCCCTCAGCCTGGACTGTGCCCTCTCGCAATCCGGGACCCCTTAGGGGATGTAGTAATGCACGAAGTGGCAGGTGGCCATGAAGGAGCCTGAGCTGGGCTCGGCACTCAGTGCTCGGTACTCCTAACCACTCGCTGCTCACTCCTTACAGCTTGCCACTTGCTCCTTCCCACTGCCGGGGAGGCAGGAGAGGCTCCCGCCACCACCGCTACAATTGCCAGCCGTGAGCCCGCCTTCTGGCTGAGTGGTGCACTGACCACCAGCAGGCAGCTCCTACACTGAGTGTCTGCCCCCTGGTGGTCAGTGCACATCATAGTGACCGATCATTCTGGTCATTCTGTCCTAAAGGTCACTTAGGCTTTTATATATATAAATTAGTTTCAGGTATACAACATAGTGATTAGACATTTATATAACATAAGAAGTGATCATCTGACACCAAACATAGTTATTACAATATTATTGATTACCTCCCTATGCTTTATTTTACAAGGGTATGACTATTTTTATTACTGGCAATTTGTATTTCTTAATCCCTTTCAACTTTTTCACCTATGTCCCAAACACCTTCCCATCCGATAACCATTAATTTTTAAATATTTTTTATTGACTTCAGAGAGAGGAAGGGAGAGGGAGAGTTAGAAACATCAATGATGAGAGAGAATCATTGATAGGCTGCCTCCTGCACGCCCCCTGCTGGGATCAAACCTGAAACCTGGACATGTACCTTGACCAGGATTTGAACTAAGACTTCCTGGTTTATGGATCGAAGCTTAATCACTGAGCCACAGCAGCTAGGCTGGTGACCATTAATTTGTTCTCTGTACCTATGAGTTTGTTTCTATTTTGTTTACTCATTTCTTTTGTTTTTTAGATTACACATATAAGTGCATGTAAATTCTCTATTGATTAGCCAATGGGAAGGGTAGCGGTCGTACGCCAATTACCATGTTTCTCTTTTATTAGTGTAGATATCCTATATAATAAAAGGCTAATATGCAAATTGACTGGGAGTTTGACTGGGAGTTTGACCAGGGGATGGGGCCAGCCTGCAACCACCCTCGGCCCCTCCCCCATCCTGCCCTACTCCCGATCAACCCCCCAACCCCGATCAGGGTGGGCTGGCTGGCCAACCACCCACAGCCCCTCCCTCCGGCCGGCCCGGCCTGATTGGCGTGGGCCAGCCGGACCCCACCCATGCACGAATTTGTGCACGGGGCCTCTAGTAATGATATAATATACTAGAGGCCTAGTGCATGGATTCGTGCACCAGCTGGAGTCCCTCAGCCTGGACTGTGCCCTCTCGCAATCCGGGACCCCTTAGGGGATGTAGTAATGCACGAAGTGGCAGGTGGCCATGAAGGAGCCTGAGCTGGGCTCGGCACTCAGTGCTCGGTACTCCTAACCACTCGCTGCTCACTCCTTACAGCTTGCCACTTGCTCCTTCCCACTGCCGGGGAGGCAGGAGAGGCTCCCGCCACCACCGCTACAATTGCCAGCCGTGAGCCCGCCTTCTGGCTGAGTGGTGCACTGACCACCAGCAGGCAGCTCCTACACTGAGTGTCTGCCCCCTGGTGGTCAGTGCACATCATAGTGACCGATCATTCTGGTCATTCTGTCCTAAAGGTCACTTAGGCTTTTATATATATAAATTAGTTTCAGGTATACAACATAGTGATTAGACATTTATATAACATAAGAAGTGATCATCTGACACCAAACATAGTTATTACAATATTATTGATTACCTCCCTATGCTTTATTTTACAAGGGTATGACTATTTTTATTACTGGCAATTTGTATTTCTTAATCCCTTTCAACTTTTTCACCTATGTCCCAAACACCTTCCCATCCGATAACCATTAATTTTTAAATATTTTTTATTGACTTCAGAGAGAGGAAGGGAGAGGGAGAGTTAGAAACATCAATGATGAGAATCATTGATGGGCTGCCTCCTGCACGCCCCCTGCTGGTATCAAACCTGAAACCTGCACATGTACCTTGACCAGGATTAGAACTAAGACTTCCTGGTTTATGGATCGAAGCTTAATCACTGAGCCACAGCATCTAGGCTGGTGACCATTAATTTGTTCTCTGTACCTATGAGTTTGTTTCTATTTTGTTTACTCATTTCTTTTGTTTTTTAGATTACACATATAAGTGCATGTAAATTCTCTATTTACACTCCACCCAAACACCTATGACCTAGTTTAGATACCTATTTTTATGTGGGCACCAACACCACATAGCTCTCATTTATGATATGTTGGACTACCGTATTTTTTGTAAATCTGACTTTCCCTCCCGAAGTCTCATTTTTGTCTTCCCCTAAACAAGATGCCTACATCTTGGGCTTAAGAATGTTCTTGATAGTGTATGCAGAAATTGTGAGTATGTGCATGTGAATTTTTCTTGTAGTGTTTCATTTTGTTGTCAGGAACATTTTGACAATCTGATTAAACAAGTGGATAACCTCTTCAAAAAAATCAAATTCTTATATGTATCTGTTATGACATGTTGATTTTTTTTTAATTTCCTACCACTTGATTACCTACTCAACATTAAGGATTTAAACTTTTCAAAAGAGATAATAATCCCATGCTCTATTCATTTTATTTGTCTAGAAAGAAACTATACCATTTAGGCAGAAAATACTTCATGGAAATCCAGAAAATCTTTTCTCAAAGTATCCTAATAAAATATACACTCAACAGGGTTGCTTTTAGTATGGAATTAATTAAATTTCTAGACTCTCATGAAAGCCCAGAAATCCTAGGCAACTAAATATTACTGGTCCCAACAACCTAGGCATTTCCATTTTGATTACTAAGATATTAAACAGTTACCAAATTATTAACCAAAGTAGAGAATTATTAGATACTATTACCATTCAAGCCTTAAATGAATGATTCATTTAGCAGTTTCAGTTGCTCAGTCTCAAAAGTTTTACTATTCCATTATATTATTCATTGTGCCATAATAACAATATTCATATTTAATATATCTCTAGATCATCCCTAACTCCACAAAAAACCCTGAATATTTTTCAGAAGTATCTTTATTCTGTTAAGAAAATATCATTAAATTCAATTTAAACAGTTTTTATTTAATTCACGGTACATAGAAGGAATGGTAGTTTATAGAAGCAGGAAAGAAATATTGTCTTTGACATCTAGAGGCTCATAATTGAAATAGGAAGCAGTTTTATAAATGCTAAAAGTGGTAACAACTATAGTAAGAGTAGGGAACACAGTTTAATCCAACTAGACATAAGCTAAGAACATTTCAATGAGAAGGTGGTATTTAAATTAAAGAGAAATAAAACTCTGTTATGTAAGGAAAGGGTAAGGTCATTCCAGTTAGAAGAAATAATTCATACAAAGGCATATAATTAAGAAAGCACATGAATTGCAGAACTAGTAGTTTTTAGGGTCTGGGATATAGGGGTGCATGTTGGGAAAGTGCATAATATGAAGCACAAACAAAAAATAATGTGTCTTTGTACTGTGTAAAGTTTTATTTATCAGTGAGAAGTTGAATTAGTTTGGTAGATTTCTAGTATAACCAGTACTTTTACTATCTCTTATATAAATATCCAGTGAGAACAATTGAAATTAATTTAAATGTGAATATCTCCTTTTCTATTCTTAACAGGTTCTATCTCCATATTCCTGTCAGAATTTCCTGAATAAATAAGATTCAGCAAGGTTCTTCTTCTTTTGTCAATTATTAAAATAAAATAAGTAACTTTAAAGAGCATTTTATTTATTCATTTAAGGACTTAAAAAGATATTACAGAGATTGAATCCTTTAAAATATTGTCTATTATTCATTGTTTTATCTTAAAAAAATAATTGCATTGTCATACAAATAAAGAGCTAGTAATACTGACACTAGACAGGGGGCTTGAATGAAGGTGACCTCACACATTCCATCAGAGGATCTCAGAAGTGGCCTGTCATGCCTCCGGCCTTTTGTTCTTTTCTTTTATAGGACTAACAATTACCTTCAACTGTATTAAGGTGCACAGAGGTGAACAAATGACCTTAGAACATGAATATATGACCAACAAATTCAATTTCAATTTTGACCTAAGGCAAAGAGACTAAAAGAGATGGTCTTCTGTCTCCTTTGTGGCCAACATCCTATGCTTCAAGCTGAGACCATTAAATGAATGATTTATCTTGGGCTGACTCTATTGGGTTAGCACATTACACCTGTGTGATATAGACTTGCTCTATTTCAAACCACATCAAACATAGACATCTTACTACAAAATTCTATCAACAGGATAGGGGCAAGAGAAAGCATTCACATCTGAGTGTCAGCTAATAAATATATTGGAGATAACACACGGATGACTTTTTAAGACTCAGACTAAATAGATTCAGAGAGAAATAAACATAAATAAACTAAAAGTTGGAAAAGCATAATGCCAGTTTAGACCTCATGCAGATTAATAACAATACATTTGCAAAAATAAAAAACTATCAGAGAGCCAGACTAATAATGTATAATAGATACAAAAAATACATTAGCTAAAATCCAGGAATTAAATTACGGATTTTTTTTAACTGACTCTAAGTTTCTTTTCTTTTTAAAAAAATCTTTATTGTGGAAAGTATTACATATGTCCCCTTTTTGTCCCCATTGACTCCATCTAGCCTGCCCCTGCCCCCTCAGGCCTTCACCACCCTATTGTCTGTATCTGTGGGTCATGCATATATGCATACAAGTTCTTGGGTTGATCTCTTCCCACCCACCCCTGCCTTCCCTCTGCGATTTGACATTTCAAGTAATGCCTTTTGGAAGACAATAATCACTATAGCATTGCATACATTTCCAGGAAAGCGGATCTAAATGTTCAGCTGACTTTGCTTCAAGTCCTTGGGCATATCGGCTGGGATCTGGACTCAGCTGAGATGCCTGGAAAGGTTGGTTCTCTCATCCTCCAGGAGGCCAGCCTAAGCTCCTTTGTATTATCTGCGACCAGGATGGGCTGCCTTAGATATCTCATTAATAGCATATTGAGAAACTTCCAGTGCAAGAACACTCTGACTGCTCTGTCCCCTCAAAAGTAGGAGATACATTTCTGACATGAAAGGTGTCCTTCCAGCACCAATAGACACCCCTATTGCTAAACTTAAACAACTTTAGCCAAGAATCTGTATAAGCAAGCCTTGTTGCCTCTTATATTATTTATTACCTTGTGTAAATTCCTTATTAATGACTATTCAAACCTTACATTACTTTCTGATGGACACTAACTTTTTGCCCCCTTTGCCCTGTCAATTTCTTCACAAATTTAATATTTCTTTGTCAACAAGTATAAAAAGATGCCTGATTTGGTCATTTCTTTGAGCTTCATTTTATGACCTGAGCATCATATTATGACCTCCCAGGTGCACAATTAAAGTAGTCTTTCTCCTGTTAATTAGCCCATTTTTATTATTTTATGACTAGAGGCCTGGTGCATGGATTCATGCATCGGTGGGGGCCCTCGGCCTGGCCTTCACCCCCATGCAATCTGGGACTCCTCAGGGGATGTTGGACTGCCAGTTTCGGCCCAGCCCCCACAGGCCAGGCTGAGGTACCCCACCAGTGCACGAATCCATCCACCAGGCCTCTAGTATGCATATAAGATCTTTTGTTAATCTCTTCCCACCCTCCTGCCTCCCCCCTTCCCTCTGAGATTCATCAGTCTGTTCCATGTTTCCATGCCTGTGCATTGAGCATCTGCACCCTGGTGATCAGTGCATGTCATAGCTACTGGTCGAACGGTCACATATTCACATGGTTGCTTAGGCTTTTACATATATAGATTAGCCCAGCCATAAGAACTAAAGAAGTGTAGAAGAGAGAATTTCTCCTTCTCCCCAACAGTGTGGAAGTCTCAGGGCTCCCAGCAGTAGAACAGAGCAAACCCCAATATGTCTACACTTTGGCACTTCTTTGTGGGAATAATAGCATAGCTTTAAAAATCAAAGCCACCAAAAGGTATTGCATAACATGCTAATTTTCAGACATTTAAGTGGCAAATTTTGAAATAAATTCAAAGTTCTTGGTCAATAAAATCTGTTAATTCTAAAAATAGAATCCAAAAATCCTTATTTCATCATTGTATCAACATTTATTATAGGTTTTAATGTCAACTAATTTTGTTGACTGAACTATTGCATTATTAACTCCCTGACCGGATAAACATAACTTATTTAAAGTAAAGTTAAAAATGAAGTTAATGTATTCTTGTTTAGTATATGGTATAAGTCAAGAGGCCTTATAAACATACAAATAAAATATAAACATACAAGAAAGAAAGAGAGCATCATACTGCTTTTTAAAAAATGATTTCAGATTTCACCTTTATTGGCTACCAACTTCTGAACTATTTTTTAAGGAAAAATTCAAGAGTAATGTTGAGTTAGCACAATAAAGGTACACCGAGCTCAGTATCCATGGCATTTATGTAACCACTGTCATCACTACATGCTTCTAGCTGGGAGAATATGGATGTCTTCTTTTAGAGCTCTGAATCTCAGGGTATTTCTCAGAGTCAGCAGACAGATGGCCCAGTGCTGAAGGTAGCTGCATGAAAATACAGGACTTGGTATATTTGGCATATGTGGTGCTTAGGTTTCTCATGTGGTCAGAGACAGAATTACTGAATTAGTTCTTAAATGAAGCCTTGTCAATAGAAAGCATGTTGCAGCAATACAGCGGAAGTTTACTTGGGATATCATGAAGTCTTGGAGATGGAAAACTCATGCATAAAACTAACTTATAAACCCATTAATCCATCTTCAACCTTTTTTATCTCATGGTATACATAAACTAATTATTAAAATTCTGCAGCAACCACAAATATATTTTTGTTGATCTGACAAAAAATAATAGGTATACTTTTGATTCATTCACACAGGATGGCTATTTTGTGCTGACTGTTGTCATCTTTTATTTGACACTTGGAAAAGGGGTCAGTGCCCCTCTTTAAAAATTCTTGTGGCAAGGGAGTGTGCCTGCCAGACACAGCGGTTGAAATCGCTTCATTCAAACACTGCCCACACAACCAAGAATGCGAAGTACCTGGATTACGGCAATTCTTGAGTTTTACATCTTTACTTGACTTTATGATTTTTATTTGAAGACCATTCAGTGATTTGCTCACCTGTGTTTTCTCTTTCTCTCTCTCTGTCTTTGTCTCTCTCACACAACTATCTTATTCTTTCATATTCTGAAAGACTGTACCAAAAAAAGGGAAGAAATGGTCAGAGCCTCTTCACTTTTAAAAAAAAATAACTTTGTAAAAAATCATTTCTTGGTTGACAGAATGTCCCTAGGGCATTAGTCCACCTTCGCATCGCCATCCATAATTTTTCTCCTGCTTGAAACAATCTCCCACATGCCACTCTCGTTAATGACTGAGATACCCCCTGATGGTGCTTAACATTTAATAGTGCTGGAGCTCCACATTTGCCCAAACAACCTTTTCCATTTACCTTACCTCAAAGGCTTTCTAATTTTTCTTCAGAGACAGAAATCCTTTAAGCCCATTGTATCCTCAGGCTACAAATTTACTGAGATTTAGGTTTCCAATAAGGGCGTTGAGATGAATGCCACCATATCATTTATGAATCAATTTTTGCCCATCGGCTTTTTACTGTTATTACTTTTCATTTTATTTTGTACTCAAAGGAGATAACCTCTATTACATGTGTATGTCTCTGTGTGTGTAATATATAAACATATGCATATACATATATATTCACATGTTTAATATTTTTATTAAAATGTTGAAAATTTAAAGAAAATGAAAGTCTAGCCACACAAAAACTTCTAAATAAATTCCTTGCCCTAAAAATCTCTCAGACTTGGTCCTTCATTTTTATGTTTAGTGGAGAAAGATATACAGCAGCGGTTCTCAACCTGTGGGTCGCGACCCTTTGACAGGGGTCGCCTAAATACATCTTGCATATCAGATATTTACATTACGATTCATAACAGTAGCAAAATTACAGTTATGAAGTAGCAACGAAAATGATTTTATGGTTGGGGGTCACCACAACATGAGGAACTGTATTAAAGGGTCATGGCATTAGGAAGGTTGAGAACCACTGACATACAGGATAAAATTCCTAAGGATTTAACACATTTAAAGCTGATTAAACAAGATCTTTTCTTGAACATAATTCATTGAAACTCAATAGAGCTGACAACATAATGTATTTTATATAATTGTATGATTTCAGGTTCTAATGCAAACAGTGCCTTGAAATGGAGAAGTAACAGACAGAAATCCATTGTTCCAGGAAAATTTTAAAGCTATTATTATGAGAACATTTTTTAAAAAATTTCCATTGTTTCACAAAGAAAACAATAGGAATGAAGGTTGACTTTTAAGTTACTTAATAATCAATAATTCTGAAAGGTTTCCCATACTTCCTTATTGCTTTCATTCTTTTTTAACATGATGTTATATTAAATGTTCACTTTTAATTAAACCAAAAAATACTGCTTAGTGGTTGGTTATTGCTCACCAGTTCCAAAAAAAGGTTTGAATATGACCTAATCTTTAAAACCAATTAATTGAAGAATTACTGAAAAATCCTTATAGATAAAGTATATCTATGCCCAGCTGTCTTTGTAATCTCACTGATATTTACAGATTAGGTAAAGCCAGTGTGCTTGAAATACAGCAATAAACTCTGACAAGTTCTGCAAATTACAACAAAATTGTAAGGGGAAATTACAAATGTATTAAAGGGTTAATTATAAGGAAGCAGTGTGAGATAGTCATATAGTATGACATGCTTTGAGAGCTAGTGCCCTATGGATCCTAGGAACTCAGAAGTCCCTGGGGGTCCCTTAGGAATGTAGTCCTCCTTGTGAAGTGAAGGCTGGGGTGGTTTCTGGGCTATAGGCTAGGTTCTGTGGCTCTAATCCCATCTTCAACTATAGCAGCTGTTTTATATTAAAAATAATACTGCACATGATTGAAAAGTTTTATAATTGAAGAAATTAATAAGTTTGAGAATACATATTATAGTCAAATGGAATAATCTTACATCTAGGAAGATTATGTGACTGCAGTAATTCCACACAGCTCTTTAAGAAAACAGACTCATATGTATTATGTCCTGTCAGAAAATAATTGGCATGCCTTCCAGGCCAGGTAAAAGCAAAGTTTATTGATTTTGTCCATCTAAAAATGCTAATTGAGTGGGAAAAATTATTGATAACTCTAAAAAACGTTCTCAGTCATTTGATACAGATGGCATGTTTTATGTTTCTGTTTTTGTATGGGTTTGTATTGTTCAAACCAACCAACAAAATTGATTACAACTCCTAGAGACCACTGGCCCCCAAAACTCCTAAGCATGATTAGTTTTAGAACCATAAAACTTTTACATGTTTTAAAATTAACAATAATCCTACAGATATTTAAGCCCCTTATTATCCTTGTTCTGGACATCAGAGTGTGGAGATGCATATGAGTAATTCAGCCTTCAGAACTATTAAAAAAATCTATGCAGCCAGCAGCAGGAAAGAGTATTTTTATTTGATCTTTTTAAAAAGTTAGTATAATAAACATGAGGCAGTCTTTTTCAAGATAATCTAAATTCATATCAAATTTTGAATTGGTTGACTATTCAATCAAGGCGACAATTAGATTCAGAGTACGAAATAATAAAAGTACTGAAGACAACAAAGACATCCACTCTTTAGCAAAGAATGAGAGCCATTTGTGAAAACCAAAATCTAATCTGCATCTACCAATTCCAGAAAATGACTGAAAGCTGTCAATTGAAATATATAACTATTCAGTGAAAGCAGTCCTCAGTGTTTGCTTTTGTTATTTGTTGCACAGCTCTATTTTCAGTTGAAAACACTCTTAAAATTCACTTTCCCACTCATACTCAGAAATGCCAAAACTAAATTTAAAAGTAGGAGTATTCCTCTTTTATGATCTAGATCAAAATGTTATATTTCTTTATATATAGCTCTATATTTTGATTTGTTTTCTTACATTTATTCTCTTTTAATTATATAGATAATATAAATATATAGTCTAACATAAGCATATTTTTATAAACTTTTATTTCAATTTTATTGACATTATTACAGATGTTCCCCATTTTCCTGATCTTTGTCCACCTCCACCTGTCCCTGCCCCTTCTCCCTGGCCGTCACCACACTGTTGTCTGTGTCCCTGGACAATGCAAGTATATTCTTTAGCTAATCTTTTCACCTCCTTTTAAGGGTATTTTTTAGTACAGGTATCCAAACCCCCCCTATATGTATTGGGTTTTGTTAAACCATAATTGTAAAAATTATGGGTTCTATATTTATTTTACCTAAAAACAATTCTATAGGAATGTTGTATTAATGTCCCACACAGGAGACATGGTCCAGAATCCATTATCCCTTTTTCTGTTTCCTAATTATTTTTATAATAGACTTTGTTTGTTTTTTAGTACTTAAAATACAGCACTGTGATATATAGGGTTTTTCCAAACTATATATTTTATGGAGTTCTTTCCATGTCAATATTTGTAACAAAATATTTGGCCTAAAATATATTTATCATTTCAATCAAGACTTTTCTACAACTGTATTTACCTAAAGATGAATCTCATTAAAAGAAATTGTAGTATGTAAACTAATCCAATATAAGCCATTTTTTTTTTACCCACAGATAGTAACTATCTTAAAAGAAAAACTAAAAGCAGAATCTCACTTTTAGAGTCTTGTCAAGTAGTTTGATTTATGGCAATATAGAAAGAAGCCAAATTAAACAGAAATCAATTAGCATGGAACAAGTAATGATCATCTATGATTTAAGCTTCAAGGGAAGTGTTGACTCAGACAGAATTACAATAGGCCTAGAACATATTTTAATTTGCAATTATCTAACAACAATGAATTTTGAGTAAGCCAGAAAAAAAAAAAGATCTGCAATTGTTATAGGCTTTAACAGCATAAAATTCTGGTGATATAGTTATGTCAACGTAAAGGGGGGGGGCGCACACATTAAAAAGAAAACAAGATGTTAAAATTATTTAAGATATTAAAATATATCTGGAGCATTTTAACATTAAATAGTTACATTATAAAGTGTATTCTCATAACAATCTTAATAGAAAATTATACTGAAAATATGACAATGAAAAGTGAAAATTGAAAACATCTGTTGCTTATGTGAGGTCAGTTATTTAATGAATTATATCATCCAAAGAGACTTGCAGAGACTATAAATTTATTGTGAGTCTCTTACTCGTAGTATCTCTCAATACATGGAGTACAAATAAGCACAAGACAGAGGCCTTATTTAAATCCTGAATGGGATTAGACTAAGCTCATCTTTAGGGAAAAGGCAAGATTCAATCAACCCAACAGTGTTTTATGCTTAAGACATACACACGTACAAAAATAGAACACAATTTCAGTTAACTTGCACTTAGCTATCTGAGTGTAGTTATAGGATGTAATGTACTTATTGATTCAGGGTTCAGTGTTCATCCTTTAATTGGGAAGAAAGATGAAAGAGACAGGGAGTGAGAAGAGAGAGAATGATGGAAGGGTTTAAATTTCATGCCTTCCTGACTTATCTATATATATAAAAGACTAATATGCAAAGTGTCCCCACGGGAGTTTGACCAGGAGACCAGGAGTTCTATAGCTTGCTATTACGTGCACTGACCACCAGGGGGCGGCACAGAACGAAAAGAGGCCCTGGCCAGCAGCTGGAAGGCCCCAATTGGCTCTGATCACTGGCCAGGCCTAGGGACCCTACCCATGAACGAATTTTGTGCACCAGACCTCTAGTATTTAATAATCAATAGTCCAGAACTTTCCAGAATGCAGTTCTATGAAAACATGCTATATCAGTGATTCAAGATATTAAAGTGAACTGATGTCAAAAACATATAGTGCTTTTGAAAGCTTATAATTTCCCTGTTTCTGTGATTTTTCCTTTCTCTCAAACGTCAAATATAAAAAAATACAATAAATTGACAATTTTATATTGCCTTATTCCACTTACATATATTCTGACTGTAACTAGTTTGTTTAAATTTTTTCTCATTTTATTTATTTTGTTTGTTGTGAGACAAATACAGCTCATTTTCTAATATTATTTGAGGGAATTAAGTAAGAAAAACTTCAAAAGAAATAGAGCAAGGAGTCAGGAATAAAAGATTTAATAACAGCCCTGATAGTGTGGGGCTCAGTTGGTTGAAGCATTGTCTCAGACATCAAAAAACTTGTGAGTTTGATTCCTGTTCAGAACACATACCTAGGTTTCAGGTTCAATCCCAGGTGAGGGTGCATACAGGAGGCAACAGACCAATGTTTCTCTCTCACATAGATTTTTCTCTCTCTCTATTTCTTCCTCTCTTTCAAAAATCGATAAAAACATATCCTCAAGTGGGGATTAAGAAAAAAATGTGAAAAGAAAACAATATTAAAAAAATATGTACTAAAGATGATTATTGAAGGATTAAGACTATATAAACAGATTTGCTTAGAAAATGAAATGGATGGATAGAAAAAAATAATTAATGTGAGAAAGAGAAAAATAAAAATGAAGATAGAGAAATAAAATTTTAATATAGTTGGCTTTCAATTATTTTACTTACAAAATGAGGATTGTTCAGATATTTACTTTCCAATGTACCTTAAAGTTAAAGGTGATGGCAGCAACAAAAGCCCAAGGAAAATTCTATTGCAGGAATACAGTGGGCAATAAATTCTCAAGCCCACATCATTGGTTGTAAAAATTTCTCCAAATTGGGAAGTATTTATCAACTGCTATTAAAATTACATGGCACAGTGCTTAAATACATATGCACATGTAAACTTGTGAATAAAGATCATTCTAACAGCATTTCTTCTTGTCACTGTGAAAGGCAATTTTAATGGTGTTTATTAACCAGGGCTAGATTTTTATGTGGTGGAGCAGAAAGAAATTACAATGATACCCCTAGAAGACACAGAAAGCAATAAATCAAATATAATTTTTAAAAACAAATTTAGAAAAAGAGGATTTGGGACAGAATTCTTAGAATATATATTCCTCCCCAAAAACTGGCTTTTATGTAGGCCCAGTGGTCTAAAACAATGAATAAAGATGGTACTATATTTGTTAGAGATAGTACTTTATGATCAATTCTGTATTATTCTGTACATATAAAAATAATTTATAACAGTGGGGGAAAACATTAAATTACCTGGTGGTTCTCTAACAAGAGAAAATTATTTAACAATGATTATAGACCCAGATAAAGTATTCTTCTAACACCCCAAAGCACCAGTCAATAGTTTAATTTAAATAACTATGGCTGGCATTCTTTTTGAGGCAAGAAGGGAAAATATTTTTGTTTTTTTTTTAATTCTAAGTTTTCATTTGACAATAAAAAAATAAAGAATATTTTTTCCAAACATGAAATAGACTTGTAATTTATTAAACTATCAAAGCTAGGGAAAAAAAATAGGGAGTTACTCATTTTCCCCTGGGTATGTTCCATGTATATAGGAGGTACACATATTAATAAACCTCTGTTTGCTTTCTCTTGATAATATTTTATTACAAGGGTCTCAGCCAAGAACTCAGAAAGGTGGGGAGAAAGTTATTTTTCTTCCCCTATACTCTTTAAGTAATTTTATTTTTTAAATATATTTTATTGATTTTTTTTTTCCAGAGAGGAAGGGAAAGGACAGAGAGTTAGAAGCATCGATGAGAGAGAAACATCAATCAGCTGCCTCCTGCACACCCCCACAGGGGATGTGCCTGCAACCAAGGTACATGCCCTTGACTGGAATCAAACCCGGGACCCTTTGGTCCACAGGCCGACAGTCTCTCCACTGAGCCAAACCGGTCAAGGCATCTTTAAGTAATTTTCATCTAAATGACACCAAATCGTTCTATATGTTAGCATATGACTTATCAAGGGTTGGAGCATGAAGGAATTCATATTATTATTATATATAAAGTATTTTATACAGTTTTTAATCATAATTTTTTCAAGGAAAATGGTGTTTGGGGCAACAGATGGGATGTCATAACTGAAGCAGTTATGTTTTATTAAGGTAACATATCATGGAACTAACTACAAAAATATTTACTTGGAAATAGGACTTGGCTAAATTTAAGCTAATTTAGAAGTGTTGCATCAAGAGAGAATTTTTTCTTGAAATCAGAATAATATGACTTTGAGATGTGTGATATGTGGGAGGAGAGAAACAATATGCCCATAACATTCTCAGGAGAATAATATTCTACTGGGCAAGTCACAACATTTGAACATAATCTTCTAAATCAAAGACAGGGAGTGAAAAAAGCTCTGACCCTTGTCCTCTGGGGGGGAATATATATATAATCGAGTTGGAAATTTATATGAAAGCAAGGTGCAAATATCACTTCATTTTTTTTAATTTAGGGAAAAAGTAAATTAAAAAATGAGGGGAGAGATGATATTGATAAATGCAGAAAATTAAAAATAAGGGACTTAATTATCTGTTGAAAGTAAGGGAAGAGATTCATTCCCTTTCCCTTGCTTTCTTAGAACAGTGACTGTATAAAACTTAAAACTGTAAGTACTTTCTCATCTGTTTGAAATATATGTAAAGCCTTTTGAAAACCAGGGAGACATTTTGTCAGCTATAAGACCCTGGAATGTCTTTCTCTAGGACTGGGGTTCCATCTGTTTGAAATGTAAATGCCAAGGGAGATAGCAACCCTACCTCGCAGTTTCTGTGGGAGGGTAGGAGCCTAACTTCAGTGGGTGCCTTATGACAAGTGCTAAAGTACTAGTACCTCCTGTCATCCAGATATGAGAGGTGTGTTTCTCCTCTTGGTAAAGCCAATAAGCTAACACAGATAGTCCACCCTGTTACCACACAAAGCCATATTGAACTATGTCTGACAAAAGGTGCTATCAGGTCTTCTTGAGGACTGATTATTGTTTATCTTGAAAACGTGTCTGAACTGGATTGAATCTACGTGGCTATATAAAGAGGTGAGATTCATAACTGTCTCTGGGATCTCTCAGGAGATTTCCTAAGATCCTCATCACATTTTGGTATAATGCATGTTCAATAATGAAAGTGTTTTCTTTCGCTCCTGTATTTTTGGAGAGGATTTCTGGGTGGAGAGAGATTTTTTTAATTATATTTCCCAACAATGGCAAAATTAGTTAGAAACAAATAATTTAGGATATTTGCACCAGAGAGAAAATATATGTCAACTTTTTTTAGTATTAGTAGCAATAATTAGAGTAAATTTATGTATAGCCATTGATAATCACATTTCTAAATACAATGTGATACAATACCAAGGATTTATTCCTTTTTGTAGTAAAACTAGTGTCCTGGTGCATGGATTCGTGCACATTGAAAGAAAATTAATTAGAAGAAATACTTTAATATCACTATTCACCCTTTCTCTATAATAGAAGTGTCAACAAAATTCATGATTGACAATGAAAGATCGAAACACACACGTGCGATTGGCACCAGCGAGAGCCTTATATGCATCATGAATGTGCAAGTCAGCTTAGCCTTTTATATATATAGATAAACTTGTTTAATTAGACCTGCTTTCCAATTTAGCTAAACTTTTTCCAGCCCAGTGAAGCACCCCAACTTCTCTTTCAGGTAATTGTCAGCAACACAGCAGTAAATATCAACACAAAGCATATTATTATTGAAGATCCCACAGAAAGAACAAAGGGTAAAATATTTAACTGCAGCAGTGTTTGATTATATTCTGTGCAGTGAGAAAACCTGAAGTCATTTTCAAGTTCCACCATTTCTTACTTTATAAAAAAAAGTAAAAGAGGAAAATAAACACTTTAAAATGTAAGGGTAGATATTTTACTGAATTGTACTATAACAAAACATGGATATGAAAAAGGGACTATTTTTTTTCTGTTTTCTGTCTTTACTTATTTTTACATTAAACAAAAAAATTAAAAGTTGAGGATATATAGAAATACACAACCTGAGAGAAAAATTGTTCAAATACTATAATAATTTATATTCAAGATTATGCTCCAAAAATTACTATTTATCTTTTTTAAACTAAATTAAGTATTTGAGTCAGAAAGGTTAAAAATGACTGAGGGAATGACCATGCTAAGAAATGTTTTAGGGCCATGATTTATGCAACAAGTTCAATTTAATAATGAGCAAAACTGCTAATCAGTGCCCACAGATATTAGATCATAAATCCAACAAGGCCAAGCGGACATTTGCAGCATAGTAACTACTGGCTTAATGTTTTAATTAATCTAAACATGCAAAATTTTGTGGTTGCTTAAATTTGTTTAGTACATGCAGCATTAATGGAGATTAAAAACTAAGGGTATGGATTCATAATTTAAAGTATGTTTTAGGGGAAAAGTTCTTACATGAATGCTTCGTAAGAACCAGGAACTTGAGAGAATGAGTTCATATATTTGACCTTGTACTTATTTACTCCATATTGCTAAATTGAAAAAGCTCTGATTAGTACAGTGTACCTAAAACTGCTCTAAAGAAAAGACAGTGATAATCAAAGTAGCATATAATTACAGTAGAATACAGCTTTCCTTAGGGCATCTCTGTTGCAACAATTACTTCAAGTGAACTATTTAAAATCATGTAATTTGTTTTTCTCTTTGCATCTGACTGGAAATTTAGGATGTTTCCTTTTGAAAAAAAAATCCATTTGAAAATATTTTAACTTCAAAGCTGTTTTAATATGTAGTAATATATGTGTTTTTTCATTTATCACTATTTTCACTAACCATCTACAACATAAATTGGGCTCTATATTTTGCTACTTTATATGGTGATATGAGCATCCTTTAATAACAAAACTTTTTTCTTTGCTTTGGGAATTTAATATGACTTTGTTTAGATTGAAGAGTTTTTTTGAATTAAAGAAAACTATAAATATTTAAAATCCCATTTTGGAAATATTTAGAACACCTAAGGCTGAGTATATTACTCAGTGGGTTACTTTTATAGTGTTTGCCAACTAATAAAAGCTATTAAATAAAATATTAATATTTGGCTTATGTTTGCAACTACTATTGCTTCTTGAAAAATATTTAAGTTTATTAAACATCATTAACAATTTTACCATTAAATTTCATTTAAATTATGTTAATTCTAGCAATTTAATTATGTGAATATTCTATATATGCCAAATAAAATAAATTCCAGAAACAAACTTTTAATACTTCAATTTTTTCTGTGCTTGATTTTGTTTCTAATATAATTTTCTTAAAATTTTATTAAAGAGGTTTTTTTAGGATTGGGATTCAATTTCAATGTTTAGCACTGATAAACCTCTTGATTAATATGTTGTTATGCTTGAAAAAAATGCCCCATTACCTCAATTATAGCACTTTTCAAAATGAGACCATATCTCATTTATATTTCCTTTCCCAGTCACATACAAGCCCTTGGTAAATTTTAAATCAATAAAAGCACAAATGAGTGAGTTGGATATACATTCCAGACTCAGAATGAAAGAGCTCCCCTGAATCTAATTATTTTCAATGAGTTTATTAGAACAATAGATCAATAAAGAACTAATAAATATACTGCGCAGGTTTCTAAAATCATTTGAATTCTGAAATGTTCGAAATCAAGTATTAAGACTCATGTTCAGAATCATAGTTTTACAATTAATTGTTAGATAATTCAAAGACAAAATATTTTAGTACCACAGAGTCTACTTTGAAATTGTCTAGCAGTAGATATTATCAATTTTAATTGTTTCTTTTCTAGAAAACAAAAACAATCATATTTTATTCCGCTTATAGTATTTCTGGTAACTCATGTTTTATGTTTCTAATCTAACAAAAGTTAAATACAAACTAAAAGCAGTTCAAGCTATTCTGTAATTACACATTTTTTAAACATTTTGTTTAAGTACATGATAATATACTTAATTACCCTCTATTAGTAATTAGGAGTTGGGCGTGTTACATATTCTGCACAAAGAGAGTATTATATTGTCATATCTATTTTGTGCTTTACATTTTATGAACAGTACTTATCGATATTGGTATAGACATTGGCATCAGAGTTTATGTCTCAACTCTTTCTTAGTATTCAAGAATACACATGTATAATAACATTTTTCACAAACAAATTAAAAGTGTGTTTTTTTTTTAAAGAAGCCTACTTACACAATATTGCAATTTCTTCTCTCTCTAGATTTATGCATTAAGACTGAAATTGCACATGAGTCCCAGGGAGAACTCTAATTTACTTGAGAACACTTACCCTTAAGATTTTTTTTTCATTTTTTTAAGTACTATGATGTCCAAATTTGTGTGAGAGAAACTGACTATATAGTTCAATTTTCACTGGTTTTAAATAGACAAATTAAACAAATCTTTCCCAGGGACACACCTAATATTCATGCTATGAAGCAGTATTATAAGAAAGTATTTAAATCAACTTACAATATCTTATTTCTATAGCATGTATGTCATCAAGAGGATTATGTTTGTTAGATGATAAATCTGTACTGGATATAAGGACATCTAGCTTTTATTTCCAACAATGGAAAGTTTTGAGTGGTATTCTTTGCCAAAGATATTGGTGCCTTTGGTTTTTTTTAAAAGGGTATTTAACTTTTCTCAATTCCTTGTACAAATCTTAAAATGTGTTTTTGGTTATTATTTAAAACACAGATACACACACACAAATATACACACACCCCTCAGGATAACTTTTGCTAGCTAATGACATTAACTACTTCCATATAATTTGTTGGGTATTTTTTATTAATGAAGGCATTATAAAAATATATTACTTTCACTGTAGATCTGTGAAATTGATTTCCCTTTATTTTTTGGGTGAGAAAAGAGTTAAAGACACCACAAAACTATTAGCACTGTAATTGAACAAACTGTGATACTGATCCTCTTTCAAGTCTCATTAGATCATTAGTATCACAATTAAATCAACTCAAATATCTTTGCATATGGAGTATGTTATTTGTATTGACATTTTTTCAAATAGAAATACTCAAAGAGCACATTCAGGAAAATAAGTCACATAATTTCAAAAAGGAAAATAGACTTAAAAGTTTTCTTAAGACTAATGCTTAGCTTGGTGTTAGTCATGACTGTGCACAGATTACTAAACATGTAGAAATGCTCAGTTAATTAGAGAGAGGTTGTCTGCCTTTTAACTTGGAGAATGTGGCTGTGATAACCATAAAGATGATTTAAACTTTTTCATTTAAAATTAACATTAATTTAAGAATGTGTAATTCCTTGGATGTCCTCAGCATCATTTTTGTAAAATTATTACTATCCTTGCATACACTAAGATATTTCTTCCAAGTATAAAGCATTGTGATATTTTAGTCTTTGAGAAATTGTTCAGTGTATTTAATGTACATTCAAGAAATTTTCATTGAAATATATCACTGAATATGTATTTACAACTTGTGCATTGAAATTCATGCACATAACATTAAATATTTGAGCTTTAATGAAGGTAGTTTCATTATTAAGAACAGACCACCTTTCACCACTTTCATATCCCATGTTTAGATTTAGATGTGTAGATTATGTCACTTATTTGTAAGAGTTTTAAAAAAAAGTCTGGCATGTTTCTGGTGACCCAACTATCTTTTGAAGATTTTTATATTTTAGTTGCATATAAAATTGCTTCCATTATTTAAAATTTTATCTAATAATGCAGTTCAAAGTCAGTGGAAAAGTACATGAAATACCAAACAAACCATAAGTACAAGAACATAACATCATAACATATGCCTGTTCAATTAAATTTAGGTGTGTGTGTGTTTTTTTTAATTCTACTGGTTTTCTTTGATAAAATTATATTGAATTAAATTGATTGTTCCTGTCTTTTTTTTCCCCATTTCTGATAGATACTTTTACTCCTCTTATAAATACAAGTACAGCTTTATGTTATAATCTATATTTTAGATTGTCAAATTGATATTCAAAAATACAGTTCCTCAAAGTGAGCACTCAACCTTGTCCCTGATCTTACTCACTTTCAGAAAGACTTCTGTCTCTGGCACTTTGTATTTTATGCATTTTTTTTAACTCTGTCAGCAACTCAGAGTTCTGCATGCTTCAGAGGAAAATTCTTTTTCAGGTTGAAATCTAAGTTTTTCCATTGCACCTGACTGAACATATAATTTTTCATACTGTGATCTTTTTTTTTCAGAATAAAGTATTCTAAAAAATTTAAATGTGCATTTAGATAGATAAATAGCTATGTAAGTGCATATTTATTTTAGCAAATTCATTATTATAATGGGATAAAATATTTTTATTCAAAATGTTATTTATGCTACCTAAAGGCAAAAGAAATCCTTATGAGTTCATGTAAATTATTGTACATTACTAATTAATTATGCATGCATCTCCATCCAAAATGATCATATCTCTCCTAATTAATATGACTCTAAAGAAGTGTTAAAGACCAGATGGGTAATTGATTTATTCTAACATGATTACCAAAACCTTTAACCCGGTGGTAGTATAAACTTAATTTTTAAAAAAAACTATTACGAAAGGTTATTTTTCATAATGATGAATAAACATAGGCTTAAAGTATAAAATTTACATATATAGAAAAATTGAACATATGATGAATCTCTTCTTAATCCCATCATTTAATGGAAACCATTTCTTAGCAATATGTTTTTCAAGTATTATTCTATGCACAATTTTTCCCTAATGATTTCTCTGCTAGTAGGACAGCTACTGCATCACTTCCCATAGTATCTTCTGATTTAACGCTTGCTTTTAAGAAAGGATGCAAAGCTCCAACTAGATGAGGTGGTCACATACTAAGCCAACTATCACATTTACTAGGTTTCCTGGTGTTGGGAGAAAGTGAGGTATCAGAATCGTTGAGACTTAGAGAACATTTTAAAATACTATTATTACCTGAATTTTATTGTATTAATGCAATAATATTAATTACTGGAATTTTAGGCGTATAAAATATATCTTCCATTCAAATTTACCACAACTGCCACACATAACTGGAGTTGTTGGTAGATTTATTTTTTTTATATTTTCTAAGTTTTAGACCAACTACTTGAGCAAAATAATGTTTGTATTGGAATTGACCCAAGAAATACTGTCCTAGGACAAACTCACTGAATTTATGAAGAAGATTCATTTTGGAAATAATGAATATCAACAAGTAACGCTTGGTGTATACAGAAAACTCCTTGTATTCCTATGATATCATATAGTGTGAATACAAAGGTTAAGAATTGAAGTTCTGAGGGAAAGACACAAGAGAAAAAGACAAAAAAGAAAATACTAAAGTACAACACATGTCGTCTACAAGCAGCTGTTACAAATATTGAATGGAATAATAAAGCCTAATCTATATTTAAAAATGATTGTATATGTGGCTCCTGCTCTACCCCATTCAGCCTTCAGCTACACAGTAAATGAAGTGTCCACGTGACAGACTCTTCTGCAGAACTGGCACTCTGGTTATTTATTTAACAGTTTTACTTATTTATTAGTTTTGCCAGATGAATAAGCATGTTTTCCATATGTTATTATCTGAATAGTCTTGATGATGCACAGACAACATTATAAAATGTCATGTGTGGCTCAAAGGATTACAGTTTTTCCTCTGCAATTCCTAACGTTGGATAGAAGAATTCATTTATGTGCTAGGGCCATTTTTCCCCTCCCCAATAGCAGCATTGGCTGACTTGGATCTTCCAGGACAATTCATTATTCTGGATAACAGGGGCATCCACCTCCTCCCTGGTCTGCCAGGATTTGCAGGGTCTAAAACATAGTTGGGGGAGTGAAATGGAAATCAAAGGGCTGCCTTCAGCATTCATGCAGCTCTTCAAGCTACAGGCAGTCTTTTCATCTGTCAATGGTCCTTAGGATTAGGTCTTGCCGAGGAACCAGGCTCACCCACTTACTTATTTGTCTCACACAAAATTAGACTAAGGAGGACAGGCCTTGAGAACAAATAGCTAGTTCACTGCAGCATTTTTGTGCTTCTATTAGTAGTAGGAAAAATGTACATATTATCCTCCTCATATGTATCAACATCCAATAGGAGTGTAACTGCAGTGAGTACTTTCATACTTATTAATCCCATTTTACAAGACATATTTATTGATAGCCTCCTGGGTAGTAAGCATTATTGTAGGTACTGGAGATATAGCACTGAACACGACTTCTCATGGAGCCTTGATTCTAATAGGAGAAGCTCATATATATGTTAGAAGGCAACAAGTGTTTAGCAAAATGTGTTCAAGGGAATAGTACTGGAATTACAGGGTAAAATCTCCTTGCTTCTGTAGGAAGGTAGGATTCATTAGTTGATCATTTCTACTCTTATTGGAATGGTGGTCCAGATTCCAAATTTGAATATCAAATTCTCATAAGCATAGCTTTAGTGTAAGTATGTCCTATATCATTCATAGTATATAAAAAACTACTCATTGTTTATCCTAAATTCAAATTCAACTAGATATCCTGCATTGTTATTTGCTAAAACTGGCAACCATAACTAGGTGGAATTATTTCCGTAGGTAGGCAATCCTAGCCTGAGCATCAGGCTTTCTCTTTCTCTGAAGCTTAAAAATTAATAACAAATCATCTAAGCATTGCTTAAAGAAATGTTAAACAGAAAATCAGAGCCATGGGAGGAGGGGATGAAGGGAAGAAGGACCGGAAAAAAGAAGGTGAAGAGATTAGCCAAAGAACATATATGCATGGCCCACGGACACAACAGTGTGGTGATGGCCAGAGGGAGGGACTTGGCGTCTGGGAGGAGGTGGGCAAAGAGAGGGAAAGTAGGGGATATCTGTAATAGTGTAAAAAAAAATCAGAGCTATTTAATTAATGTTTCCTACAACCTACATATATATGTGAAAGCCATTATTATTAAAATTGTGTGGCCCTGCCCTGCCCAATGTCACTCAGTTGGTTTGGTGTTGTCCTGTGCACCAGGAGTTTGCCCGTTCAATTTCCGGTCAGAGCACATGCCCGGGTTGTGGGCTAGATCCCAGTCAGGGTTGTGCAGGAGGCAGCTGACAAATAATTCTCTCTCATAATTGATGCTTCTATCTCTCTCTCCTTCTCTCTCTAAATATCAATAAAATATTCTTAAAAAAATTGTTGTGGCCCTTTAGTGTTGTGTGAGATAAAGACACAATTATTTTCTTGATGATTAATCTGAGATTACAGAGTCTACCCATACTCAAGAGTCAAAAATTGGCTGGTTTTCAATGGATCTGTAAAAATAGTAAATATATCTACTAAGAAAAAACTATTTGCTAAATATAAAAATATTAAAATTGAAAACAAAACATTAGTTGAGGAATGTCTTGAAGAAGCAATTAATTTAGTGGTGGAAAGCTAAATTTAAGATCCTATCCTCCACTCATCAGCATTGTGACCTTGAGGCAATTATTAGTTAATTTAAGCCTCAGTGTGTTTTTTTGTTTGTTTGTGTGGGGGGTTTTTGTTTGTTTTTTTGTGTGTTTTTTGTGTGTGTGTGTGTTTATTTGGGGGGGGGTGGCGAGGAGGATGATAATTAATTCATAAGGTTGTAATAAGTAGAGAATGATTTCAGCTAGAAATAATTTATCACAGTGCCTAGCACATTGCAAGTACTTAATAAATAGTAAATATTATTATTAAAATCCAAACTGTTACAAATTATGTAGTGCCTTGTACATTTACTTCATTAAACATGTGGTGGTACATCACAGTGATTAGAGAAAAAAATTATGAGGTCCCTTTGAATTCAACTGCTCATCATAAAGGCAAAATATTGTCTACTCAGGCACAAAATACAGCAGTGCCCATTTATCTGCAGTTTCACTTTCCTCCATTTCAGTTACCCACAATCAACTCTGCTCTGAAATTATTAAATTGAAAATTTCAGAAATAAATAATTTGTAACTTTTAGATTGTTCACTGTTGTAAGTAATGTGATGAAAAATCTTATCATTATACTCTGTCCCTCCTGGGCTGTGAATCATGCCTTTTCCATTATATACATACTAGGGGCCCGGTACATGAAGATTCATGCACGGGGCAGGGGGGAAAGGCCGCTCAGCCTGACCTGCACCCTCTCCAATCTGGGATCCCTCAGGGGAGCCCTCTCCAATCCGGGAGTTTCTGTCTGTCTTTGCAATCATATGAGCAAATTGTTTGAGTCCCCTATCCCAGTCTGGTTTATTGCTCACAGAATAATAGAGGCATTTTTTTTTCTTTGCTTCATTGGTGGAGATTTCCTGGAAATTTTAGGATATCTTCCTTTTAATTTTTCCTAGACACTCCAATTTTACTTATGTCTCTCACCTTCTCTTTCCCTCCATCCCCCACCACAACAGTAATTTGCTCTAGGCTCACTTTGCTCTAGTGTCTAGGAGATCCATCTGCCACCAGAACTACAATTCCCATCATTCCTGGCACTCCCCATGCTCTGGGCTTCCGCTTCCAGTCTTGGGGCTGCCATTAGAACTACTATTCCCAGAATTCCTGGTGCTCCCCACGCTGGGAGCCACCAAGAGAGCCATGCACCCCCAAGCCTCTGGCTCTCCTGCTCTGCTCTCCGCCCGGTGACCTAGGGAGCCACGTCCCCCCAAGCTGTCGGCTCTCCTGCTTCTGCTCTCCTCCTGGCACCTGTGTATGCAAATTAACCCACCATCTTTGTCAGGTTAATTTGCATACTCACTCCTGATTGGCTGGTGAGCATAGTGAAGGGATGGTCAATTTACATGTTTCTTTTTTATTATATAGGATTATATACCCTCCCAGCCCCCAAGCTGAAGAATACTGTTGCTGGCAATTTAAACATGCCAAAGAGAAAAGCTGTGCATGTGTAGTAGCTCCCCTCCCCCATTTTCAAAGCAGAGCTTCCAAGAACCCCAGTGTATGAATGAAACCAAGATAGTATTGAACCTTATACTATATATACTGTTTTTTTCTATATATACATATCTATGATACAGTATAATTTATAAATTAGGTTCAATAAGAGATTAACAACAATAGCTAACAATGAAATGTAGCAATTGTAACAACGTTCTGTAATAAAAGCTATGTGAATGGCTTTGGGACCATTATTAAGTTACATAAGGGTAACTTGAACACAAGCACTGCAATACTGTGGCAGTCGATCTGAGGACTGAGAGGGCTGCTAAGTGACTAACGTGGATAATGAGTACAGCTGGATATGCTGGACAAAGGGGTAAGTCCCATCCTGGGTGGGAAGGAGCAAGAGGACAAGATATTTCATCACACTATGAAGAATGGCACACAGTTCAAAATGTGTGAATTGTTCGTTTCTGGAATTCTCCATTTAATATGTTTGGACTACAATTGACCATGGGTCACTACAACTGAGAAAAGTGAAACCACATTAAGAGGAACAATGGTTTAGGAAAAAACATAGTATATATGAATAGGGTTTGGTCCTATCTGAGGTTTTAGGCATTCAGTAAGATAAATGGGTACTCCTGTATAGCATTTACTAAAGTTATTTCTAAATTTCTGTGCTGTTCTAATTAATCATGTCATATAACGAATCTCTCATACCTATGTATTCGTGTTCTCGTAATACCAATGAATCAATCTCAAAATTTACTTGATAGGACTGATTACAATCCAAGACCTAACTACCTGCTCACAGGAATACTATGCACATTGTTAGCTACTGTAAAGTAGTAAAATTTTCAAACTAGTGTATAACTAAGTCATAATCAAAATTATGGAAAAAGTTTTCCAGTGACGGAATTGATCATTTGTGTGACTATTTCATATTTTACTTATTATGTTACTGCCTATTTTACGTAATCATCTTTTTCCACAGAAAACGTGAATAAAGTGAGTACTAAGTAGACAAAGCAAAGGAAATATAGCACATATTTAAATTGCTTTTTTAAACATCCTGCAATGAAGTAAGCATTCAAGTAAACATTTTCCAAATACATGAATAAATAGTGACAAAATGAAATTTTGTAAGTAAATACAAACATAATTTTTGAAATAAATAAAAATGTTAGAATGAAAGAATGAATCAATAAATGAAGTGTGCAGAAAAAGAAACTCGCTTCTTTGGGAACATCTCAGTCAGAAGTTTTTTTTCATAATTGTATATTTTTTGATATATTTGTCCTTTAAAACACAAGGTAGATTTAGAAGTAGGGGTATTTATATATATATAAAATCTGATTACACTATTTCAGTAAAAACTGTAAGTTAGATGTCTATGTTAACTCTTCTTAAAGAGTTTACATAGTATCATTAGGTTTAAGACTAAACTTTCGTATTTATTGTGTTACTTAAATAAGCTCTTATTGCCTGGGGAAAACATTCTAAAGTCTAAAACTTTAAGGAGACCATACTGATTTTTTAAAATAATTGAAAATGCTCACATATTTCCAATCTCAAACATTTCTTCTAAATAAATATTAGAGGAAAACAACCCCCAAATTTACTATTTTTAAAAAAAATTCCTTCCTTTTACTTTACTGGTAGAGAGAGAGGCAGCATTACAGTTAACGCTTTGTTCCAGCTGCTTGGAATAAGATGAGTCACATCGTTCACTCAAACCTCCAATTCCCCAAACTAATAGGCTAGGAAAGAGGCAAAGGGAATAGACGGAGTTTGAACCTCACCCTAAAGGCTAATAGAAGACAGTTCTGTCAAATGCCCCCCAAGTAAGAGATAATCTGAGCTACACGGAGGCCCAGAATCAAACCAGGGGACTCTCTAGGCGTGCCGCCCCATTTGACCTCCACATCCCCGTAATATAAAACTGCAAGTAGCAGTCCCTACAATATTTGGGAAATAGATGAATAATATTTGGATTGAAATCAGCATCTTGACTTGTAAGAGGAGGAAAAACTTATTGGGCACGAAGAAAAGGTGAAAGAGGATGATCACTATGGAATATAACCTGGAATTGTACGTAGCAAAGGAATTAGCTGACGGACCTTCAAGGTCTCCTTTACTTCTCTGCCTTTTCATTCCATGGAGACCGCAACCTGGTGTGTGTGTGCCAATTTTCAAAAGTGTGTCAGTAGTGCTGTGAGTGGGTGATGGACGGTTGAGGGTGAGCAGCTAAGGTCAAAGACGAAGGGGATGTTTAGCCACGGAGAAAAGAATCACCCTATTCCAGGTGCTTATGAAATTCAGTGAGAATGAGAAAGCCCATGCCACCTATCAGGCTTTCTAACAGTGAATCAGAATGAATCAGAATTTCATTTGGAGGCCAAATAAATAAGCAATTGAAACATGTAAGAGAAAATGCACACACTCAAAATGAATTTGGAAATTTGATTTCTGTAACAATAGTATTATATTACAAATAGAATATATCTCTTTTGTTCATTTAAAATATATTATACAAGTTTATATTTTATTTAGTTATTTTCTCTTCATAACAATTTTATTTCATGCAGGTTGCTATTACTATAGCTCAAATATCTACTAGTGTAACATAAATCAATAATTTATGAATTTTTCTCATGTGGAGATAAACATAATGAAAGACATCAGTGGGTTTTTAGTTTTAAAAACTCCATGAAGTCCTAGCTGGTTTTTCTCAGTAGATAGAGCCTCGGCCCTGTGGACTGAAGGGTCCCAGGTTTGATTCTGGTCAAGGGCACATGCCCAGGTTGCAGGCTCGATCCCCTGTTGGGGCATGCAAGAGGCAGCCAATCAATGATTCTCTTTCATCATTGATGTTTCTATCTCTCTCTCCCTCTCCCTTCCTCTCTGAAATAAATAAAAATATATTTTAAATAAATAAATAAATGAAAATTTATGCTTTCTATATGCACTTGGCAGATTATATTGAATAGTTGATCATTTGAGAATTTGTAAGCTGTTTATTCAATACCATCTATCAAAGTCATGCATATTGATTGCCTTTACTCTAATTTTACATTTGAAAACAATAACTAAACATAATTTTTATGAGAACTAAAAAGTAAATAAAAATGTTATCTGAACAGTCAAAAATACATTCCCCTATGTTCATAAAAATCACAGTGGTACATTACTCATGAAAATATCTCACAGGTTTTTTTTCCTCATTATACTCAGATTGTCTCTTCGGTTTAGTGACTTAAATTTGATTATATGTGGAAGGACTAGGTGTGAAGACACTAATACAAGTAAGGACAGACAGCATTCCTTTCTCAATAGTAATGCTGGTATATTTTAAACTGTTGCTATCTGCTAGACCTTATCCAGGGTTCTTTCCTTATATTATTTATAATACTTCCTTTCTTTTAGAGATTTATATTAATATTTTAGAGAGAGAGAGAGAGAGAGAGAGAGAGAGAGAGAGTGTGTGTGTGTGTGTGTGTGTGTGTGTGTGTGTGTGTGTGTGTGAGATAGAGCAAGAGACTGGATGAGAGAAAGAGAGAGATTGAGAAAGGGAGAGAAGAGACGGAGATTGAGAGAGAAGAAAAGGCCAGTCTCTACCCCCAAATTTCTTTATTTTGAAGTACATAGAGCTCTGCAAATAATAAAATACCTCCATAGTCCATACTTTTTGAACAATGAATGAACTAAACACCAAAAAGCCTTCTGATTGTGCTAGCATCATGTAAAATTGATAGTCTCTAAACTGATTTCCTTTCCCTCTTCCTTGTGCTACTTGTCACTTATGTCAAGATTTTACTGCACGTAGAGTACTGGCACTTCTGCCTCAAAACACCCGAGCGTCTTATTTTAAATCATGATCTTCTACTGCACGATAAGGAGAGATCATGGCGTGTTGCGGTTAGGTATTTTGTAGCTAGCTCTTAAGGAGTTTAAAACAGAACTCAACATCCTCTTCCGAATTAGGGACCCTCTTTGACTTCATGTAAAAATGTATTTCCCTAATAAAAAGAGCCTTGGAAGAATATTCCAATGAGACAGCACTCTTCCTAGGATAGGGCAGTACCTTTCCTAAGCTTTGGCCTGTTTTGTGAGGCCCCTCGGTCTAGTTTCACTCCCCAGATAGAGTTTCACAATTGTCATACTCTACTGAGTCTGTCTATTTCTTAAAAAACAAAATATCATGTACTCCCTTCCCTGACTAAAGCAACTTTTTTTTCCATTCATGGAATAATTTAAATGCTGTTCCAGTGTTATTTTATTCTAATGTGAAGGGTTTGTCTTTTGAATGTGCAGGAATGATAAAACACCTGTTTATGGCAAAACACAAAAGCATGAAAAAAATCAATGAACCAGTGCCTGCACTTTAGGAAGTTTATGGTTTAATTCTTTCTTTCCAAGAAGCATTTAAATCAAAATCGTTATTATGTTATTTTTAACTGTGCTATTGACTTGCAGAGATATAAAGCATTTTTTCCATTCATGGAATAATTTAAATGCTGTTCCAGTGTTATTTTATTCTAATGTGAAGGGTTTGTCTTTTGAATGTGCAGGAATGATAAAACACCTGTTTATGGCAAAACACAAAAGCATGAAAAAAATCAATGAACCAGTGCCTGCACTTTAGGAAGTTTATGGTTTAATTCTTTCTTTCCAAGAAGCATTTAAATCAAAATCGTTATTATGTTATTTTTAACTGTGCTATTGACTTGCAGAGATCAACTGGCAAATTTGTCTAATGTACAGTAAATTGCTATTTGTTTGCAGATCTGATTGTAAGTTAGGTTATTTCTAATTACGAAGAAAGAGTTCTCTGGATAATTAGTAGGAGTAAGTCTGTAAAGGTTTGACATTCAAGTGAAGATTGGGAGTCTGGAACTTAGAATAGTTTCAGTAATATTACTGATATGTAAATAAATTCACAGCAGTTAAACCTATTTGTAGATATTATTCAAACGTTCTTTTTAGACTAAACCTGTAACATTTTAAACAACTAGAGTTAAATCACACAGTTTTTAGAAACCAAGTGTGAGTGTCTATGCAGGTAAAGGGAGATGCAGAGCTACAAAATCATCCGGATGATTTAGGATACACTAGAAAAATCAATGCCTGCCTTTCCTTACCTAGCCAGCAAGAATTGGAATTTAAGGAAAATAGGTCACATGTTTCTATTCTTGTATATTTGTTAGGAAGACAGAATTGAAGCCAAGAGTTTGTTTACATAATTGTGTGTTGACTGAATTCTTACAGGAATATTAACATAACTGAAGATGTACTATGAACCCGGAACTATACATTTTAGACATTTATATTAATATCTTATTAGTTTATATTAATATATTGTGTTAACTTGCAATTTGTGCAAGTCTATGAGGTAAGTTGTCTTATGCTCATCCCATGTTACAGATGAGGTCATTGGGCAGAGGAACCGGCCCAAAGTCACACACTGGCAAATGGAAGAGGCATGGTTTGGGCTCAGTCTGTCTAGCTCCACAGCTACTAAGCGCTACACACATTTCCTCTCAGTATCTTACTTAAAAGGTCTTAAAAATGTGTTCTGTGTATGCTAGTTGGACATATTTACTAGGATATGCAACGGAAGTATTAAAATATAGAAACACTTCCTCTCTCCATCTCCCTCTACCCAGTACCCTCCTCCCATGTTGACATAAGTTTCTTTGGAATTGGTTAGACCATAAAAATCATAGATTAGATCCTGAAAAAAGGAAAGTGTGTAGAAGTCACTTACATATCAAAAAGATCATTAAACCAAACATGATGAATCAAAACTTTAACCAGACTTTCTCTCTGTTTGCAACTATCAGAAAAAGACAAGTATTAAAAGTCATCATTCCACAATGGAGCAATGCATTTATCCTGTTGAATATAAGCAGAAACTGAACTTGTATTGTTGAAGTGTGATTATGTTCTAATATGGAAATACTATACTAAAAATGGATGCCTTTGCAAAGAAATAATATATCTACATGAAACAGTGCCACAGGAGTAACTCTAAGGTGGACTAGTCATGCTCTGAATTTTAATTGTAACTAAATGTATGCAATAGGTAGATTTCCTCATTATACTTAAATTTTACATGAATTTTATATTGAATATTAATTCAACACCATATTTTTAGGGTAGAGCTGCCAGTTTTAGAAAAAATAAAATACAGTTTGGCTGCTAAAATTTGAATTTCAGGCACATAGTGAACATTTCTTTGGTCTAAGTGTGTCCCAAGTAACGTTTGGGACACACTTAGACCAAAAAATTTCACTGTTTATATGAAATTTAAATTTAATTTGCCATCCTGTATTTTGTCTGGCAACCTTACTTTAAAGTTATTAAAATTTGCATCCATGTATATGTTAATCACACTAATCTGAAAAATTTTCAATCGTCTGTCAGAAATGTCTGTCAATATAGCATTAGGGTAAATTTCAGACATTTTAGACAAACAGCTATGATTTCTTCAAATATTTCAAATTGTTTTAAAAATCTAGATTATTTATTTATTTTCATATATCTAGATAAAATAAAGGATATTAGTGTAATTTTATGATTTATGTCCTTTACAATTTGTAATTTATGTCCATGTTTTCCTTGTGATATGGCTTTGGAAAAAAGAAACCTTTAATTTTATGCTTCTCAAAGTTACTGAAATCAGTAAGTTCCTTATTTTTAGATATGGCTACTGATTTGCTAATGTATTTATCCATCACTTTTAATCCTCTCAATTTATTATTAAGAAAGACATACAAATCATTTTTTCTCCTCTACAGCAGACTACCCAATCTAGGGTGAAATAATGCTATTCTGCTTTAAGGATCCTTAGAAAAATGAATCACATGACAGCATGCAGCTATGGAAATGTGATTCCATGCAGCACACCAATGAAGGCTGACATTACCCTAACTGTACACTAGGAGGCGCATTGTTCCTACAGATACTTCTACTGTATAGTAAACACTATTCATGACCTCTTAAGTTCAATTGCAAGAGAATATAACTAACCACTTTAAATATTTATCACAAACAAGTACTCAAAGCAAATTCTTCTGAGGATTAAAGTCACACTTGAAATTTATGATATTTAAAACTTTCCAGCAGAGAAAGCTTGTGTTCCTGTCTGTTTTACAGCCATTTTTAACTACTTTAAGTAATAATATATAAAATCATCTCATTGCAAGTCTCTCAAAAATAAAATATTACAACATAAAGTGCTTTGTTATTAATTAATATGATAACTACTTTAATATCAAAAAGTAAACAAAATTTATTTAAAGTAAAACAATAAAAACAGTGGAAAATAAATATGCTTTATTATTTACTTTTTATTAGCTTTTAACAAATTGGGACGTTTTGAAACTATCCATCAAATATGATAGATATGAAAAAAATAATCACAAAAAAGAGTTTAAAATAAAAGCTTTTAGAATTTGAAACTAAGATCTTGTTAGAATTTTCTTTCTTTATATGTATAACAATTATTTTACATTTCATAATTTACTAGAAAAATTTTAAAAACTCAATTGGAAATATTTTACAAGATAATATTGATACATGATTTGCTTTTTCTGCACCTTTCACTATCTATTTATCATAATAACTTTTTAAAATGTCATCTAAACTGAGTCTGTCTTCTGTGCCCACAGCCCTGTGGTCCCAAGGTCAATGAGTTAGGTCAAAGGTTATTTTGAATCCATAGTCTGTGTTCTGAATCACAATTCCACATTGTCTTTACCCGTAAATATGTACACAATTTATAACTCCTTGGAGCTTTCAAATCTCTTTTCAACTCTCCCTTAATTTGAGGTTTCTGCTTTCGTTCTACTCTACCCTCATCTTTTCCTGCACTAAATGTTAATGTTGTCATAAATTTTTTCTTGGACTCCTCGTCTCTCTTCATAATTATCACATTTACTCCCAGAATTTCATCACCTTCTATGTTGTCAGTTTCCAAATTCCAGTTCAGAATCACATTTTCAGTTCCAAGATAACCTTTTTAGCAGCTCAAACTTCAAAATAAAATTAAAAAATGTTAATTTAAACTTTTTCTTCTTCTATTCTCTTATTTACTTTATTTAAATGTGTGCTTTTCCAGTAAGGTTCACAAACTAAAATCTTGGAAATACTATCAAGTCTTTCTTTTCCCTTTTCTGCTATATTAGAATTTATACTATCCTCCCCAGAATTCAAAATCTGGTTTCAACTTATCTCACAAAACCTTTTCATTTATTGTCAGATACTTGCACAGTTTAATATCAACCATTTTTTTTTAGTATCTAGTATTTTTCAGGGACTGGGCCAGATGATTGCTTATATCAAGTAACTGCAGTTTTTAGAACAACATTCTCATAGATAACAATAGCCCCATTTTGGAGGTTAGGAACCTGAGACCAAGTGGTGAGCTGATTATACCTGCATGTGCTACAACGATATTGAACTATTAACTGCTTGCCCAACTGACCATGATCTTTTATAACAGTGGTTCTCAACCTTGGCTGCACATTAGAATCACCTGGGAATCTTTTTAAAATCCTGATTTCTGGGCCTCATCCTCCGGAAATTCTGTTTCTTTGTTACTAATGTTGTGGCCCCACCCCATAACAAAGAAACAGAAATTCCAGAGGATGAGGCCCGGAAATCAGGATTAAAAAAAAAATTCCCAGGTGATTCTAATGTGCAGCCAAGGTTGAGAACCACTGACTTAGAGGAATGTCATATTTACTTAAACAGTTTCTATCCATGTAATGTAATTTGTTTAAAGTATCACTTCATAGAATCTTTATTGACTAATCAAAACATTCTATTCTAACAACCACTTTTTTATACACTTATCATTAGCATTTATTCTAAATCATTAACATTATTGATATCTGGTATCTTTTCTTTACAAAATTCAATTTTTTTCCTTCTTTACATGGTTTATAAAATGCTCATACCATGGCCCAAAGAGAAAGAAAAAAAAATTACAAAACAATTTCAGGAACTTCCTAGGTTCCTGAACTTCTTAAAAACCTTCTTATGGATCCCTGGAACCAAGGAACTGATTAAGAACTCTTGCTCTCACAGATTAGTAACTGGGCATTTTTTATAAATTTAGGGAGTCTTGGATTAAATGTCTGTCCTCAGAACCTAGCATAGTACTGATACATAGTAGCCTTTACTGGTACATGAGTGTACAGAATAAAATTTATTCATTTACCTAAATGAATAAATAGATGAGTGAATTATTGAAAAATGAAGTGAATAAAGGACCCTAAGTAAAAGTTCTTGAATACAAAAATGTATCAGAGTGACTGCCACACACATTGTGGCTTCCACTCCCTGGTGCTCATGACTATATGTATCCCTTTCATTTGAGTGTGGATGGGACTCAAGACTTGCCTCTACCCAATAGAACATGCCAGTAGTGATGAAATACCACTCCCATGATCATGTTAAATTATATAAAGCTCTATGTTGCTACAAACTCACTGTCTCTAACTGGCTTTGAAGTAAGTGGTCATGTTGGGAGGCATATGTGGCTAGCATTATAGGGTGGTCTCTAGTCACTATGAGAAATCTCCAGCTGATCACCACAAAGATGCTGGGGCTCTCAGTCCTGTAACTGCAAGGGAATAAATTCTAAGAATCTGGAAAGTCATGGACGTACATTGTCCCAGAGGTCAGCCTGTAGATGAGACTGCAGCCTGGCTGACACCTGACTGCAGGCTTTGAGACCCTGAACAGAAGACCCAGCCAGGTCAGGCTCAGATTCCTTTTATTTTTATTCCTCACCCAAGGATATTTTTAAATTGATTTTTAAGGGAGGGAAGAAAGGGGAGAGAGAGAGAGAGAGATCCCTTGCTTCCCATATGCATCTGACTAGCGATGTAACCCACAACCTAGGTATATGCCCTGACCTGGAATGTATGGGATGAGGCTCCAACCAACTGAGGCAACTGGCCAGGGCCTCAGACCCCTGTGAGATTAGGAATGTTATTGTTTTAAAGTGCTAAGATTGTGGTAATTAGCAACAGAAGATAGGTAAAGATATGGGTAGATGTATGTTTGCTTTATAATCTAGGTGTTTCCAATTTAGAAAATTATTGTCCTAATTTCGAGGTAAAAATAGTTAAAATTATAAGTTTTGGATTTAGTTTTGGAAAAGTATTTTTAATAAAGCAAACAATGTCTCATAAGATAAGAAGGTCATCAAGTAGTTTTTTTTTAATTGCTGAGTTTTGAAACTTTTTCTTTCCTTTAACTCAAATTACAGTAGGACCAATTACCTCTTCTCTATACCTTTGTCTGAGGAACTCTAGATTTTTTAACTCAGGGGCCACTGTTGATTGCAAAACTCCCAGTGAAGCCCTGGCTGGCATGGCTCAATTGGTTGGGCACCTCCCTGTGCACCTAAGCATTGCTGATTTGATTCCAGGTCAGGGCACATGGCTGTTTTGAGTTTGATCCCTGGTAGGTGGTGTGCAGGAAGCAGCCAATCTATGTTTCACTTTCACATGAATGTTGCTCTCTCTCTTCCTCTCCCTTCCTCCCTCTCTAAAAATCAATAAAACTTCTTTAAAAATTCCCAGTGAACACAACAGATGACAATATGAAACCTCTGAACAATTTTATTTCAATTTGCATAATTAGCTCAACCCAGGATACTTATAAAAATTATAAACATGGTTCACAAAAAGTATTTATTACAATACTGCGCCCTCAAAATCAAGTTCATGTTTAGTTCCCACTATATATTATGGGAAGTGTAATTGTTGTTTTCCCCTACAGGTTAAGATTAGCACAATTTCTTAAGATTGAAATTTGATAGAGTAATTATATTTTTTTCTGGATTTTCCTGGAGATTTTAATTTCATTAACTTTATATTTTCGTCCAAAATTACAACCTATCTCTCATGCCCAAATATTTTAAATTCTCAGTTTTGCTCAGCATATATCTTGTATCTTTCGGACTGTCAGGAATAATTTTTAATGTATTTTTTTACAATATACATTTTTAATATTTTTTCAGCTCTGTGTCAAGTGTGTTACCTCATTACAAAATAAAAGTATAATTTTAAATACATTATTAAACATTGGAATGTACAGACAATTTAAAAGAAATCAATACTCCAACCTGAAGATAATCACAGTTAACATGATGCATTCCTTTCTAGTTTTTGTTCATTTGTCATTATTTTGATAAAACACTTTCAATTTCTTTGATTACCTTCCCTGGTGTTTGTGAAATATTGATTTATTCATTTAGTCAACAAATACACATTTCTGGCCGACCACATGCCAGGTACTCTCATGCATGGAGAATAGAAGTAAGCAAATAGTCCTCAGATTAATGAGAGAGACAACTACTAATCAGATAATCATAAAGATTTTATTTGAGGAAAAGGTATAAAGGACATGATGAGGACAATGGTTCCACTGAAAAGAGCACTAAATAACAGTCAGCAGGTATGAGCTTTATTCTTGACCCACAAACTATATAACTATGTGCAAAGCTCTTCCATTTTTATGCTTCTGTATAAAATAATTCTCCTAAAGTCTAAATTTTCATTAATCCAATACCAGAAAAAACCCACAGAACTAGTTCTCTAACATGTTAATATTACTAGCAAATGTTCAACCAACTCATCTTTTAAATATTCAATTGCTCAACTTTCCTCTTAAAAGTATGATTAGTAGCACAGAATTTAAAAATCAATGACAGGGATGATGGCATTGAGTTATAACATGTGCACACTGAAGGTAGTTTCTCTGAACAATCAGAGCAAAAGCTGTGGAGACAGGCACTCCGGCAGTCACATTCTGCCTCAGATAGTTGTTAAGTAGTTTGAGAAAAATACATTTTCTGGAATTCAGTTTCTTTATAACAGTAACTTACAATATTGGTGTGAGATCATGAACAATATATCTAAACATTGAGTAGCCTTCCTGACCCATAAGTAGACCTCAAATACTACTCATAAATATCATCAGGTTTTAAAACAATCCTTACTGAGAACTTTACCAAGTGATTCACACACAGCCCAGGTAGAATCAGAAGCAAGTGGCAGACAGGCCTTTAAAAAAGGAAATACAATCTGAAATTTCACACATGCTTAAACAGGAGAAAATACTTTAATATAAATGTTTAAAAGAAACACCGGGTATAAAAATGACCCTATTCACGATTCCCAATAGGACAAGATGAAGACTTAATTCTGAATTAGTGGTAATAAGCTGTTCCTGATCTGATGTTTTTGTTTGCTTCCCAGTTAGTAAAACTCTTTCATAAGTCTAGTTATATTTGTTAAAAATAACAACTATCAATTGAAAAATCCCTTACTGTTTTCTCAGAATTAATGGTTTTACTGAATTTTTCATGTAGTACATGATCATGTTAGTGAGTTCACTTCTTAAGGAAATATGATTTACCTTGATAATTATTTTTTTAGAAACGTCATATTTGAAAAAATAGGATTCATGCAGATGCAGTACCTAATAACTCTACAGCTAATACAGATATGTAATTTATACATATATATTATGATTGCTATACAATTCTGGCTCTGCAAGAATTATCAGATCACAGGCAGAAAAGTCCATTGAAGACAAAGGAAACAGTTTAAATCTAAATAGCAAGACTATTACTGTTGATTATTGCTTCAGTTATACCACATCTCACTTCACAAATTTCTCAGACTTAATTACAAAATCTGAATGAAGAATTTTAAGGTAATATCTATCCTATGTAATAATAGACAAACATGGTAATTGACCGTACCTTCACTACGCCTCCCATTGGCTAATCAGTGAGATATGCAAATTAACCGCCAACAAAGATGGCAGTTAATTTGCATACATAGGCACAAAGCAGTGGAGTGAAGACTAAAGGCGGCTCCGGCCAGAGCAGCAAAGGCTTGAAGGCGGCTCTGGCCGGAGCAGTGAAGACTGAAGGCAGCTCCGGCCGGAGCGAAGGACTGGGTCCCGGGTGCCGGAGGAAAACCGGTGCCAGCAGCCAGGGG
>NW_005370116.1:1080181-1089287 GCF_000412655.1 Myotis brandtii
GAGATTAACCAAAGATCTTATATGCATTCTAGAGGCCTGGTGCTTGGATTTGTGCACTGGTGGGGTCCCTCAGCCTGGCCTGCATGGATCAGACTAAAACTGGCTCTCTGACATCCCCCAAGGGGTCCTGGATTGCGAGAGGGTGCAGGCCAGGCCGAGGGACCCCACTGGTGCACGAATCCGTGCACCAGGCCTCTAGTATCATAATACTATCTTAATATGAATTACCATTTAGTTATGAATCTTTTAATACTAGTATATCTAGGCTATTCTAATTAATTGTGTTCTAGACATTTACAAAGGAGGTTAGTCCCATTAAATGTCAAAAATCTGTTGGTCTCCAGGGGCCCTTAGGGCTCCTCCTTTCTCTTTCTCCACCAAGGAGCACTGCTCTGGTTCAGTACATTCTATTGACCAGGACTCTCCTGGGTGAAGCTACTGTGCTGAGATGAATGTTGGAGTGTGCAAGGGTGTTTCATCCCTTGGGTCCCTTTTTCCATGTGACTAGATTGGTAAAAACTCTGGAGGATTCCTGAAGCAGACTTTAATTAATTAATTAATTAATTAATTTTTTGGCTTTAGAATCTCTTCTATCTTCTCTCATTTGGAAGCTCGCCCAGTGTTATTGCCCAGGTCTAAGTCACTGGGTGAGTAGCTATACATATTGGCTAAAATTCTAGCTCAGGGCAGTTTAGGTTAATCAGACTTAGGTTTAAAATGGTGTCTTTCTATCTTTGTTTTGGCTGATGCCCAAATATAAGAGGAGCCAACCACTCCCCATGCAGAAGAGGTAGACAAAAAACAGTTTTGAGACCCTTAGTTTAACGGCAATGAGAGATTTCTTAAAATTGGGAAGGGAGAAGTTGGAGACTAGAAAATCAGTTCAGAAAGAGCTTTCCTACCAATCTGACCTCATCACACAAGCTCGGAAAAGGTTGATTCAATAAACCACTTAGATTTAATGGTGCTTAGACTAATCAAAACCAAGAAATCTAAGGGGAATAGTTGGCCAGCTCTGTCAAATGCTGTGTGATCAAAAGTTACCTCTGAGTATGGCCTGTTATTTCTGGTTATGTGAAGTCAAAAGATGCATTTATGTTTTTGTTATGAGACCACGACATAGGATCTGAGAACCAGAGCTGGTATGGACTTTACTTAAACCTTCCTAAAAGATTGGCTAGAGCAGAGAGAAACCTCAAGAAAAAAAAAAAGATGCACATGTAACTCCACACACCAATGAGAAGAGAAACTCATAAGTTTATCATTTATATTAGAGAAACTTGTAGCGATGGGGCAGAGCTTGGGAAGGGGTATATGTACAAAAGGTCCTCCACCACCATCCTGGAAACAGTCCGTTTAAAAATCGTAGAACTCAGAGAACACTAGTACACTATTGCTGGATTACCGTGACAGGACTAGTTAAGAAAGTGCTTTTGTGGTTTTTACCTCCTCTCAGTATTTCTACTGCAATCACAGAATTAATAATTATTAAATTGTACTTTTAATTTTTAAATAAAAGCAAACAAGTCAGTGATTTTTTTATAATGACATGACTAAAAATTATATAACACTTGTCCAATATCTCCTGCAAAGGCCACAGCGGAGCCCTCACAGGGCTTACTTTGAATGGGCAATGATCTCACAGGTGGGTGTGGGCCTGTGAATAAAAGTTCTGCCAGGTACAGTCCATTCATTCCACTAGTTCATTGTACTGGTTAAAAGCCAATCCTCCAAAACTAAAACAGAAAAAAGTAAACCCCCCAAATCATTATCACTACCCTTCATGCTTGTTTCAAATCACTATTATATATTTTTTGTAAGTCTTTATTGGAAAACAGGATTCCTCAGGACAATTTTTTCTTATTATTCTTTATTGAGTAGGTCCTACTTAATTGTATTTTATCATTAAAATGTTAAACATTGCATTTAACATTTTTGACATCAAAATGTCTGCCAATCAATGACTTTTGAAATTATAGTTTATTTTTTTTTCTTTTTCAGTGGTTTACAAAATAAAAGTGAAGCATACAATTTAACAGGCAATTGTAGTGGAAGCCCTAATGTGACTTTTTTTTCTTCTATCAGAGTGCCGACTTAATTAAGCTTTGATTGCTGAGGCACCCACTTCAAAGATGTCTGTCTCCAATAAACACATTGCCAGCCACATGACAAAACAAACAAACAAACAAACAAACAAACAAACAAACAAAACCCTTCCTCCCCTTCTCCCCCAACAACAACCTAGGCTTCTTTGTTTTCAAGATCCTGGTTGATTTCAATCACTGACCAGTTGGGCTACTTGCTTGTTTACCCTTCCCCTAGGGCCCCACCTTCCACCCCAATAAAAGCACAGCCCCAGGACCATCTGCTCACTCTCTCCTCCCCACAACCTCTCCTTGTGTGGCCCCAGGGGTGCTGGTCTCATAAGTAATAAACCTGTATTTTTTCAAAGTTTCCTGATGGTTATTGCTGAAGGGCTTCTTGCAATCATAATAAGAACCATCGTGCTGGTGCAGCCACAACATCGGTTATTGATAGGCTAAGAGCAATACAAAACACCAATATATATCAAGCACATTACCCTTGATATACTTCAAGAAAGACAACAACAACAAAACCAGAAAAAGAAAAAGAAAAAGAAAAAAGCAACCAAATGCTCATTTCCTTGATTCAATAAACCACTTAGATTTAATGGATGATTGTTGAAAGCTCAGGCGCACCGTCGGAAATCAGAGCAATGCCAAGCGGCGGAAGCTGGAAAATGACTCACCAGAGTTGGGGTCAGAGTTGCCGTCTGCTTCGGTCCTCTTGTCCGGAGAGGCCTGGTCGTAGAATTCGTCCTGTGGCTGAACCAGAGGAAGAGGGTGTGAGATCAGGGTTCCACTACCCACCGGCTCGTGGTCTCCTAGACCACTGTCACTGCAGCTTTCCTGGGAGCCATCGGGCAGGTGAAAGGTAACGCGGCGCTGCGACTACAAAGAAGACCACAGGACACGCCGATTAACATCCTCCCCATAAGACACGCGCCGCGGAACACACATCAAAACAGCTTTCAGTTAACAATACAGTGTAAAAGCAACGTAAACTTACATAAGTAAATAAAGCTAGGCACAGACATTTATTATTTGCCATTTGCTATGTAACGCCCAACTTAAATACGAGGAAGAATCCTGTGTAATTTAAGAACAAAAACTAGTGGTAAACTGTTGAAAATGTAGCAAGAATGGCAAAAAATTTGATTGCTGAGGCACCCACTTCAAAGATGTCTGTCTCCAATAAACACATTGCCAGCCACATGACAAAACAAACAAACAAACAAACAAACAAACAAAACCCTTCCTCCCCTTCTCCCCCAACAACAACCTAGGCTTCTTTGTTTTCAAGATCCTGGTTGATTTCAATCACTGACCAGTTGGGCTACTTGCTTGTTTACCCTTCCCCTAGGGCCCCACCTTCCACCCCAATAAAAGCACAGCCCCAGGACCATCTGCTCACTCTCTCCTCCCCACAACCTCTCCTTGTGTGGCCCCAGGGGTGCTGGTCTCATAAGTAATAAACCTGTATTTTTTCAAAGTTTCCTGATGGTTATTGCTGAAGGGCTTCTTGCAATCATAATAAGAACCATCGTGCTGGTGCAGCCACAACATCGGTTATTGATAGGCTAAGAGCAATACAAAACACCAATATATATCAAGCACATTACACTTGATATACTTCAAGAAAGACAACAACAACAACAAAACCAGAAAAAGAAAAAAGAAAAAAAAAGCAACCAAATGTTCATTTCCTTGCTCCCCAGGATGATTGCTGAAAGCTCAAGCGCACCGTCGGAAATCAGAGCAATGCCAAGCGGCGGAAGCTGGAAAAAGACTCACCAGAGTTGGGGTCAGAGTTGCCGTCTGCTTCGGTCCTCTTGTCCGGAGAGGCCTGGTCGTAGAATTCGTCCTGTGGCTGAACCAGAGGAAGAGGGTGTGAGATCAGGGTTCCACTACCCACCGGCTCGTGGTCTCCTAGACCACTGTCACTGCAGCTTTCCTGGGAGCCATCGGGCAGGTGAAAGGTAACGCGGCGCTGCGACTACAAAGAAGACCACAGGACACGCCGATTAACATCCTCCCCATAAGACACGCGCCGCGGAACACACATCAAAACAGCTTTCAGTTAACAATACAGTGTAAAAGCAACGTAAACTTACATAAGTAAATAAAGCTAGGCATAGACATTTATTATTTGCCATTTATTATGTTATGTCCAACTTAAATATGATAAAGAGTTTTAATCCTGTGTAATTTAAGAACAAAAACTAATGGTAAACTGTTGAAAATGTAGCAAGAATGGCAAAAAAGAATATCTAGACTAGTTATCAAAATTATAGAAAATTTTTGAAGGAGGAATGTGAAAACTTATAATGCGGCATTTCATTTCTTTTGAATGAACACAAATTTTGTTCACTTAACTATTTTTAGGTCATTTTTGCAATGAAATTACGATCGCCCACTGGCCTAGATATTCTACCAGTCATTTCAGTCAACTGCTCTAGAATACCCCAGGTGAAAGATGTTTGGAATATTATTTTGGCATCTATTTGCACAATGTAACTATCAGAAGTGACTTAAAATATGTATATGGGTACTTCAACACATGTTAGTGTTTTAATTAAATAAAATTGTGTATTTCAGCACATATTGCTGCTTATTTCTCTTGGTAAATATTATTTTTTAGCTGCGGCCAGTGTTGCTCAGTAGTTGAGTATCAAGCCATGAACTAGGAGGTCACGATTGGATTCCTAGTCAGGGCACATCCCCAGGTTGTGGGCTCAGTCCCCATTAGGGCGTGTGCAGGAGGCAGCTCGTCAATGATTCTCTCTCAACATTGATGTTTCTATCCCTCTTTTCCTCTCCCTTCCTCTCTCTGAAATCAAAAATATTCTTTTAGTGGATATAATCCATGAGATCTGAGAATATTTAAAGCTGAGTGGAATAAAGATTTATGACTTAAAATAATTATATAAATGGTAGTAAATGTGTTCTATATTTTGATTGCACCTAATTTTAATTATGCTTTAATAGCCCGAAGATCCTTCAATATCATGTCACATGTGACCACTTTTAGTCAGATTTAATAACATTATGAATATATAAATAAAATATATAACATATAATAAATATATAATGTATAATGCAATCATTTTCCAATACCTAAAATTTGTGTTTTTCAAGAGACAATTTATAGATTGTATCAATTTTTAAAAATGTAGTTAAGAAACAAAATGTTATAAATAGATAAGCTGCTACTCTGTAAATTCATCTTTATAGACTGACAATCGAACATAGCCATTTTCCTGAGAGTCACGGGTTCAAATCCAGCGCAATCATAATGGAACAGAGCTGATACCACTTTACTGCTGTTCAATGACCTGTGTAAAATGATTTGATAGTTCATTACATTTTTACTAAACTGATGCCACATCACATAAACTATAATCATAAATGGTAGTAACTGAGTCTATTGTAGCACATTTCATCTTCATGCCCAACTCTCAGTGCTACCATTCCCCTTTCAGTAGGTTTTGAAATGTGCCTAGATAAGACTTATCCAATAAGCCAAGCCTGAATATTGATATCTGAAACATATTTCTTTTTTATAAGAAAGGCTGTGCTACCACTTATCTATTATAGTATTTTGTCTCTCTTGTGAAATTAACCCTTTAGGGAAAATCAATAATACAAGTATTCTTTGTTTCTGTTTCAATACACTCTTAATTCATCAGCATCCTTTTGTCATAAACACAGCATTAAGAACAATGACCAGGCTGCCCTTTATACATGACTAGCAAACAGTTTTTAAAGTGACTGCCCTAATCTAAAGTCAGAATGTTGGTGATTAAAATATCTTTGGTGTTAACTGTGGAGGAATATCTCTTAATTTTCAGTCAGGTGAGTGGAAAAGAAGTCAAACAAAAGATAAAGGCAATGGAACAGATGATTCTGCAATCTCGATAAAGCATTCCCAGAAGCCTCCCAAGCTATGAACAAGTATGTTCCATGACAGCAGGAAAAGGGGAAATTGGTATCTGTGATATTCTTCCAAACATGACTATTGTTGCTTGAAATACATTCCTCCTAAAATAATGCCCACATCCACACCACCAGTGATGCCTGAATCTGGAAGTTCTTACAGACAATCATTTAAACTCTTACTTGAGCGTCTACTAAGTGCTTAGCCCTGTGGTTACACTAAGAATAGAAGGTAAAATCTTTTAAATATAACTTTTTAAAGTATAACAACAGATTTCATCTCACATGTACTCCACTATATTTCTTTACCACTTTATTAGTGTGAATTAATTATAATTTTAGTATAATTTATTTAATTGAGATACTATAAATTAGACTGGTACAATGCTGATACCACGGTAGCTTATGAAAATACTCCCTAATTAATTTGACTTCCTAATTAATTTAAAGATGTTTAAATCTTAACTGGCAAACTTGTGCACAACTTATCAGTGTAATGGGAGGTGGAGGTGATGATACCTATGGACTAAGAATTGGAACACACCTATCATGGTACTAAGAAAACTCAGCAAGCAAATCAGTCTTTAGTTTTTGTTTGTTTGTTTGTTTTTGTTTCTTTTAAATATATTTTATTGATTTTTCACAGAGAGGAAAGGAGAGGGATAGAGAGTCAGAAACATCGATGAGAGAGAAACATCGATCAGCTGCCTCCTGCACACCCCCTACTGGGGATGTGCCCACAACCAAGGTACATGCCCTTGACCGGAATCGAAACTGGGACCCTTCAGTCCGCAGGCCAACGCTCTATCCAGTGAGCCACCAAACCAGTGGCACAGTCTTCAGTTTTTATCATCATAATGATTGATGCAAGCAGACAAATATCCAACATATCAAGGTAGATGTAAGGAGAAGATTTGAATAAATTGAAATGCAGAAGAATGAGGTACCATGAAGCTTTAAGAAACAGGAGTTACGGGTGTCACCAAGAACTCAACAGTACTTATTCAGGTTTTGCCAAATAAGATGAGGTGAAGGACCAGAACCCAACCCCTTCTGGATGGAAGCGCTTGCTCTGCAGAGTCTGGCTTGGGGCAAGGTACGTTACATCTTTGAACAAGTTCCCAGCTTTGCGAAATGGTCAAATAGTACCTTTGCCAGAGGAGTACTCTGATGTTCAAATGAAATAAGAAGTGTTTCTTGTATATAATACTTGACACATAGTAGATACTCAATAAAAGGCAGCTATAATTATTGAAATGTATAGCTACATATTATCTGTTAACCTCTGTTTCTATCAATATTTAGCTAGTTTTAAAGATGCGATTCCTTCACCCCAGAAAAGGAAAAGATTTGTTCTTTCAGAAAGGAAGTGGCTGAAACCCAGAATGATGGTGTGCCTCGCTCGTCCTGTGCCCCTGGCTCATGTCAGCTCAGGGCCTCTGAGGGGCAGCTGCTCTGGGAAAGGAGGGATGAGGAAAACCAACAGCCTAGAATACATGGTTTTTCCTCCAAGAAAGTGAAGGTTTCCTCATTATTCTTTCAAGAAAACTACAGTTGTTTGTATATTTGAAGAGACAAAGAGGAAGACATTTTTTACTTACTGCCTCTGGGAATTTTGCTTTTGGGTAATCCCTATGGAAATAGGCACAATCTGGGTTATAAATATAGTCAAATCCTGCCTGACTGAATTGGGACAACACATGTTATGAGACTGTTTCAGACTTTCCACTTAGCTTTTGTTTTTCTAAATCTATTTCTTACCCATCCCGTTTTCTCCCATGGGAAACTGTTATTATTATTAATAAATTGGTGTTACTGGCTATGTCTGGTTCATGGTTCGAGTGTTACCTTTGTTTATCTGATTTATCTCTGACAGGTTGGCTACAGGTCCCTGGCTGCCCCAAGAAAGAATAAGATGGGAATAAGTAACTAGTAAGACTGTTTAATGTTATGTTCTCAGAGGGCTGCCAATATGAATTCTGACCAAGCAAACCTTTCATGAGAGACTCCTTTCTCTACACAAGAGACCAAGGATACAAATATACGTAAGTTCCGGATCCTGCAAGTCAAAAGGTGCCACACTGATTTGATTTAAGAAACATCACCAAGCACCTTCACAATATTTTTTCTTACAGGTTAGTAGAAAGGCAAGAGAGGGGAAATTGAAGAGGCTCAGGAAGATATATATGTTCCTGCACTGGGCACTATTCTTCAAGAAAAACTGAAAGAATGATTCCCCTAAGATACCCCAGTCAATCCTTGAATACTTCTCTTGTGTGTTTCTTATTGCTATAGAGCAGGGGTCCTCAAACTACGGCCCGCAGGCCACATGCAAATACAAATATTGTATTTGTTTTTTTACTTCAAAATAAGATATGTGCAGTGTGCATAGGAATTTATTCATAGTTTTTTTTAAACTATAGTCCAGCCCTCCAACGGTCTGAGGGACAGTGAACTGGCCCCCTGTTTGAGGACCCCTGCTATAGAGTTTGAGGACCCCTGCTATAGAGTATTATTCACTAATGAATGACTCACACTCAAGCTCCCAATTCCAATCCCATTAATCTACAGGGAGTCTCATATGCTAAGATTTGTAGTTAAAATTCATTCTGTATTTGAATAAAATAGCAGAATGTAGGAAGATGTGTTTAATAAGTGATTAATTAATAAATTATGTAATACTAGAGGCCCAGTGCATGGATTCGTGCACTGGTGGGGTCCCTTGGCCTGGCCTGCAGGGATTGGGCTGAAACCGGCTCTCCAACATCCCCCAATGGGTCCTCGATTGCAAGAGGGTGGTTCTCGGGTAATGCACCCCTGAATCAGGCTCCCTCCTCTCTGGTTCTGGGTGTGTCACCTGAGAACCACAGCTGGCAGCTCCTGCATTGAGCATCTGCCCTCTGGTGGTCATTGCACGTTATAGCTACCAGTGGGCCAGTTGAATGATCGGCTCCAGGGGTGGGCAAACTTTTTGACTCGAGGGCCACAATGGGTTCTTAAACTGGACCGGAGGGCCGGAACAAAAGCATGGATGGAGTGTTTGTGTGAACTAATATAAATTCAAAGTAAACATCATTAAAAAAAAGGGT
>NW_005370116.1:1089481-1177669 GCF_000412655.1 Myotis brandtii
GATCCGGCCCGCGGGCCGTAGTTTGCCCACGGCTGTCGTAGACACTAGAGCTTTTAGATAGATAGATAGATAGATAGATAGATAGATAACATTAAATAAATAACAATAATTAAAATTATATTAATTGATACAAAAAGTATTTATAATCTATTGTTAAGTGTAAAAATCAGGTTAGTGAATATTTTGCTTAGTGTGTTGCATTCTTGTTAATGTACTTTCAGATGTGAGTATATATCAAATAAAATCTGTCTCAGCATATACCAAGTGTTTAAAGTGGTATTGCTTGATCATGGAATTAAGTATTTTATAATCTAATATTTTGGCTACACTGACATTTTATGCATTGCCTTTGTAATAATAAAACATTCTAATTTTTTTTATAAAATATATTTCTTTATTGATTGCAGAGATGAAGGGAGAAGGAGAGAGAGATAGAAACATCAATGATGAGAGAGAATCATTGATTGGCTGCCTCCTGCACATCCCCCACTGGGGAACGAGCCCGCAATCCAGGCATGTGCCCTCGGCCGGAATCAAACCTGGGACCCCTCAGTCTGCAGGCGGACGCTCTATCCACTGAGCCAAGCCGGCTAGAGCACATTCTAATTTTTAAGTATTTTTCATTATCACTATAGCAAATTAGAATGTAGTCCAAGAGAATGGAAAGATCTATTAGACGCAAGGTGAGTTTCCTCTTGAGCTAAAGCATATAAAATAATCTTCCTATCCTTTCTCTGCTATTCTATTTTCCATTTTTTCCTTGTTTTTTACACCTGTTTAATCACTGAAATTAAAAATCCTTGCTTTCTCCTCAAATGACAGAATAACTATCTGAATCTGACATTAAGCTAATTATTATAAGTCAAATAAACAAATTTAGCAGTTAATGACTGACATTTAAAACAATTATTCTCTGGAGAATTATTAATTGATATTATGAAAGTAGAAAAAGTGCTTTAGAATTGTTTAAATATGGTTATATTTGTAGAGAATTCTTTAATTATCTTTCAAAAGAAATATTCCTAACTCTGATTTAGTTCCTTTAATCATATTAAGAAATAAAATATCACCTATATTTCTAATCATGAAATACTACACACACACACACACACACACACACACACACACGCACAAGTATCAGCCAGGATTTACTAATGATGAAGTAAAAGACAAAATTGTGTTAAAATTCCATGTGTGAACTTGTTTTTCCTTTATCTTTGCATTAAATCAGATGAAGATATGCTCTTTCTGAAATAGTATTTTCATATATACTTCTTCTCAGATTAGCAAAGGCAATTATTCCAGAGGTTTAAAAAATCTAGAGACTGAAAACTGAATTTTCATACAAATATTTCTTAAAATATGAATTAGAATCATAACAATTTTTCTTAAGAAAACACACCTCAATTGCAATTTTTACAGTAAAACTTAAGAATATTACCTAGGTTGCAAACAAAGAGGGATTTTTAAATGACAAACAACACATTTTCAGCTAAAACCACCAATTCAATTAAATAGTTAAGTTTCTTAATAGACTTTTGCCATCTGAAATTAATGTACATAATACTTTCTCTTAAGAATATCAGAACTGAACAAAACTTCTAGTGGCTTAGAAGGCAAGGCAACCCCAAAAGAAGTCTATGGTAATAGTTTAGTTTGATATTACTTACAGGCTCAACTGAAGGGGAACAAATATTAATACATACATCTTCTTCATTCATGCTGAAGAGATTAATACCAAAGTGGTAAATAAACAAAGATTCTGGACTTATGATTTAAGAAAAATACTAGTAGTGAGCCAAGCCAGCAGAGCACATTCTAATTTTTAAGTATTTTTCATTATCACTATAGCAAATTAGAATGTAGTCCAAGAGAATGGAAAGATCTATTAGACGCAAGGTGAGTTTCCTCTTGAGCTAAAGCATATAAAATAATCTTCCTATCCTTTCTCTGCTATTCTATTTTCCATTTTTTCCTTGTTTTTTTACACCTGTTTAATCACTGAAATTAAAAATCCTTGCTTTCTCCTCAAATGACAGAATAACTATCTGAATCTGACATTAAGCTAATTATTATAAGTCAAATAAACAAATTTAGCAGTTAATGACTGACATTTAAAACAATTATTCTCTGGAGAATTATTAATTGATATTATGAAAGTAGAAAAAGTGCTTTAGAATTGTTTAAATATGGTTATATTTGTAGAGAATTCTTTAATTATCTTTTAAAAGAAATATTCCTAATTCTGATTTAGTTCCTTCAATCATATTAAGAAATAAAATATCACCTATATTTCTAATCATGAAATACTACACACACACACACACACACACACACACACACACGCACAAGTATCAGCCAGGATTTACTAATGATGAAGTAAAAGACAAAATTGTGTTAAAACTCCATGTGTGAACTTGTTTTTGCTTTATCTTTGCATTAAATCCGATGAAGATATGCTCTTTCTGAAATAGTATTTTCATATATACTTCTTCTCAGATTAGCAAAGGCAATTATTCCAGAGGTTTAAAAAATCTAGAGACTGAAAACTGAATTTTCATACAAATATTTCTTAAAATATGAATTAGAATCATAACAATTTTTCTTAAGAAAACACACCTCAATTGCAATTTTTACAGTAAAACTTAAGAATATTACCTAGGTTGCAAACAAAGAGGGATTTTTAAATGACAAACAACACATTTTCAGCTAAAACCACCAATTCAATTAAATAGTTAAGTTTCTTAATAGACTTTTGCCATCTGAAATTAATGTACATAATACTTTCTCTTAAGAATATCAGAACTGAACAAAACTTCTAGTGGCTTAGAAGGCAAGGCAACCCCAAAAGAAGTCTATGGTAATAGTTTAGTTTGATATTACTTACAGGCTCAACTGAAGGGGAACAAATATTAATACATACATCTTCTTCATTCATGCTGAAGAGATTAATACCAAAGTGGTAAATAAACAAAGATTCTGGACTTATGATTTAAGAAAAATACTAGTAGTTATTAGTAAAAGAGGTTCATTATAAAAATAAGGAATAGTTTTAAAGGACGAACTCAAAAGGGAGGTGTTTTTTTCTAATATATTTTATATTGATTTCAAAGAGGAAGGGAGAGAGAGAAATAGATAGAAACATCAATGATGAGAGAGAATCATTGATCAACTGCCTCCTGCACATCCCCCATAGGGATCCAGCCTGCAATCCAGTCATGTGCCCTGACTGGGAATCGAACCTTGACCTCCTGGTTCATAGGTGGACATTCAACCACTGAACAACACCAGCCGGGCCGGGACTTTTTGACTGATGCTAAATGAAATATTTGGAGTACATAATTGTTTCTATGTCATTTAATTATTTTTAACTGACAGAGTGAGTCATTCTTTTTTCTTTTCATATCAAGTACTTATGTTAAAATGGTTCTGCTATTGTAGAATTTGATGGATATTATTTAGAAATATTATCTTCTACTTTAATCTACTACATATTATCAGGTGAAATAAGGTAAAGTGACTTGCCTGTTCCAGTTGCAGTGGTAAACAAACCCCACATTTTCTGACTTTCAACATAAAACACCACCCATTTGTGCATCTACTCATTTAATAAATAATTATTGAGCACCTTCTCTATGTTAGACACTGTTCTATCTGCTAAGTATAAAATGGTGAACACGACAAAATCTATATCCGACAACTTTCTAAAGAGTAGAATTCTATTAGACAACTCTCTCAGTTCTGAGGGTGCTTCTGGCCAGCAGCTGTGCCATCTTTTTCAAATGTGATTCCTTTCTAATTCTTGCAAACTATGCAGATGTAGGCAAGGTCTGTGCATGAATAAGAGACCTTTGCTGTATAATTCAACAATAACCCAGGGAGATAAAAGAAGGGAGGGAGCAGATTCTGCATTTATGCCAAAACAACCCCAGGTCGGTGCCATCCTTAGATTGGAATCCATTGCCAATTTGTGAAAAAAGAAAATGAAAAGATAGAAGAGTACAGAAACTGTAGAGTAGGCTATTCTTGACTACAATTCAGAATTATTGTTAACTCTGAATGCCCTTGAGCATTTTTTCTACCTTCGTAGTTACAGAAATGTTAACACCTCAGTAAGACCTGATGAAATACAAACCAGCAAGTTTTTTTGAAAGATATACATTGACATTTAATGAGCTTGCAGTGAATATTTATTGAATGCAGATAATTTATCCAGAATTGAACTAGAACATCTACAAGTGATGCAGTAGAAACGAGGATCACTATCCATCCTCCGAAGTGCTTTTTCACGGGATAAGTTCTCTGTCTCCCCAGCAAGAAGTTTGTAGTGAGTGCATCCCTAGTTTAAACAAGTAGAAAAATGAAACATGGCAACAATTCACTAGCTGTCAGTCTATCCTTCTTTCCTCTCTCCATGTTTACATTTTTGGATATTTAGAGAGAAATGGGGAGGCTCGATTTGTGTTTGAAAAAGATGTGGAACAACTTCCCTGCTCATTGGTGATGGATGTAAAGGTGTCAGCAACTTTAAAATTATTTTTTTATTCCTAGTGCTACATACAAAGGATGAGGAGGAGGATGATAATGGGCTCTATGAAGTTGCGTAGCATTTTTAGGGGGATAGAGTGTCCATCTGTAGTGTACCTACTGTTCTGTCCCCTAACAGTTCCCTACCAGCCACTAAGCAACCACTTCCTTTTAGGATAGAGCTGTACCTTGTGTTCTAACTTCACTACTCAACTGCATGTTTAGTTTAGGGACCTTGCTTCAGTGTGTGTGTGAAACTCATATTAAGGTCAACAGCCTGTTCAGTTTGTAAATTTCTTATTGCGAAATGACTTCCTCAAAGCAAGGACCTATGTTTTTATACTTTGTAAAGTCCATTGAATACCTCTTAAGCATGCCTATGGAGTGCCTATAGTGAAATTTTTAATGTAATTTTATTTTCGTTTCCTTTTGATCTCAGTAGGACCTAAGAGAAAGTTAGATAGCATTTCTCTCCATGTGCAAAAACAAGTTGATAGCTTTAAGAAACGAGGGAAAAGTATATTCATTGTCCTTTTTTGGGGTGTAGCCTTGATTCTTGAATATGCGTATTGGAAACAGACATAAAAGAGGAATCCCTTGCCTACATAATGTTCCCCTCAGGGACATAGGAGAAAGGGAAAAGATTCTGAAAGAACTTTCCTCTTGGTTTAGTGCCATCACCCCACCCTTAGGGTTCCTCTGGGGCCCAAGGCAAGCAGAGAGGATTATGAATTGTCAGCATTGTTAGCTATTTTGCTTCTTATATTCTTATTTAGTTCCTGCTATCAGAAATACCCTCAACTTATTTCTCATAGTTAAATGTTGCCCAGTAGGAATGCAGCACTTTATCTGAACATAGAAAATATAAAATGACTACATTAAACAGGAGCAGCTGCTGCTGAATCCGCAAGCAGAACTTTTGCATCTATAAATTATATGTGCAGACATAGGGAAGAAATGACTCAGCAAGAGTCCTTTCCAATGTAGTTTTCTAGTATAAACACATTCATGTGACAGAGTAAGTTGCCTTTACCATATTTACAACATCAGCACACATGTCAGTTGCAGCAATTTAATTAGAAATTACACCAAATTATCACTATTATTAAGTAAATATATAAAAACAGAGCTTGTGGTCTTTTTTAAAAAAAGTGAATCTTTCTTGGGATAATGAAAAATTACTAAAATAATATGTGTCAGATCCGTCAGTGTTGGTAACAGAAATAGAGTCTGATTTGATGTCTAAGCTTCTAGAATGCATCTCCGGTGACATTAGCAGTATTAAAAAATATATGATGGACATCTCACTAGCATTCCTCACTGTTAATAATTCTCAATACAAAAATAAGACTTGTAAAACCAAAATAGGCCAAATTTTCTTTAAGTTCACAGTATCTTTTAGGAGGTAGCCCTGATTTTATAGAGTTTCAGTATTCATACACACACATACACAGATACACATACACACACACACTTTAACTTTCATTGTGTATTGCAGAACAGGCACAAGATCATAATTACCTAGCAAGAATGAAAATTAGTAATTCAAGGCTTTAGAGAGGATAGATTATATTATTCCAAGTTAGAGAATGAAACGCACATAGAGGGGAAGAAGAGGTGATTTGTATAAGTCAGCCTAGAAATACTCTTACTGTAAAATAAGGCTGTTTAAAGTCCTCATGAAGGATTATGAATTTGCACCTAAAATGTAGTATAATCTCTTTCAATTGATTTTGTTTCAGCATTGCAGTCTGATTTTATTTAACTTTTTGGTTTTACGTTTGCAGTATGAAAAACAAAGTGTAAAGTATGTTGTAGGAGCTGTGAAGGAGTGAGCTCTTTGAACTAGTCCTAGGACATGTCATTGATATTTACCACCAGCAGCCCATGGATTATAAGGAAATCGTAGCCACTTGTCGTTTTCATCAAAAATAAGGAAAATGCCAATGAGGTTGATACTCCTGAAGAAAGAGCCACTTGCTAGTCTATAATTTATAGATGAAGATGGTCATCTAACTATTAATAAAAGAAATACTAAATCACAGCATATAATTTATAGATGAAGATGTCATCTAACTATTAATAAAAGAAATACTAAATCACAGGAGTCACTAAAACAGTCAATCATAGTAAAGAACCAGATCTTCATAAGCAGGTTAATGGAGGAAGCAATTTGCATGGACAAGGCGGATTATTACGCAATTTACAAAACATTGGTGATAATCCAAATTACACTGAGAAGATATGAAATGTATGTACAGGAACAAAACATGACAATAGCTATTAACCAAGTATTGAATTCTCTCTTCTAGGCTTTCCTATAAACATAACACATTTTGAGAAATGCTTTTCCAGAATGGGGAAGGGGAAGCAGTGTGGGTAAGAAAGGGACTGTCTTTGTCCACATAGAGAACACGGAAAAAGGCATCCTTGGACTTTCATCTAAATTCTTGGACTCATTGTTAAAAGAGCCAACAGGAGATAAATTGCTAGATATATTGACATATGATGACTATCCATCTTCTAAATTCCAAACTAAAAAAAAGTTACTAAGAACTTTATTTATCCTTAGTAATTGTATTGTGAAAAACACATGTATTGTGAAAGACAAGGGTTTTCTTTTTATTTATTTTCCTTTTTTTAAAAGACCATTTTAATTGAATTTATAGGGGTTACATTGGTTAATAAAATTATATAGGTTTAAGGTCTACAATTCTATCCTATATAATAAAAGGCTAATATGCAAATAAACCAAACAGCAGAAAGACCGGTCACTATGACGCACACTGACCACCAGAGAGCAGACGCTCAATGCAGGAGCTACCCTCTGGTGGTCAGTGCGCTCCTACAGAGGAGCGCCACTCAGCCAGAAGTCCTGAGCCCGGCTCATGGCTGGTGAGCACAGCTGCAGTGGTGGGAGCCTCTCCCGCCTCTGCGGCAATGCTAAGAATGTCTGACTCCCCTGAGGTCTCCCGGACTTTGAGAGGGCACAGGCCAGGGTGAGGGAATCCCCAAAGTGCACGAATTTCATGCACTGGGCCTCTAGTAATACTATAATATGTCACCTACATATTGATTGCATTATTCACTGCCACAAGGCATGTCTCATTCCTTCACCATTTATCCCCTCTTTACCCTCTCCTCCTTCCCCTGACGTCCCCCAAATACATGCTAATGATCATACTATTGTCTGTCCATGATGTTTTTGTTTGTTTGTTTGTTTGCTTGTTTGTTTGTTTTTGCTTAATCCCTTCACATTTCTTACCCAGCCTCCCTCCCTCCTCCCCTCTGACATCTGAGTCTGTTTCTATTTTGTGTGTTACTTCATTTTGTTCATTAGATTCCACATATGAGTGAAATTATATGTTATTTGTCTTTCTCTGAGTGGCTTATTCAGTTAGCATAATACTCCCATTGATTTTTAGAGAGAGTGGGAGGGAGGGGGAGATACACAGAGAGGGAAACATCAATGTGAGAGAGACACATCCATTGGTCGCCTTTAGGATGCACCCAACCAAGGCCTAGGGCAGAGCCTGTGGCCGGCCAAGGTGTGTGCTCTTGACCAGAATGGAACCTGTGACACTTCAGTCGCTCTATCCACTGAGCCAAACCAGCTAGGACTGGATCATAAATTTAGAAAGAATAGTGAAGGTGGTATGATATTAAAGAATGAGAGGAATGGTGATGGATGTTTAAATCCTCAACAAGGATATGTTTTATTGTGTGTGTTTTTTCTTTTTTTGAGAGAGTGAAAACCATTGATGTGAGAGATAAATATGGATTGGTTGCCTCCCATGTGTGCCTGTCCCAGATATAAAACCCAAAGCCTAGTATGTGCCCTGACAGGGAAAGGACCCTGCAACCTTTTGGTTATGGAGGACACTCCAACCAACTGAGCCACCCAGCCAGGGTGGAAGGGTGATGGATTTCAAAAGGGGTTTTGAATTACAGAAGCTGAGAAAAAGCTTACAAAACAAGTTTGCTGCATATATATTGACAGTAACATCTGCATATGGAAAACATATCAAAATATTTTTGAAAGTATTAGTAAGCATTATTCAGAAGAGTGTAAAACACTGGTGTCCTAGAGGGAAATATTTTAAGCCTCTATTTCCTTTAAAAGTGTCATATGCAACTTCCTACTCTACTCTGTTAGAATCAGAACCCTTAGAATGATGTTAAGAAAACAAAGAAGCTATGCAGCTGGAATAAACATGAGTAAGATTTTATATCTCTTTTCTCCTGGGTAGATTGGCCTTTGTTCAGAACAGTCAAATTGGCTAGAGTTTATTTCAAAAAAATATCCACCTATTACTTCCGACAGTCAGTGTGACTTTGAGCCTGATATTTGAAACTAAATCACTCCTACATCTCAGTAATAATCCCTGCTTGCCCTGTGGCTTTAGTCTTTTCTTTGAAAACATTACCGACTCCCCGATCTCAGTTATTTGTGCACTGAGGATAATTTCTTTTCCCTGAATACAAATATAAAATTCAAGTATATGTGAAGGACTTCTTTATGACAAAGTTTCTGTAGATTTAGGTACTACTAGTATAATAATGAGCTGTACTTAGAAAAATATGGATACTTTTGAAAGGACAAAATTTCAAATATTATGTTCCAAATGTAGACTCAGCAATCTAGAGAGTAAAGATCCAAAAATCATACCAATCCTTTGTTGAATATAAGAAAGTAAACACTTGTAAGTCCACTTTACTTAAGGATTTAATGATGTGCCCAGAAAGTCCCTCTAACTTTTATCTGGGGCAAAGATGGAAAGATAGATTGAGAATGAAACACATACAAAATGTTTAATATCAGAGGTAACTTACTATATAGTACAAGTTACCTCTGCATTAAAATTTAGGAACAGTAAACAGCTTGCAGTTAGAAAAATATATATATTAAATTTTCTAAAGTTTATATCTAGAATCTTGCAAAACAGAAATATATTATCCTATGTACATACAAAATAATGTACAAATTGTTAGTCTGGAATGCATTATTTTCAATAAAACTATTGTAAGCAATTGTTTGAACATGTGTACTTAGTAAAATGGGAGAAAAGTACAATTAATTATTTGAAAGAAAATTTTCATTAATTAGGATATATAAAAAGAAGTGAGAACAACTGCTAACACTAATGTAAACTATAAACTTCAGTTAATAATAAGTCAATATTGTTCATTAATTGCAATAGATGTATCAAATTATGCAAGATATTAATAGGAGAAACTGTTAAAAAAGAGAATACTTATATATAATAAGACTATACTTTGTGCATAATATTTGTAAACCTAAAACTGCTCTAAAATAAAGTATATTTTTAAAAAATCTGAGGACTAAACGGGGAGAAGAGATGGGCAATTACTTTTGTAGTCAAAGGGAAGGTGATTTCAGATCCTTTTCAAGGAATTTAAAAGATGATACCACTGCTCAGTATTACATTGAATTTTACTTCTATTGAGTGTGTTTGTGTGTGTGTGTGTGTGTGTGTGTGTGTGTGTGACATAATTACTCATGAATCCTCATTCTTTTATTTAGCCCACGTTGGTCCTTTTAAAATCATAAATAAAGTTTCTATATTTATATAATTATACCTATTTCAAAAAATATTTCTGCATGCACAAATTTGTAATTTTTATCTATAATCATCCTTAAATTTTTTTAAACATATAAACTTTAAAGGTTCTCTATTAAATAGGCATTTTAATTTGTATTTTACAATGATGCAAACTAATTTTTGCACTCGTAGAAATATATTTTAAAGAGTTAGCTTCATGAAGATGAAATGAAATGTTCCCCATATCAGAAAATAATTCTGATTTAGTCCATGTCCTAGCCTGACAGTGGGTGGTGGGGGGGTGGGGTGGGAATAGGGAATGGTACTTTGGAAATTAAAAAAACTACCTCTCCTGAAATGGATCCTAGAGCTCAATGTCTATAGAAGGCATCTTATCTTAGGTTTCACAGACTGTCAAAGTACATAGAGAACAGAGTTCAGTTATCTTATTTGATCACTAACTTTTCATAGATGTGAAAATCTTGGAGATTTTCATTGGAACTGCAGTTTGGGTGATAACTGTTCAAACATGGCAGCTAACCAATTTTAGTTCCTGGGAAATTCTGATAGAAGAAAGGTCTTTCAGTGCAAGAGCATGATCGTTAGACTCCCACATGCATGTAATCTCTCTCAATGTCTGTAGAGCAATATTGTTAGGGAAAAAATAGTGCCATCATAGTATTTCTGGTGAAAGAAGAAATGGGAAATTAATAACTGGAGTGGGGAAAGTGGGTGTGGAGGGGAATGAGGGGCATTTGTAATACTGTCAACAATCAATAAAAATAAAATTAAAAAAATTAAAAACTTCAGAATAAATCTATTTTAGTGATATATGTTAAAAACCTTCCAACTTATTTACTAATTTCATTACTAGGCTTTAAACTGCATGCAAGAGGTGTACATAACAAAATAGAGTAAAAGGAAAACTGTCTAAATTCTGAATCGTCATAAAACAGACACTTCTAAAACTATACCATTTGTAAATATGGAGAATACATGCTAAGATAGAAATGTTTTAAGAGATTCTTTAGAGCTTTTACTCAACTATTTAACAAAAACTGTCAATATCTATCTAAATACTAGTACTTTCTATCAGGTAGTCATAGATACTGATGGGAATTTATCAATCAAGAATGGTGCAGTGTCTCCACTCATAAGGCTTGAAATCTGTCAAATGGACTGGAACAAGTAATTTTAAATGTGTTAGTTATCATAAAGGATAAAGCCAGGGTGAAATAAAGTATATCACAGAAGGATCCAACACATCCAGGGAAGACTTCCAATAATGGTTATGGCAATTCATGCATAGCTACTTGGAAGAGACTGGGAAGCTATAATTCCATGCAAAACAATATGAAATAACTCCCCAGAAGTAGCCTCTGTGAAATACAAACTCTATGTCCACTAAATAAATTTAACAACAAAATTCTAGAATCTGCCCCAGCTGGTTTGGTTCAATGGATAAAGAGTCGGCCAGAGAACTGAAGGGTCCTGGGTTCGATTCTAGTCAAGGGCACATGTGGGGTTGTGGGCTTGATCCCCAATAGGCAGCATGCAGGAGGCAGCGATCAATGATTCTCTCTCATCATTGATGTTTCTATCTCTCTCTCCATCTTCCTTCTTCTCTGAAATCAATAAAAATATATTTTTAAAATATTCTAGAATCTATGGAAGCACATTTCCCAATGCTCCCAACGATCTCTAGATTTTTACTGCTTCCACTTAAATACATTGATATAAACATGGATGTAGTAAGTTTATCTTTTCAGGATTTAATTATTGGGCCCCAATAATTCTGGATTTTTTACAATGGTGTCTTGTTTGTCTCAGTTTTTTTTAAAGCTTCCTTTATTTTATTTTAATATTTTTTAATTTATTTTTCAATTAGAGTTTACATTCAATATTATTCTGTATTAGTTTCAGGTGTACAGATAGTGGTTAGACAATCATATACTTAACAAAGTTTTTTGTTTGTTTGTTTTGGCTAGCTTGCATTTTCAGCTTCTTATTTGAAATTATAACCAAAATCATAAATGAAGAAAATTATGACAAACCAGAATTAGAAGTAGAAATTCTTCAAAGTCAGGACCCACATTTTATTTGACTTGATATATCTAACACCTAGCATAAGCCCTAGGAACTGGCAGACACTCAAAAATATGTATTCAATGGAAATATATAACAGTATACATAATCATAAAGCTTTTTAAAAATATATTTTGTATTGATTTTTGAGAGAGGAAGAGATAGAAACATTGATGCCAGAGAAACATCGATTTGCTTCCTCCTGCAAGCTCCCTGCTGAGGATGGAGCCCGCAACCTGGGCACGTGCTCTAGCCAAAAATTCAACTGGCTACCTCCTGGTGAATGGGATGATGGTCAACCAACTGAACCACACAGGCCTGGCAAAGTTTTCTTTTCTTTATTGACAGTGTCAAAATAAAAGGACTAGCTTGACTGAGTTTCAAACATGAAAAGAACAAATTTATCTGTTGAGAAAATAATTCTGAAAATGTACCTAAACTGACAGATGGTAAAAAACAACAACACATAAGCAGGTAAACTCTGCATTTTTAATAATTAAAAAGCATATATAAATGCAAGTGAAATGGATCTATACAACTGCTTATTTTCCCACCACTTTCATTATGAAGGCCATTCAACAAGTTGTGTCTTGCCTATAAGGTCTTCCTCTCTGGGACCTACAGGGAACTCTGTCATAAGTGACCCTTACATTATGAAAGAAACTACAGAATCACAGCCGGAGTCCCAACAAGCAAATCTAGCCATTAAGCCCACTGAGTCACACCTGACAAATGATGAAATTCAGTTTCCTGTTCGTAAAGGTTAAAAAAAAATAGAGCACACCATAGCTGTGCAAAATAAAATATAGAAAAGAGATAACCATCTTCAAGCATTGCTTTATTTTCACATGCAGAAAACATGTAAAAGGTAAGGGATTTTAAATAATAAAGTTCTAAGTCTTAAAGAATCTTTTCAATGCTAGGAGATGCTGGAATAAGGCAATGTTGGCAATGATATGTATTCACATCATCTTCTTAGCATGCCTTCTCTTTATATCAAATCAGCCATTTATTTAGTTTAAATGTTTTAAAATTATAATTAATTTGAAAATATAAGCCACTCAGGCCATTGAATGATGGATCAAGGGAATATGTATTTATGATAAACATTAATAAAGGTAAATAATGCTCAGAAACAATATGAAAATCCTTAATCACATTAAATTATTTATTATGTAAGCTTCTTCTTTGGATGAATAATTTGTTGTATTATCAGTTTGGAAATACACTTTGACACAGAAGGATTGATGACTTTTGCCAGAATAAAAAAAAAATATCCAAAAATATGTTTACTCTTAATAGTGTTTAATTTCATATTGCAATGATTAATCTGAATGAATGACTTTATTTTCTGCTGTTTTGACTACAAGAAATGATCTCTTCTGTTTTTATCCTATTATAAAGATCATTACAAAAATGGGAAACAATTAACACTGGGTTTAATGCCTGAATGCTATAGAGCTGAAGTAATTGCACTCAAGGTCTGCTAACTTTTTAATCAGGCATTTGGTTGCAAGCTGCTCACAATTGATTCTGAGAGAACTAACGCTATCTGAGGAGGAAAGCAGGTGTGCCAGAAAAGCAGGCATGTTGGTAAAACAAATAAAACATTTTAAAAGGAAAATGGGGGGGGGGAAGCAAAACCTAAGCAAAATGCTTGTCAGCAGGCCATTTACTTGGCTCAGCCTGTTACTGAACAAAGCCTGTTGTGTGCACAAGCCTAGTGGTGGGAGCCCCCACTGACCTACTGCTTTCAAAGTGTAATATTAAAGCTTAGGCATGAGGAACCCTGTCCATCTCAATGGGTGTGAATTGAGTTAATTAACAGAGAAGGCTTGAAATTTCCATATTCTGTAGAGCTAAGACACCAGCAGAGGTTTCTGGAATTACATTCTAATTAGAAAAGTTCCTGCTTCTTTGCATTCAGGCTGCTCTTTGAAAAACAAATTTGGTTAGGTACTCTGTTCATTCTTAAAAAAAAAAAAATCCTGCACTTTTCCTCTCAAAGCTAATGATATTTTTCTCTTTCTTTCCTTAATAAGTGCCATTATCTTACTGTGAAAGTGACTCTTCTAAGCGTGCTGCTCACATTTAAAGGTGTATGCATTGCTTAAGAGCTCTGGGTGGAGGAAGGAGGCATTTTAAAATCTCCTCCTCCACAGTCCCTTGAAGGAGGACCCTCTAAAATGATAATCCTGTAAAAGTGCTTTCCATGAATAGGAGAATCATCTGATAAAAAGCAGGTGCATATTTATAAAATTCCAAGTTTGAAATTTTTTTTTAAATGATAGGTACACCATAGATTTCCCTTTACACAGAGAGAAGGGGAAAAAAGAAGACAGATTTGGACGTTTACTTGGTGAGTTCCAACACAATTGCTATTGCTTTCTTGAATCCCGAAAAGGAAACAAGAGCATTTGAACATTTAAAGAGCATGGAGCAGAACTCCCTATTGCTCCAGAAGAGCAAGTCAGCATAGGAGGACTAAGAAGTAGAAAACAACAGAAAGGAGCTTCCGCTAGCAAAGCCCCTTGTGTGCATTTTAATTACACTCGTGCGTGCGCCCGGGCCACCTACATTAGAATTCCTTAGGATCTCTCAGGGCCCGGACTAAAGTACATAGAGATCAATGGACCTAAAACGTGATGGCCATTTACATGAGCTTCTACTCCAGCTTCAAACAAGTTGTGGAAGTCTCAGCTCATTTGTGTGGATCATTTTAGTTTCTCAAGAGCTCTCCCTTAGGCTCTCTGACTACAAACAGCTCTCCCCGAGTCACCACTGCACCTGCCGTTTCTATGTGAAGGGCTAACACAGACAGAAGGAAGCCACCTGGCATCTGTCCTGCTGCACATAAAGTCCCTTAATCATGCGGGACTCTCACATGGCGACGATCCCCAGCAGTTTCAGGAAAGATGCCAAGTAAGAGGAGAGCGAAGAGACAGGCAGGCCAGGAGCCTCTGGGTGGCTCAGATGACATCACAAGAAGGGCTGTTGCCAAATTGACAACTATGAACTTCCTACTCCAAATGTGACTTGAAACCAAATTCCCATTTTCTGTGCAGCAATTTACAGTCATTTGGAACACAGTATTGAAGTAATCCTTTGGAATCCACTAGATCTGAATGGTGTGTGTGTGTGTGTGTGTGTGTACAAATGTGTGTATTATATTCTAAGAATTTGTGGAAATACCTGCCAGGATATCTCCTCCAGCCAGTGGAACAGGAAAATGCATCCCAAACCTCTGGGCGCATTTGTGAATGAGAAGTATCACTCTTTACATGGATGAGCTATCTGTTGTGATGCTTCTCATAAGTTTAATGTTGCTTCCAGTGCCTCCACATGGGAGAAATATATAAGGAAACCTTGCTGTTGCTAGGCTTTGATTGCTTGCATTTGTGTGTGTGTGTGTTGAATACTTTTAGTTTTCTCAAGTTATCCTATCTAAGAGGGAATATGCTAATGGATCCTCACTCCATCGCAAAGATGGCTGCACCCACAGCCAATAAGGAGGGAATATGCTAATTGACTGCCCTACCCTCAAAGATGGTGGTGCTCGTAGCCACAAGATGGCCGGCAGGGGAGGGCAATTGTGGGCTATCAGGCCAGCAGGGGAGGGCAGTTGGGGGTGACCAGGTTGGCAGGGGAGGGCAGTTGGGGGCAACCAGGCTGGCAGGGCAGGGCAGTTGTGGGGGACCAGGCCTGCAGAGGAGGGCAGTTAGGGGTAACTGGGCTGGCAGGGGAGGGTAGTTAGGTTGACCGGGCTGGCAGGGGAGGGCAGTGGGGGGGGACCAGGCTGGCAGGAGAGGGCAGTGGGGGGTACCAGGCCAGCAGGGGAGGGCAGTTAGGGGCAACCATGCCAGAAGGGGAGGGCAGTTGGGGGCGACCAGGACAGCAAGGGAGGACAGTTGGGGGTGACCGAGCTAGCAGGGGAGCAGTTAGGCATTGATCAGGCTGGCAGGGGAGTGGTTAGGGGGTGGTCAGGCTGGCAGGCAGAAGCAGTTAGGGGCAATCAGGCAGGCAGACAGGCAAATGGTTGGGAGCCAGCAGTCCCCACAGGGATCGGGCCTAAACCGGCAGTGGGACATCCCCCAAGGGGTCCCAGAATGGAGAGAGTGCAGGCTGGGCTGAGGTACACCCCCCCAGTGCACAAATATCATGCACAAGGCCTCTAGTCCTATATAATAAAAGCCCAGTGACCAAAGAGCAGAATGACCAGAATGACCGGTCAACCAGTTGCTATGACATGCACTGACCAACAGGAGGCAGATGCTCAATGCAGAAACTGCCTCCTGGTGGTCAGTGCGCTGCCACAGTAGGAACAGCCACTCAGCTAACCGGGATGAGCAGCACTCCCACAGCAGGAGCAGCAGCTCAAAGGGATGGTCCGGAGCCTCTCTGCTGACCAAGATGAGTGGTGCTCCCACAGCGGGCCAATCCCACAGGTCACGCCCCCCACCAGTGCACAGATCCCATGCACCAGGCCTCTGGTTTATAATAATCTAATTTGTTTAGGGAAATAACATCATTGAATAAGTTGATTAATTGACATGTATTTCCTATATCTATTCTAATTTCCAAGTAGAAATACAAATTAATTTTACTTTAAGAGATATGTATAATTTTTAAAGGTCATTTATTCACTTTTTCCAGATCACTGTTTAAACTATAGAATAAGCAATTAAGGGTCATGTTTAATCATAATCTTTCATTGGTTAATTTTCTTTTATTTTCATGTCATTTCTAAATACATACATGAATGTGTGTACATATAGTTATCAATTTCAACTTTTTTCTATACAATTAATGTGAGTTATTTTATAATTTAAAACACTGAAGCCATTATTTCTTATGAACAAAATTAAATACCCATCTCTTTATTCATGATATTTTTTTAAATGTATACATACATTTGCCCTGGCCAGGTGGTGCAGTTGGTTGGAGCATCATCTTATGCACCAATAAGGGTATGGGTTCTATTCCAGGTCAGGGCACATACGAGGCTGAAGGTTCCATCCCTGGTTGGGGTGCATGCAGGAGGCCATTGATTGATGTTTCTCTCTCACATCAATATGTCTCTCTTGCTCTCCCTTTCTCTCTCTAAGGTCAATGAGCATATTCTTGGATGAGGATTTTTTAAAATTATATATATATATATACACACATACATACATTCATGATGTGCCCATAATAGTAATCAATATACTAAGAAATTATTAAATAATAATTTAATTGATAGTATTACCTTCTTAATAGTACATAAAATAATAATACTCTGTACTTTGAGATCTATGACTTCTCAGATATGATGAAATAATATGTTAGTAGCCAAGAGGAAAAAGAATAGAAATAATTTTTAGCATTTTTGTTTTCTAACTACCAAAGCAGATTCTATGGCATAATGATAAAATGCAACAAACACTTAAATACTAGTATCCTCCTTTTTCAAAGGTGGAAAGAGACTTAAAGAGATTCAGTAACTACCTATCCTCTGGTCATACTTATTAAATGTAAGAATCAAATCCCTTGCTTTTTGAATATATAAAAAAAACAAAATAAAAAAAACATTCTAAATTATCCCCAATGATGGGGAAAAGTGACTAAAAATTTTAAAAATGACAAAAAATAGAAAGAGTTAAATCATTTATAAGCGCCATGAAGACAGGGTCATGTTTATTTCACTGTCAAATATACCCCTAGCCTTAGAACAGTGTTCAATAAGTATTGACTGAGTCATAGAATTTCAGTCTCAAAGGCTTATTTTGTTCATGCACTAGTCATCCACAAAGTGGTCTAACACCATCAGACTCATCAGACTCAATTATAAGTCTCTCTAAGTTTACATCCCTTAGGGAGGACCACTGTTCCAAGTCATTCCAGAATGACTTATGGAAAAATAACTGCACTAAAACAGACCTTGGGACATTTGAAAGCGGATGCAGTTTAATGTGGTTTCTCTCTCCATTTAGGGTATAGTATATTTCATGTGTTTGGCAGAAGAAGCAGAGAGAAGGCTGTTTGCTTATTCTTCAGCGGGTTTTAATTTCCTTCTCTCATTTTAAAGCACACGCATCCCACTGCATTTTCAAAGAGACTTTTAAAATATTTATTTCCCTTTGTTGCTCTGTATTCACCCTCACCAACCCCTTCCCTAACCTGGTCTCTTTTTTATCCATTTCTTCTCCTATTCTCAACTTAACTCCACCCCTGGGATCATTAAAATGTTGTCTGACTTTTCCCACAAAAGATAAGCTGATTTGGGAGGAGGGTGTTTAATTTAGTTTCTTTTTAGGGAGGGCTAGTAAATGGGCAAGTGGCCCAAAAGAATGGAATGTGACTATTAATTGCAGAGATGATGGCAGTATTTAAGGTACCCTTGCTTTTGCCTGTGGGGAAACAAAATGAAACAATTAACTACTGGAGGATTATAAACTACACTGCCTGGGAAGTGGTGGAATTTAAATTGCTCCAATGTTCAGAGCCAGATAAATCCCTAAAAATTATTTCCCTTCCTCTCTCTCTCTCTCTCTCTCTCTCTCTCTCTCTCTCTCTCTCTTTCTAGCTTTTCTTTGAGTTGAAGATGATATCACACTGCCATTCAATTGAGCCAACCATAAATGATCAGGCCTTGAGATATTGAAGAAGAATATTGGAGGAAGAGAAACTTTCTAGACTGGTAATGGTTCCTTGGAGAAGTGAGACCATTTATTTTATTCATGAGCACCAGCTTTCATGCACGCGGAGAAGCAAGAGCTGCCCTGGCTACTTGCAGTTCACAGCTGAAGTCTTTCTACCACCCCTTTCTGCCACCCCTTTCGACCTTGAGTTTCCTTTTTTTGTCATTATTGACCTTATGAATTAACTATTCCAGTGTCTGGGTATAGACAAGGGTCTGCAAATATGAAAGAAGTGTGTTCAGATCGTGATTACTGACCTATCCAACCGATGCAATGACCAATCTATTCATTTATCTGATTTCAAATGCCCAATAAAACCCTATGTCAAACCTCTTTGAACCAAAAATTATTTCTTGGTTGTGAAGTGTTTTCATTAATATTCAATTTCTAACTGCAGCAGTGATTTTAAAGTTTGCACAATACAAGTATTTTAGTGATACTTTCTAGAAATACATCTAGCAAATTATTTTTCATAATATATTAGCAATAATTATGAATGACTAAAATGTAAAACAATACATAAGCAAGTATGAAAATAATTCTTCAAAATGGAAGTGAGGACATCAGTAAAAAAAAAATCAAAATATAAACAAAATAGTGAAAAACCAAGCCCATCTATGAATCTTTACTATTTTTTTTCTTTTGAGGACTAGGGTTTGGTGACATGTTGGTTTAGCTATAGCCATAATTATGCCACGATTTCCTACATCCTTTAATAGGAAATAAAACGTAAGAACTAAGAACTTCAAGATGAAGAATCTTATTTCTTCTAGAATGTTAACTTAGCATTTCCCTCTCCCTGGCTGGAACTGAAGAATTTAGATAACTCTGAAACCTGACACTTTGATATGAGATTCAGTGCCAGGAGGATGAGTGTCCTTCACTTTGATCCTTACTTCCAGGAATTTAAGTGACACTTTTCATTACCTTCACCAGCTCTTCCCCAAAGCTCCCTGCCTTCCGTGCGTTGTGAATGAGAACTCTGACTGATCGCACCCATATCGCTTGCTGAGTATCAGTTTGTTTTGAAGGTGCAGTTTCAGGATCTTTCACTAATTAATACTGGCTTACTACTAAGAGGTCCCCTGAGGTTTACCCTTGTTTATGTGGGTTAGACCATGAAGTCATGGTTAAATAAACCTTTGGACCATAATTTGCTGCTGATTCAAATGAAAAAGTTGGAAATAAATTGATAAAATTGTCTCACAATTTTATCCACAGACAAATGCAATTAGGTCCATCATAAACCAAATAAATGCATGTGGATATACAAACTGATGCAAGAAGGAAAACCCTATCTATGGACCATGGAGCTATATAACTAATTTCCAAATATGCTATGTATAAAGCGGGGAGGGTGAACTTTGAACAGACTGAGTTTTTCGTTTGATTTATTCTTATAACCATACTAGAGGCCTGGTGCATGAAATTTGTGCACAGGGGTTGGGGGGGGCGTCCCTCAGCCCAGCCTGCACCCTCTCCAATCTGGGACCCCTCGAGGGATGTCCAACTGCCCGTTTAGGCCCGATCCCACCACCGGCATTGGGCCTAAACTGGCAGTTGGACATCCCTCTCACAATCCAGGAATGCTGGGTCTCAACCACTTGCCTGCCTGCCTGCCTGATTGCCCTTAACTGCTTCTGCCTGCCAGCCTGACCACCCCCTAACCACTCCCCTGCCAGCCTTATCAATGCCTAACTGCTCCCCTGCCGGCCCAATTGCCCCTAACTGCCCTCCCCTGCCAACCTGGTTGTTCCTAACTGCCCTCCCCTGCTGGCTCGGTCACCCCTAACTGCCCTCCCTTGCCAGCCTGGTTGCCCCTAACTGCCCTCCCCTACCAGCCTGGTCCCACCAACTGTCCTCCCCTGCAAGCCGAGTCATTCCCAATTGCCCTCCCCTGCTGGCCATCTTGTGATGGCCATCTTTGACCACATGGGGATGGCTATCTTATGTGTTGGAGTGATGGTCAATTTGCATATTACCTCTTTATTATATAGGATAGTTCTAGAGTTCTAATGGCATAGCCCTGTGGTGTTAATGAACATACACTCTTTAGGGAATAATCACTCAAAACCAACCAATAAATAGTTCAAACGTACTTTCCCACATTAGGTTAGTGCTGTGACATGCTGAAAATTATTTATGTATGTGCTTTGTGAATGTGTGTGTGTGTGTGTGTGTGCGCGCGCATGCGCATGTGCCCATGCATATGGTGTTGGAGTGGGGATAGGAAGGCTTCCAGAAACTGATTCCTTCAGTGCTGATGGAGCTTTTGAGAGCATATATCAAGTATATAAAAGATGAGACCCCAAAGAACAAGTAAAATAAATGATCCAAAGGCAATGTGAAAACAGGACCTAAATGTCAATGAACCAAATAATTCTCCTAATTTAGATCACTTGTCCAAAATATTTCATATTTGTATTCAGCAAAGGGACTGGCATGCAGACAAGTGTGAAAAATAAGTGGGAAAGGATGGATGGGCAGATGAAGGGTCCCTGCCTACAGGAAGGAGTTGGTATAGGGCTCCTGTCTGTTGTCTCTAGCTCAATACTAGTAAAGGGCAAATAGGAGAAGACAAACAAATAAGACCTAAATAATTCAATTTTGAAGAATGGTGTGTATGGAAAAATTAGTAAGGGAAACTATTAGAGAGAGAATTAGTGGCTAACATGCCTGATTTAAATTCAAACACTTCTAGCTTAGATGTCAAGTGTCATATTAGTTTATTTAACCATGAAATATGAAGAGTTCACCTATAGTTTTAAAAATGTTATGATACTGTATATTTAATGTTATGAGACACAATTCAATTTATTGTTTCATCTTTTGACAAACTAATTTCTATAAGAGAATTTTAACAATCATAGCTTAATTGTGAAGAAAACTGTCCTATTCTTGGTTAGATTGTAGAACCTAATGATATTTATTGGTTTATGATATTTCAAAAAATGAATTTTTTAGTCTGGCCAGTGTTGCTCAGTGGTTGAGAGTCAATCCATAAATCAAGAAGTTACTGTTTTAACCCATGAACCAATAAGTCACCGGTTTGATTCCTGATCAGGGCACATGCCCAGGTTGTAGGCTCAATCCCCGGTAGGGGGCATGCAGGAGGCAGCCGATCAATGATTCTCTCTCAACATTGATGTCTCTATCTCTCCCTCTCCCTTCCTCTCTTTAAAGTCTATTAAAATTTTATTTAGATTTATCATTTATTTTACATAGGAGGTTGATGTCCTGGGATATTTAAGATTAAATTATCTATTTATCCAAACAAACAAACAAGAAAACCTTTTAACCCTTACAGTTACTTTATAGCTCTGAAGGCAGCAGGATCCTTCCAAATGTCAGTGAAAAAAACCTGGGTAGAGCCTGGCAGCATGAGAGAAAAATGCTGCTGAGTTAGCACTGCGTGAGGCCTCGGGGAATAGAGCATACATATATTATCATCTTTGGTAGTCAGTGACAAAAAGGGATTTGAGAAATAAAGAAGAAAGTTTTCATAGCTATGCAAGTATCTTTGATAACATAGAAAAGGGGCCTATATCCTAAAATATGTAAATTATTTTCACAGAAAGAGTGAGTGTACATATGCATTTTTCTGCAACCACCACTGACCTAAAAGTATTACTATATTTTCTGATACATGAAGTAGATGCATAGAAAGAATGCAGGCCTGAAGATTAATTATCCTAATATCCTGTCTCTTTCAAGTACAAGGTTCATTCTGGTTTATTCTGTCATTAATAATTTCCTATTGCGAATTAGAGTTGTGGACATGCTCTGATGGTCCCACAGAATTCTTCTTAGGTAGATAATGATCTAAAAGGAGGCATATGAGGCCAGAGGGAATGGGTTTTGGGGAACAGGAAAAAAAAAGGTAATGGGGTTAGAAGTACTCATTGGTAGTTACAAAATAGCCTTGGGGATGTAAGCTAAAACATAGGGAATATGTTTTACCTTTGTATGGTGCCAGAGGGAACACTTTGTAACCTATGAATGTCTATAGGCTATGCTGTACACCTGAAGCTAATACCAAAAAAGGGGGTTGAGTGCAAACTGTAATCGAAAAATAAAATAAAATAAAATGAGGCATATGTTAAAACTTCTTACACCAGGCCAGCTCTCCTCCTGCTCTGTACCCCGCAGTGCTTATTCAAGTGAAGAGCCATCTTTGCAGGCAATTGGAGTTGCTCGCTTGGCTGAAGCCATGGAGCTAGGAGCAAGATAAAGAAAGAACCACAGACTCTCAACTGTAATTCTGCTGGCAGGACACACTGGGTCCCGGAGTAAGTTCCACTAGTCCCTTAGCTACAGGAAGAAATACTACCGAGTCTAACTGGCCAGCAGTAATTTTTATTAAAAAAATATAAGAAAGGTGGTTCTAATCATGTTCAAAATTTACTTTATTGAAATTCTCTTCTGATTACTTTGCCTGAATGCATCCATAATTATGCCATTTACAATCTGTACAATTTTATCTGTTTTGGTGTAAGGACAAATAAGAAATTCCTTGCCCTGGCTGGCGTGGCTCAGTTGGTTGACCGTTGTCCAGTGCTTCAAGAAGAGCTCACCGGTGCCATTCCCAGTTAGCTCACATGCCCTGCCCGGGTTTTGGGCTTGTCCCCAGTAGGGGACCTGCAGGAGGTAGCTAATAGATATTTCTCTCTCTCTCTCTCTCTCTCTCTCTCCCTTCTTCTCTCCCTAAAATCAATAAAAACGTATTTAAAAAATAAACTTTTTTATTTCATTGTCATTAAAATAACTTGTAGCCATTAGGTGAAGAGAGCTTTAGTGGCTGCTTGTTATGACTTCTGAGAAAGCTGTCGGTTGAGCATGGACACTTGTCCTGCAGTCAGCAATTTCAGAACCAAATAGTTACTTGTTGTATTTGTTTTCAAAATAACCATTCCAATATCTCATCTAAGCTCTAAAATATTAAACAAAGATGAATAAATTGTTCAAGAGATTCTGATAATGTCATCAAGGTTAGGAACCACTATTCTGTATGATATTATGACTCCTAAAAACTATGAAGTTCAAGTTTATTTTCTAAAAGAGGAAATGTGACTTACTTTAAACTATGATCTATATTCCCCATGGCAAATAATATGCCTAGTGAGGCTGTTGTAATTATAACCATTTTAGCTTTCTCCTGTGTACTCTCTGCAATGTACCTCCTGTCCAATGATCCGTCTACTCTATACCAAGCATGTCAAACTCAGGGCCTGTGGCCTGCAGGCTGCGAGTTTGACATGCTTGTTCTATACTCTCTCTTCATTTAAGCACTTCACACCCTCTTACCTGGAATATTTCTAAGACTTACTCCTATCCCTGCTTCCCAGTCTCTCTTCCCTACAGCATAAAAAAATAATCTTCCTAAGGTCTAACTAAAATAGGCAATGTGTTCCCAGTCTCTACATAATAACATGTAGCCTTCTCATGCAAGCTTTGAAATCCCCAGTGACAAACCCCAGCCAACCAGTTCACTTTGTTCTATTATTCTCCTTTACCAAATTATCCTTGCTCAAATAGGAAGCTAACTACTTTCCTGATCATGTTCTGTGTTTTACCAATTCCACCATTTGCTCCTTATTGTTCTCTCATCCTGTTAAGTCCATTTATAGTGCCCAAATTTCTGCCCAAATCCTGCTAGTTCATTAAAAACCATATCAAATTTGACCTTGATGCCCACGATATACATCATTTCTGCCACCTATGATCCTCCTTTTGCTCTGTAGTTGTTATTGTTGTACATTTTTTAAGGTACCTCTGGGGCACTCAGCATAGTCTATTACTTACGTGGTTATTTTATGTCTGGGACTGTCCTCTACACCTGCATTCCCCTTGCATCTGCTCAATATAATTTTAAATTGAATTATTGATATAAATTCATTTAAGCTAACACTTGCACCATTCATGGAAGAGTAAATGCATGCTGGCAGAATTGATTTACTTACGGCTCTGAGATAGATTAGATTAGAGTAGGGAAGTATTCCCACTAAGGGTGAGTAATGAACTGCTGTTTCAAAACCATCCACTAAAGAGAGATCCAAATAACATCAAATAATCAAGCTGATGGTTTTGCTTTCGGGTCCATTTTTGGGACCTTGGGTCTAGACCTCAAATTCCAGTGAGTGAAACCAAGGAGGAGGTCACAGTTGATTACAGGCCTGAAGCAAGTGTATAAATAAGTTTGCAAATGAATCCAAAGCTAGGAAATAAGCGCCCGGCTGTGTGTGGGTGCAGAAGCTGAGACCAGAATCCAGGCTGTGTGAAAACCAAGGACTGGTAGTCATGGCAACAGGGGCACATCCAGAAGTCAGAGCTGGAAAACAGAGCAGGTCAAATGTGGAGCAAGCTGTTGGTCAGAGAAGGGAAGTGAGTGCCAGAGAACCAGACCAGGTCTAGGCCAGAGACTGCCCATGCCGCACAGGCTGCAAGGGAAGTTCCTAGGAGAGTCCAGATGGAATTCTGCTGGATGTCTGGTCCAAGCTCCAGCTGGCTCAGGGTCCCATTCGCTCCTTAGGCACAGATTCTTCCAACTGGCTTCTGATGTTCTAGGGATTTCTATCTTTTGGATGCACTTGAAGCAGCCTCACAAAGCTTTTTTTTGCCAGAAGCTTCATAAGGTGACCCCATTTTTTAAAAAAAATGCCAGGAGTAAGCTAATGGATATATATTTTAAAACTACCTAGAAAGATACAGTATATCCTTCTGTACTATAATGAAAGAGTTCAAGAATTTTAATCATGCTAGCCATGCAGATCTGAGAATGAGCTTCCAGGAGAATTGGTCTACAATGTGTCAGGTTCTCCAGAGGAAAACACTTATTTCTTTATTATTATTAATAATAGTGATCAGTTTCCTATTCAAAATAGGCTGTATTGTGAGAGTCAGGGATTTTCACATTACATGAATTACTTCCTAGTCATAGCTGAAATTAAGAGATGTTTGCATTGAATTGTTATATTCCAGGTATTAGAAAAATATTTAAATATATGAAATAGTTTTATTTTTCATACAAACCTATGAGGTTAGTTATGATTACTCTCCTCCTCTTTTCTAGTTAGGGAAACTGAAACTTAGATATATGGTGAACCAAATAAGAAGAAGATATAGAAATGGAGACAGATGGGGTGGGGGTGGGGCGGGAGGTGAAGGCATGTGCTGGGGGGGGTGGGGGTGGCCAGGGAGAGGTCAATGGGGGAAAAAGGAGACTTATATAGTACTTTAAACAATAAAGACCTTAAATTAAAATATGTTTGAATTAACCAAAAAGAAGAGGATATAGAGCAAAAAGCTATAATGTCAATCTTAGACTCAAACTATAAATAATCTATGTAGAGACATCAAGCTTTAGCAATAGTAGGGGAGATTGTCAACACATTTTATCTACAAAAGCAAGCAGAGTAAGCTGAAAGAGGAAAGAGAGAGAAAAAAATTAGCAAAATGGATCTACAGTGGATGCAATGTGCTTGTGGTAAGACAGTGCCCAGTCTGCTGACTGTAGAAGGAAAGTGGGAGGAGGGGGATGGGGAGGAAGGGAGGAAGTCAGGAGTGTGTCATCATGTAAAGGTCTTTGCAATCAAGCACTCACCACTGTGATGGCTTATTACTTATAAGAGCCTTGTTATTCGCAATTATTTGTATGTTTTATAAAATATCCGCAGTAATGAAAATATAAACATATTGGAATAAAATCTTACAAAATGGTTATTTATGCTGATCTTAAATCTTGTGTGTTTTGTCTCAGTGCCTTCTGAAAATCTAATGAAATATCCCCAGTAAAATACAAACCCTTATATACGGAGGTTTACAGGAACCCTGAAGTTTTGAACGTAGGCTGATGGATCTAGTGGTTATGTATGGATCATAGGCTAACTCAAAATTATAATATTTTATTACTTAAGAGCTTTTATACATAGATTTGAATTATGAACCCTAAAAAGGGCATGTTTGAATTTGTTCTTGTTGCTATAAAGGGCTGCCATTATATTTCCCTGACTACTTTGTTCCTGACAAATAAAATGCATATTTAGCACAATGCAGAATGTTGCCTTATATATTACTAGGGGTCCAGTGCACGAATTCGTGCACCTTGAAAGGAACTATGGGCCACAAGGAGGCAGTGGGCACAGGAGCAGGTCTCCGCCCATCCTCTGCCCCCCCCCTCCCCGCCCAGCCCCTCCTGCCGCAGCCCCTCCCATGTTCACTGCCAGCCCTGCTCCAACACGGCTCCCATGTGCTGATGTTGCCAGCCCCACTCGCACCCACTGACAGTGTGGAGCAATTGGGGCTGGCGCCAGTAGCGGGTGCGAGCAGGGCCGGTGCCTGATTACCCCTCAGGAGCAGGGGGAGGTAGAGAATCCCCATGGGGCAATTGGAGCCAGCAGCTGCCACTCGCACCTGCTGATGGCACTGAGTAATCAGGGCCAGTGTTGGGCGCTGGAAGCGGGTACGAGCAACGGCTCCAGTGCCGGCAGTGGGTGCGAGCTGGGCCAGTGCTGGCAGCAGGTGCGAGTTCCGGATGGGACCGTGGCATGCAGGAGCAAAGAATTTTCAGTAACCACCAGAGGCTCTCCCTGATGACAGCGACTTGTGCCCCGCCTTGGTCTAGTGCCCCCACTCACCTGCTCCACCATCCCGCCACGGCCAATGCCAGCCATGTTTCGCACTCTGCTACCTGCTGCTGATGCTCGCCATGTTCTGCACACGCCTCCTGGTGATCAGCGCATGTCATCGTGACTGGTTGATTGGTTGTTCTGCTGTTCGTTCTATTTGCATATTAGGGTTTTATATAGATAAATTATATTTTACTAATACAGGTTTGAAAGCAAGCTACATTTAGATTCACAACTAAATTCATCTTAGTATCAGTCTAATCTTAGTAACTAAGCATTTGGAAAAATATTGCAAATGTTGTTGTGATACACAATTGTAAATAGTGTGGCCTGGGATTTATACCCAATTGCAAAAACAAGAATTATGTGTTTCTTTGTACATCTAATTTTACAGTGGAATAAGCACAATGGACAAAATCCACTGAATGATTTGAAAAGATATGAGTTTCAGAAGGTTGAGAATTAAATTAATTGTTTTCCTGTCTGCATAGATTTGTAGTTACAATTCCCAGGAGCCTATATTCACTAAGGCAGTTTAGGATGATTATTTTTCTCCACCTCTTCTTTTAGAAGAGTTTGAAAAGGTGCGTGTTAACTAGAGAACTAACATTGACAACTATGTTATAACTAAAGGCACAATAATTTTGGTGGCATACATTGATTTTTATTGATCTTTAACAAAATTGTTGCACAGTGATTATATATATTTTTAAAATGTTGTCTAAGCATGGCTGGTGTGGTTCAGTGTTTGAACATCTACCCATGAACCAGAAGGTCATGGTTTGATTCCTGGCCAGGGCATGTGCCCAAGTTGCATCCTTGATCCCCAATAGAGGGCATGTAGGAGGCAGCCCATCAATGATTCTCTCTAATCATTGATGTTCCTATCTCTCTCTCCCTCTCCCTTCCTGTCTCTGACAACAATAAAAAACCAAAAAACTTAAAATGTTGTCTAACTTCCCTTTCTACTCATCTCACTTACCCTCCAAGTTCCCAAAGCTTAAATGTTTTCCTTTCAATTATCCATCATGGTAGCCACTGATCCATAACTGCTTTATATGGAAGAGCCTTGAAACCTGAAATACAGGTCCTGAACCCTGAACCCTTTGATCATTGTCATCCAAATTGTATTCATTCTCTTAGAAACAGGTGATATAAGTAGCCCATTTGCATGATTCAATCAACTCATAGTAAGAAATGAGTTTCTTGGTGAAATGTAAGTGGTGATGTGGAGTCATGATAGGAAAAGTCCTCTAAGAATTTCCAGAGCACTGGCTTTCACAGACCAACATTGTACAAACAACTTATTATTGAAAATCACTCTTACTCTGAAGAATCTTTCTCTCTTGCTCTTTTCTGTACAAAAAGATTTCTGAGCATTTACATAAGTTACCTTATCCTATATAATAAAAGGCTAATATGCAAATTGTCCTCTCAACTGGGAGTCCAACTGGGAGTTGAACTTGGAGTTCCATCAGGGGGCAGAGCTGGCCTGACAACCACCCACGGCCCCTTCCCCTGGACAGCCCTGCCTCTGATCGTCCCCCCTACCCTGATTGGGGGTGGGGTGGGCCCACCAACTGCCTCCTCCTGGCTGGCCCTGCCCAATCGGCCCCAATGGAGGCGGGCCAGCCAGACCCCACCTGTGCACAAATCTGTGCACTGGGCTCTAGTAATTAAAAAATAAACATTTTGTATTCTTCACTCACATATTTAATCTAGTGTATTTAACAAGTTTTACTCTTTCAGAGTAGTGTTATGGTCTCACATTTGTTTTCAATAATTTCTGCCTCACTGCTTTCAAATCACTGATAGACAAAACATTTCCATACTCTTTAGGGAACTATTTCACCTATAATTTTTGGTAATGATTGAGTTATTTAATCTAATTTTGCATTTGTTTTCAGATTTTATTTTAGCTTCTTGAATCTATTTAATTTGTTTTGTATGATAAAATTTAGCTAGTCATTGGTCTGAAAACTAAAAAAATAAAATTTAAAGCATCGTTTTCTATTTCTCCATTTCCATCTCTTTGTACCAGTAAATTTGCCACCTCCACAAACAAGAAAGTAAACTCAGGTTGTTTCCACCTGGAAAATGAGCCAGTTTCTCAGCCATTGTGTTTTATGTCTGATTTGTCTAACTTAAATTGCATGTCCTTGGGGCAGAGAATAGCCTTCTATCTTTTTCTTTCCTTTTTTTTTTTTTCAGAGCCAAGTAACCTGTCACTGTTCTACAAAACAATAAATAATGAAGCCAATTGAAGACACGTGAGTTGTGCCAGGTTGACAGAACCAGAGCCGATGTCCTCAGAGGTGTTAGAGCAGTATTTCTTAACAAGTGGCCTGAGCCACTGTCCAACATCTCAGATCCAAATAATGATAGGGGATAAGAAAGTGAAGTAAGAAGAAAAGCAGGAAGATAACAAAGGTATGAGAAGATATTCATTTGGAATTAGCTAGTAGTTGCTTGAGCTGAAACATTTACATGAAATAAACAACAGTAGTGAAGTGTTTTAATCCTCACTCGAGGATATTTTTCCTTTTTTTTTTTTTAGAGAAAGTGGACAGAAGTGGGAGAGACAGAGGAAGAGAAACATTGATGTAAGAAAGACTCATTAATTGGTTGCCCCCTGTACCTGCTCCAACTAGGACTCAAGCCTGCAACTTGCATGCCCTTGACCGGAATCAAACCCAGGACCCTTCAGTCCACAGGCTGATGCTATACTCACTGAGCAAACTGGCTAGGGCAGTGTCACTCTTCTTAATTACACTGGGTGGAAAATCCCCTCTCATGAAATTTGTACTTTATACTGTAATGTATAAATGAGAACACTACACATAATCATGTCTTGAAAAGTTTTTACTTAATTTTTCTTACAAACAGCCAAAGTACACCTCTTCTGTGAGGATTTCTTTGACTGTATCTAAATCAGTCCCATCTTCAAACTTCTCCAGAACATCACACTCCCACCACTCTGTGTTATTTTCCTTCTATAACTCATCCCTATCTGAAATAATTTATTTGGTATTTTCTTTTTAATCTGTCACATTATTAGAATATGAGTTCTGTGAGGGAAGTGGCTTTACTGGTCTTACTTCACCAATACCTTATAGAATGCTGAGTTATGGGAAGTATCAATAAATATTTGTTGAAAAATAAAATAAATGAGGATTTGAAATAAAATAAACAATTTAAATAATCTGTTCATTTTCTATAAATATTTTGTAATGAGATATCCCTAATAAAAGTGTGGCACCTAATAGGTGGTTAATAAAAGTATGTAAAAAAAGGAAAGAGTGGCGATTTAAGAGAAAAAGCTACACGAGAATTATTATCTTAATTATGGGTTGGGATCCAAAAGTTTAGAGCAGTATCTTTTAAAATATTGAATTTTTACCAAATTGGTTGCATGGATTTTTTTTAATGCATCTCAAGGCAGAGCATAGATACTCAGTTAAGTGGGAAGAAAGATGGAAATGACATGATACCAACTGAAACAGAAAACATGCCACCTGCTACTGGCTGTTCCCACACACTCATATATATCAAACACTATTTATCACTATTTCTGAAAAACTTGGTCATATAATGAATGTGTATGATATTTTTCACAGGTTAAATTGTGTCTCCGGAATACTGAAATCTCAATCTGCAGTACTTGTGAATGTGACCTTATTTGGAAACAGGCTTTTCACACATGACCAAGTTCAGGTGAGGTCCTTAGAGTGGGCTCAAATCTAATATGACTGTGTCCTTATAAAGAGGAGAAATTTGGACACAGATTCAGACATACACATGGAGACACGCACAACGTCACAGGGAGAATGCCATCCACAAGCTTAGAAACAACCAAGGCTAAAGAATAAACCAGTTCTGCTGATACCTGGATTTCTGACCTCTAGCCTCAATTCCCCTCCACCCTTCAACCTTATGTAAGAGTGTTGTACTGTGTCTAGATAAGTTACCATTAAAAATATGAATTTATTTTGTAGCTTAAGATGTTGTTAGGGGGCATTTATCAGTTGTCAGTCTCTGTGCTACTTTTTAATAATTCTATATAATAAAAGGGTAATATGCAAATCTATTGAACTGCAGAATGACCAGTCACTATGACTCTCACTGACCACCAGGGGGCAGACACTCAATACAGGAGCTGCCCCCTGGTGGTCAGTGTGCTCCCACAGAGGGAGCACCTTTCACCCAAAGTTGGGCTGACAGCTAGTGAGTGCAGCGGGCGCAGCAGCCCTCCTCTGTAGCAGCGCTAAGGATGTCTGACTATGGCTTAGGCTCATTCCCTGCCATCAGTTGGACATCCCCTAACTTGCAACGGTTCTCAACCTGTGGGTCACGACCCTTTCACAGGGGTCGTCTAAGACCATCGGAAAACACATATATAATTACATATTGTTTTTTGTGATTAATCACTATGCTTTAATTATGTTCAATTTGTAACAATGAAATTGGGGGTCACCACAACATGAGGAACTGTATTAAAGGGTCACAGCATTAGGAAGGTTGAGAACCACTGCAAAGGCTCCCGGACTGTGAAAGGGCACAGGCCGGGCTGAACCGCCCCCACCCCCACCCCGCCCCTCCATCCCAGAGTGCATGAATGTTGTGCACTATGCCTCTAGTATGTATATATTTTATCTCAATCCTCACAACATGACGAATCAGTTTCAGGAGCTTCATTTTATGCTGTTTAATTTGACATCTCAAATGAAATTGGCACTTTTACTTTTATTTTTACTTCTTAAAAATAGTGAGAAATTAATTGGCCTATTATTTAGCACTGTTACTTTAAAAATAGAGAAAATATTTGCCTCGTAAGTTAATATAATTTGCTGAACAGCTCATCTTCTATAAAAGAGATACTTGCAATCATTGCAGTCTAATAAAACATATAAAATGATATTAATAATAGGATCTTATTCCATTACATCAAGTTTATACATTAGCTATTTTTTCATAAGTACCAAATAATTATTTGAAGCACTGCAAAGATATTAAAGAAAAATTAAATACACCTGCCCAATAATAGTATCCATAGTCCTCAGGAGACTTAAAATACGGGGTGTGGCAAAAGTAGGCTTACAGTTGTGAGCACACAAACCACAGAGTTTATTCATTTTATTATTATTATTATTATTATTATTATTAATTATTGTATTATTTTCCATACAAACAAGTATAAATCTATTTTTACCCCTCCCTGTATGTGCTTAAAGTAAGTTGTAGATAGATTATACATTTACTAAAAAACAAATGACAAGTTATTATTGAAGCTAATACCTTAATCGAGGTCTGTTACTCCAAACATAAGATTCTCTTCATTTATGGTGCCATTTTCTTAATGATAAGTTACTGCTACTGAAATTAAGGTTATCCATGTGTAACTATCATCTATCTCTTTATGAATCTAAAATATAGCAAAATAAAAGTAAATTCTGTAATTAAATGTGCACAGGTGTGTCTCATTGTACAACCAACCCATTAGCATGAATGTTTTAGAGTGCAGATTATTCATATCCTTACTATTAGAATCATAAAACTATAACCATCAGGTGGAAGAAAAATCATAGTTTTCTGTAAAATATGCATTATAGTTAGTAATACAAACATAATTTATATATTTGCCTTTCTTATACTACTAAAATATAAACATCTATGTACATGTCAATATTGATTCATTTTCCAACTACTTAAATTAGGTATGTGGATTAAAACTTCTTTTAGATCAAACTTAAGAAGATATAGATACTGATACATAAGTGTCTTGAAGGTTAATGGATTGACCATGGTTAGAAAATCATTAAAGGGTGCACAGCCATCAGGGTAACTGTCATCTTAACTTCTTTATAAAGCAATTTAGAAAACCATAAACACAATGCCCAGACAGCGATTTTAAGATAATAGAATTTTTTAAAATGCTATCTAATCAATGTGAAATTTCATTTTAAGTACCTTAAAATGAGAAGAAATGCATGTCTAGGTTACCTTATAAAAAGCCACATGTCGACAATGTTTTTATTAGTTTTTTAGAGTTCTATAGATATGAATTTCATTCTTTTAAGACCCAGGATATTAAGTAAACTGGCTTAAAAGAATATAAACATGTTTACAAGGTTTTCAAAATAAATAGGCAGCAGCACAACATTTGAAATTAAAAAATGTATTAATTGATATTCTGCTTCAGTGATAGTTTGGTTTCCTTTTAAAATACTTCCTTTACATTAGAATATTTGCTTAAAAAAGAATGAAAATTTTTCTTAAGAACAAGCAACAGTAATTTTTCTTTTTAACTGCAATTAGACAATCATAAACAGAATCTTCTAAAGAGAACCTTATCATATTATTGTAAGCCATTCCTTAATTTTTGAAAGTTTATGATTTATTATTTTATGAATTTGATACGTCATGGTTGTAATTTTCCTTCCCACCTATTCCTGGTGTAACTGTATAAACTTTGGCCTTAGCTTTTTCTCTTGGTTTGCTTTACCCTTAATTTATTTTCTATAAAAAGTTTACATTTAAATTTCATTAAAATTGTAATAAATATTACAGTTGATTGTCATGTGTTTTTAAATGTGCATATAATTAAATGCAATTAAAGAAATGAATTTTAGAAATACACAGAAGTATATCTCCATTTCTCTAAACCTGGAAATCTCAGAATTTAGTAATACTTTAAAATGCATGAACTGAAACTACAATAAAACATTTTACGTATTATTGAAAGAAATCATTATTGTTCTTAATATACATTATGTTATTAAATAACCATTTTAAAGATTTAGAAACCCAGTTTTAGAGTGATCGAGTAACTTAGTTATAGTAAATACACATAATTCTTAATGTGTCCAGGTACTGTTCTAGGCATGACATATATAATCAATAATTCATGTGCGAAGCCAAGCCAAATAGTTATTAATCAACAAAATCAAAATTGGAAACTAGGCACATACAAAACATATGCCATGTACATTATCAACAGTGCTGAATTTTCCTCTATATGGGAAGAACATTTAATAAGAGGAAGAAAATTTTCTATAAAAAATAGGATAAAAATTGGATTCATACTCAGAAAATGTGAACTCTTAATGATATTTACCACTCAGGAGATGAGGGCCATAGGCTACTCATGAATCTACTGTATAAACATAAATGTAGCTATAGATATATACATATACTTGTATGTGTGTGAGACAGATAGAGAGGGGGAGGATTAGATTTCTCTAGGAACTGCACATTATATGAATTTTTGTGGTTTGTGTATAGAAATTAGAATACCAATTTAAAAATTTCCAGGCCACAGTTTGAGTACAGTATAATACTCTCTCCAGACTGGCTACCAATTGATTGATTAATGTTCTTTGAATATTTGATAATACTTTTGTTAATCAAATTGACTAAGACTCAAGCAATCAGAAGACTCAGAGCTAACAGGACATTATATAGCTCACTTTTCTGTCCACAGGATCTTTCTTCCACTGGTGGGATGAAGTGCTTACCAACATTAAATTGTTTTTGTTCTCAATAAGTTTATTTCACTAATAATTTTACTGATATTACATAAATTAATTGACTAGAGGCCTGGTGCACAAATACATGCACAGGTGGGGCCCCTAGGCATAGTCAGCGATCGGGGGGCTGATCAGGGCCAGCTGGTGGGGGGGGGGTACTGTGGGAGGTTGGCCAGCTACGAGAGGTTGGCTGTGGGAGCGCACTGACCACCTGGCCAGCCAGGGGGAGGGACAGTGGGAAGTTAACTGTGGGAGCGCACTGACCACCAGGGGGTAGCTTCTGCGTTGAGCGTCTGCCCCCTGGTGGTCAGTGCACATTATAGCTACTGGTCGACTGGTTGTTTGGTCGACTGGTCATAAAGGTCTCTTAGGCTTTTATACATATCGATATGCACTTCCAGTGAAATATGAGTGCAAGACAAAGAAATATTCTTTCAATGGAGATGAAGTTGAGTACATAGGAAAACTGTCATGAAGTGGCTAAAAATTCTGTTGAGATTGATTTGAGCAATTATAGAAAAAGTAGAGAAATATTTTAAAAAATCTTTAAGACTCCTGCAAACAAAATTAAAGAATTTATAGTTAATGCAGTTCTTTGGTTGTTCTTGTAAGAGAGAAGGGACAGAGCTCCAGCTAGCATTCAAACTAGGTCAGTAGCCTGCATATTATATGTTCTAAGGTAAGAAAAATATTTTAAGGTATGCATTTATATATTTAATCTATCCCTTATGATCATTTTTGATAAATTATTATGTCATATACATAATACATTATTTATGCTCAAACAAAGCTTTAAATTAAGCAAATTGTTTTCTTCCACCATTTCTCAAATCATTTAAATGCATTTATTATCATATTTTTGAACATTTTATACAGGTACTTCATATTCTGAAATGCAATTTTATCATCAAAAAATTTACCATGGTTTTTACTGTCCTTATTAATTGTAAAAAATCATGAAATAATATTCATTGACTCATAAAACAAGCACCAACATTATTTTATGCCAGGCCAGTGGAATTGAAAACTTGAAAAGGTTGAACCCAATTGCATCTACATGATGTAATAACAGATGCATTCATAGGCACAAGCTCACGCAGGCCAAAGCACTGGATCCCATAATGGGTTTTCTGAGGATTTTAAGTTGAAGATTACAATATCCTCCCTACTCAACATAACCGTCTCATGTGTGTTTAATTTTTTGTTCTAAATTATTATTGCATTGCTCTGAAAAATGAAGAGAACTTTTAAATTGGAATTAATGTAACTGAAACCTTCATTTATGTATGAATATAGAAATGTTCATGTTACAGTAATTTAATTTATAAAGCAAATCCCCAGTAGATTATCTAAATGTTATCTAAGTATATAGAGACATAATTGCTTTCAGAAATATAATATTAAGATTTCCAATGCTAAAAGAACAGTTTCTATAATTTTTATATGCAAATGCTTTTGAAAATTACCTTACCTGATATACAGCAAGGTCTTGAACACATTTTTAATTAGATAATCTTTTGAAAATTCCACTTAAATAAAAACAGACAACTCATGGGATAAACCATTAAATTAATGCTTTTACATCTTTTTTAATACTGCTAAGAAATTCTAATTATCAAGCTAGGTTTTCATATATTTTTTTTCTTTGTAGATATCACTTAGGTAAAAATCAGAGAATGTGTTTAAGAGTTTAGGTTCACCATTTTAACTCCTGATTACTTTGGCAAATATTCATGGAGGCACTTGGAAACTGACATCAGCATGGATGCCATATGTGTGCTATCACCAAGGAGCTTTTCAGTTTTGTACTGCACCATCGCGGACTTCTCTGCAACGAATCCTGCTCTGAGAGCAACAGAAACAACCCAGGTATACTTAGATGCTGACTCAGTGTTTCCTGACTTAGTAATTAATGATAATACTATTTATAGGTGATTTAGAAAGTTTCTTTTAATTGATAAGAGACAGAGATGAATGAGATCTTGGCAACGTAGAATGCAGCCAATCAATCAATCAACTAATTTTGTAGTTCATTATATTTTTATTCTGTAGATAACCTGAGCCATGGCACTTGGGTTAGTATCTTTTACATATTTTTTATATTTTAAATTTAAAGACAATTCTTACATCCATTTGCTCCTTAAGATTCTTTGTTTTCTAGGGATTTGCTATTCCACAAAATGTTTTTGGACAAGGTTACATCTTTTTCAGGGTATACTTTCATTTATGGATGACTGCCATAAAATAAAATTCCATTGTCATTTATAATTTCCAATTTTGGTTAATGGCATTTTGAAAGTTCTATAGCTTTCTAAATGAACCCAAGGGCTACTTCCATGGAAACTAGTACACAATACACAGTACCAAAATAAACTCCCCCAAACACAAAACAAGTTGCTCAATGCAAGGAAATATGATGAATTTAAATGTAATGTTTTATAAATACTCTTGCAGCCACATATAACTCCAAAATGTGAATTATGTGTGCAGGGTAACTATGTATTAATATAAGACAAAATCCTATATAATAAAAGGCTAATATGCAAATAGACCAAATGGCAGAACAACCGGTCACTATGACTGCACTGACCACCAGGGGCCAGATGCTCAATGCAGGAGCTGCCCCCTGGTGGTCAGTGCGCTCCCACAGGGGAAGTGCTGCTCAACCAGAAGCTGGGCCCAGCTGGAAAGCGAAGCGGTGGTGGTGGGAGCCACTCCCACCTCTGTAGCAGCACTAAGGTGAAGACTCCTGGACTACGAGAGGGCGCAGGCAGAGCTGAGGGACCTCGCCTCCCCCTGAGCACATGAATTTCATGCACCGGGCCTCTAGACTAGTCCTCTGGGGAGTTCAATCACTAACTATGACGTGCGCTGACCACCAGGGGGCGGCACGGAACGAAGGAAGGCCCCAGCCAGCAGCCAGAAGGCCTCCATTGGCCCTGATCTCCGGCCAGGCCTAAGGACCCTAGCCGTGCATGAATTTTGTGCACCAGGCCTCTAGTAGATAATAAAAAGACTTTCTTCTTACTTAATGCCTTCACCGTAGTGTATTTTTATATTTAGATGTGAACTATTTACATCCTAGAAAAGCTCTGGGTATTAAATTCTCACAATTTGTCATCTGCTATTACAGAAAATACTTTGAGGTAAGGTTTTATTTTTCATCCACTCCAATTTGAACAAATAAGCATAGATAAGGCGATGGAATCATTTAATGGGTTGTGTATTCCTATTAATGAAATGGCTTAAAATCTTTCACTCCTTTTAAACTTTACTTTATAAAAGGACAGGTGTTCAAAAAGATGTCTAGACTGCAGCTCACAGAGTGTCTTCAGCTTCCCATGACCACAGATAGACTGGCCCCAACTACTCCAGAAGCCTGTTGCAAACAGAAATCATATAGGTGGTGGAGAACCAACCCGATTATTTAAATTCTGCCTAATCATTTCATCAGCATTGACTATTGCATTCACTGCAGAAATGTATGGCAAATGCCATACGCATTTTAATTCAACCTGTCCCACATGCCCTATGAAAACTTGTCACAACAGTTTTGCCTCCTACAATTACACTATGTATAGGTTTGATTAATTAAATCATTGCGTTCTCTTTTTCCTCTTCTCCAATGTTTAGATGACATATTGCCAAGCAAGGATTCCAGCTTTTGTAGTTTTCATTTTTAAAAAGAGCCTTATATGGTTGCAAGAGTATTCATTAGTACTTATAAGGAAATCTAAGTTGTTAGACATTTATTTACATTGGAAATTTAACTTCACTTAATCCGGTTTTCAGTCACACAACCCTGATCAGGTATATCACTCTCCTTAAAATTATACAATGGTTTTCTTTCATTTGGGGTTATACCCCCAGATGCTTAACAAGTCTTATGTGGCTTCCATCTACCTCTCAGCTATTTCTTCAATTTTACCAACTTTCACTGGCCTCCTCCTTGTCTCTAAATCTCGGCCTCTGGACCTATTCATTTATTTGAACATGTGACATTGCGTCTGACTTCTGGGCCTTCGGCCATGCTAGTGTCTTTGCTTGTAACACGCTTGCATGCCCTTTGCCTGGCTGCCTTCCATTTTTTACTCAAGTCAATCACTAAAAGTCACCTTCCAAGGCTTTCTCTGCTGTACGCTTCCTTCCTTCCCACACTTGCTCTGCTAGTAATAGTTTGATATCCGTTTTCATCTAGCTTGTATTTCCTCTATTCCACAGGAAGTGCAATGCCTGTCCCATAATAATAAGCACTGCATATGTCTGTGGAGCTGAGTTGGAGTTAAAGAAATGTGTATCAGATACTGTACATAATAGTATGAATATATGGACATACCAGAGTTAGAGTTTTGTTTTGTTTGTTTTGATCTTAGTTTTCATGATGCTGCTGCCTGGGATTCCTGTCTCTTCACGATTAAAATAACTTAAATAAGTTGCCTTTGACTCAAAGTCCATATATCTATATTAATACTTCTCAGTCTTTGTTCCATTATTACACTACTGGTCAGTCTTTTTAGGTATTTTTCCTAATCATCCCTGCCCTGTGAAACTTGAAAAACACAAATATACTGGACCACTGTTTATATACTGTTTATAACCATTATAACACCTTAGATGTTTTACACCAATAATAAATGTCCACCCCTTGGGAAATAATGCCCTTGTGGAAAATGTATCATACAGATATTTATATTTTATTCTATATATCTATCTATCTATCATCTATCTATCAGTATCTATCTATATCTATCTATCATCTATCATCTATATATTAGTATCCTCTATATCTACCTATCATCTATCTATTTATCTATCTATCTATCTATCTATCTATCTATCTATCTACCTACCTACCTATTATATATTATCTATTTATAATCTTTTAATCTAAAGAATAAAAGGATAGAAAGAGAGAGAGAAATGTCCAGCTTGGCATTCTTTGCTGTATGGCTTCAGCTGCTCTTTGCAGAATCTTTTTCTGTTTCCAGCTCAGTCTCAGAGTTTGGGTCTGACCGGAGGCTTTGCACAAAAAACACATCCTCATTTATGATTGTTGTGTTGCCTTCCTGACTACCGGGTGCTTTAAGGAGTGTTAACAAAACATTGATTTGTATGGAAATATTAAAGTCAGAATGTACTGTAATTTTAGATTTTCATAGTCTGTATTTACCACAGTTATCATTTTATTCATGTTCATTTCCAAATGAACTGTTTTATGTATTTTCAACTGGAATTAGTTTTCTTTATGTAATTACTTTTAAAGCTGAATCAGAGTTGAAGCTTTGACAGTGATTGGTGGCATGAGGATCTATTCAGTTTCCACAGGCAGCTTGAAAAATAACCCTCTACGGGCAAACATCTCAGGTGCATGGAAAACCGAGTCTTAACATGAGCAACCGCAGAGAGAATGGGATTGCAGTCCTATTTCTTGCTTTCTCTGGCTTTTATTAGTCCACAGAGTGGTTGGAAACAAATGGCAGGGATTTGCTGGGAACATTTTACAATGCCTCCAGGGACCACAGCCCTGTTAAATCTACCTGCAGTGGCAGTTGTCATTTAAATACAATGTTACAACCTGTTAGGACACAAGAGGTGGGTGGGTTGTAAAGCCCACAGTCAAGAGAACTTCAGTGAGGATGGCAGATCTAAAAGAGATGTCCCATTTGTCATTTTTATTCCTCTTGCTCAGTAGACACTCACAAACTATTTGCCCAACCAGTTTAGTCCAGACACACATGTCAATTTACATGGTTTAGCTAACAACTCATGCTTGTCACCCGTCATTAGTTGTCGGCCTCAAAGCAATTGTGCAATATCACATTGGCTTTAAAAACAAACAGGTATTAGTTGTAAAAAAATTGAGAGAAGTTTATTAACATTCCAAATTTCCCTCCCTCAAACTAAACCACAGGCATTATAATATCTAATTTTGCTACTGAAAGGATTTTAGAGACAGGAGAGGCGGTTTTAGGGAAGGGGGTCCATGGGAGAGGAATGCATGCATGATGGGCGGAGACAGCTCCAAGCCACTAGACTGTGTATCTTACAAACACAGAGGACAGAGGAATGTTGCAAGGTAAGGGGGAGCATGAGAGGGGGCACCGGATGAGCTTTGAAACTTTGAAACAGATACCATACAATGAAAAGGGGGAAAGGGGCCAATTAGGAAAGCATGGGGGACACAAAATGAGGAAGGGTCCAATTAGAAAATGTCATGAACAGACAAAGAAGCTTCCAGCATTTATAAATTCATGAACAAAGAGAATCACAGGATTAGGATTTTTTTCCATTACAGAGAGCAGGTTTTTCATGATTTGGGGACCCCATTTGGGGATCCCTCCCTAGGAGGAGTTTGTATACACTTACATTAAACTTGCACACCTTGCTAAAATATTTTAATCCGCGAATTTTATTCTTTAAACTTCAGAGGTCAAGCACCCTACAATGAGAGTCCAAGCTTGCCATTCCTCATATCACTACTGCATGAGCCCTTTACTCCAGACCAATGGATGCATTCACAGGGCATATTTTGACATGAACACTGGCCTCATCATGTGGGTAGGCACTATGTTTAAGTGCGTCACGTAATTTTTCCTCACACAACCAAATGATAGGTGTTATTATCGTTCTGTTTTTACAGGTGAGACAGGCCAAGAAGAAAAAAACACACTTTGTGTTATAGTAAAGAGTCGGGAAAAAGTAGGTCACAAGGTTGAAGTCTGAGGGCATGGATAATCTTTCACTGAACAGCATCTTGCTCAACATTATGCAGCACAGCCAGTTGTCTTTCCCCCTAGTCACGTGTACCCCAATTTTTGCCGCCTTTCAAATTCAAATTCAAACCCTTTTCCTACCCAAAGTCTCTAAAGGAATGTAGTTCACAGTGATATTTAAAGTGTAGGAACTCATATGATCCATTTATGAAAATAGTGACTTAACAATATCATCCTATGTATTACTATTTATTTTTTTAAGATTCTTTGCCTTAAATAAATCACCCCTAAACAGATCAAAAAGGTTTTTGAGGGAGGGAATTTTTCTGATACTCTAGTACTTTTTGACCACTACAGAGCCTCATATATACCATGAAACTGTTAAAACTGTTAAAAAATTATTTGATTTATTCATACTTGGGAAACATCTGAAATTACCATACACAATAAATAAATAAATAAATAAATAAATAAATAAATAAATAAATAAATACAGTTTAATTTTTTACTTGATTCTGCAACATAGTCAATTAAGAGTCCTATATTTTCATTATAATTCTGCCCTTGGTTATTCTGTATAATTGGTTATTTCTCTGATTTAACTAACCTATTGCTGTAATCTTATTGCTACATGTACAAACACTTGAAATTATTTGCATAAGTTTAATAATCTCTTAGAAAGTTCCTAATTATTGTAAGTCAAACCTGAAGGGCGGACATACACATATGAGAAGCAACTGCAGAGTCTTCACAACAGCCAACTAGTTATTGACCTGGGAAAGTAAGTTGTCTCTAGCTCCCAGATACACACAATTATTACTGCAATTATCTCTTGGAATTTACCTATTGGTTTCTCTATTGTTTTCCAAATATGAAAAAATATATATGAGGCAAAGCAAGATGCTATGTAAGACAGTGGCATGAAACTTATGACTTTCTAGAAAGAAATAATAGTGACCCTCTTATAGTAATGATGGGAAAGCAGACTTTTAAAACTTTTATGGCAAGCTAGATTCCAAAATAGAAGCAACAGCTTTAACATTGGAAGGTGGTTGTAACCTTTGACAAATAACTTAACTTTGTCTACTCTTGGTCTCTCATTTGTATATTTACTTAAAATATATCCTATGTATGTGACACTTAAGTTTTTATATCCCTAATAACTTTTGCAAGAAATATTAGCATGATTGTGGTCATTATTATGACTACATATTTCCACTTTTGCAAAGGAGTTTTTGATGAATTATCATGAAGAAACAAGATATAACACTATAAATCATTCACTTAAAAGTAGATTTTTCCATTTTCTACTTTTGTCATTAATTGGCATTTTTATGAAGAAATTCTAAGTAAATTACATATTGCAATAAAAATTCTTGAAGTTGAAAGTTTACAACTTCCCTAATAAATTTAAAACAGGAATTTAGTTATAAGCTTTTCTTTGAGCTCCTGCTTTGTTTATATAGTAGGTATAATATTTTGTGATTAGCTTAAAAAATTATGATTCTTACTAAAAAGAAAGATAAAGGGAAGGAAAAAGTATTATTCTCATGCTTTATAACAAATAGTTTTCACCTTATGTTAATATAGTCTTTTTAAAATCATATAATTGATTATGAATATATAAAATAATAGTTTTGCATTTCATAGCTAAGAAAAGAAAACAAGTACCAGTTGATATTACAAATTAAGAAAGCTTAATGTATACAGTGTTTATTGATAGAAATTTATTTTATTTATTTTAAAATTCTAACTCAAATTTATTTCTAGAAAACTCAGTATGGTCTTTTAAAACAAAAGCCACATTTAAATCACAGTTAGATGACTGGCTTACTTAAGGGCACAGCATTAAGTTAGTAGTATTTCAAGTTACTTGAAAAAGCCATCCCTCAATAGAATGTTTGCAATTAAAGAAAAAAAATAATTACGATATTTTTTCATATGCTATAAAATGTCATAGAAAAATAAGTATTATTTTTCTTCTAGAAAATAACTGTTGCTCTTATTCACTATGTGTGAATAAGGGTTCAAATTACTTGTACCCTTACCCATCTTTTACTTTCTACTATATTTTATATTTGCTAATAAGTGAGTAATTTACTAATAAGTGGCAGACGTAGGACCTGAATAAGCCTCATTTTTTCTTCTTCAAAATCAACAAACCCATGCAGGATACAGGACTAGCAAAATGGGCATCACTCAGCTTAGGACAATTCTCAGAACCACAGATTGTCAAAATTTTAGTTTTAACTTCTAAAATTAAATCTGTAGAGTTTGAAAATAGAGAAATTCACCCTAACCGGTTTGGCTCAGTGGATAGAGTGTCAGCCTGCGGACTCAAGGGTCCCAGGTTCGATTCCGATCAAGGGCATGTACCTTGGTTGCAGGCACATCCCCAGTAGGGGGTGTGCAGAAGGCAGCTGATCAATGTTTCTCTCTCATCGATGTTTCTAACTCTCTATCCCTCTCCCTTCCTCTCTGTAAAAAATCAATAAAATATATTAAAACAAAAAAAAGAAAATAGAGAAATTGAACTTTTTAAAAAGACTAGACAGAACAGAAGCCCTGGGTTCTATGTGTGCCCCAAGAAAGACATGTAGTTTTCCCACATAAACTAGGATCAGATACAGTTTAGGCAACTCAACGTGAACTACAGGTAAACAATGAAACATAGGGAGATAAAGGGAGACCTATGAGTTATTCTTAGGTGGCACTCACATGTTCCTATAAGCAGGGCTTTGCTTATGGGACCAAACTAAAGGCTATGCTTGATTCAAGCCCAGAAATACTAGGGAAGTAATAGATAATAACTCCCATGAAGTAGGGATTTTTCCATTTTCCCAAATTTGAAAATTTTAAGTAGCATTCTTTAAAATCCTGCTTATATCTATATCTTCATTACTTTTACTATTTTGTTTCATATACTCCTCTCTATTTTGTGTCATAGTAATTTTTCTCTTCCAGAATTTCTTTGAAATAAATATATATTTTCTGGGCCTGTTTTTCTTCATTATGTCCACACATTCTCAGACTTTGCATCTACTCTAAGCTCAATTATCACTCTATCTAGATTTCTGCCAATTCGATATAACTACTTTTGACATCCTATTAGTTCTGTACTTGAATGTCCAGTTACCCACTGTACATCCACAATATGTATTCTAATGTCTTCTAGTATCTACTCTGTGTACAACTGTTGATCTTTCATTTTGTGCTGAAAGATCTTTACTTTTTCCAATTCCCATGGCTTATACTTTAGATCCTACAGGATGAAACTCAAAATTCCTTATTTTGAATTCAGAGTTTATGTTGTGGTATTAAGTTTTGTTCTTTTCTACCTGGAAAACCTGTGTTTTTCTTTCTCCTTAATGATCTTTTTTTATCTATAATTCTCATCATGTTACCAAAATCCCAAGCCTCTCTTTCAAAGGCCACCCTGTTTATGAAGGATTTTTTTACACTTGCATCTATATATACTATTCTCTTCTCTGAATGATTTCCTTTTTTAAGATACATCATAGTCTGCCCTCTCTTACAATGATGTGTGTACTTTATAGGCCTGACTCAATAGGTTTGCCTTAGTCTTTCGTCACAAACACCTGAAGCTCATTGCCTTCACCTCCATGACTTTGTTCCACTTCTCTGGTACAACCTTAGCTTTCTAATCTTACCTAATAATAGACAAACATGGTAATTGACCGTACCTTCGCTATGCCTCCCATTGGCTAATCAGCGAGATATGCAAATTAACTGCCAACAAAGATGGCGGCCGGCAGCCACAGAGCTGGAACGAGCAGGAGGCTGCTTGCTTGCAGTGATGGAGGAAACCAAGGTTCCCCACCTGCCGCGGCCGGCTCTAAGCTACACTCAAAGCAACAAAGTTTCAATTATAGAAGGTAAACAAACCCCAGATACCTGCTTTCAGCAGGCCGTGGCCACTGAGCTGGAGCCTTGGGTTGTCCCTGGCGATGGAGGAAGCCAAGCCCTGGCCGGCTCTGAGCTCCACTCCAGGCTACAAAGTTTCAATTATGGAAGGTAAATAAATCTCAGAGAAAAAAAGAAAAAAAGGAGAGGCTGGGAGCTTCTGTCGCTGGGGAGGCTCGGCCAGCCTGAAAACAGCCCTCAGCCCTTCACCCAGACTGGCCAGGCACCCCAGTGGGGAACCCCCCACCCTAAAGGTGATGTGGCCAGCCTGAAAACAGCCATCAGCCCCTTATTCAGGCTGGCCAGGCACCCCAGTTGCACCCCAGTGGGTACCACCACCCTGAAGGGCAAACCAGCTGGCCCCCACCAATGCATCGCTGGGGAGGCTCGGCCAGCCTGAAAACAGCCCTCAGCCCTTCACCCAGACTGGCCAGGCACCCCAGTGGGGAACCCCCCCACCCTAAAGGTGATGTGGCCAGCCTGAAAACAGCCATCAGCCCCTTATTCAGGCTGGCCAGGCACCCCAGTTGCACCCCAGTGGGTACCACCACCCTGAAGGGCAAACCAGCTGGCCCCCACCAATGCACCAGGCCTCTATCCTATATAATAAAAGGGTAATATGCAAACTGACCCTAACAGCAGAAGGACTGGGAATGACTGGTCACTATGACACACACTGACCACCAGGGGGCAGACGCTCAATGCAGGAACTGCCCTCTGGTGGTCAGGGCGCTCTCACATGGGAGGAGCTCTGCTCAGCCACAAGCCAGGCTGATGGCTGCCAGTACAGCGGTGGTGGTGGGAGCCTCTCCCGCCTCCTCAGCAGAGCTGAGGATGTCCGACTGCAGCTTAGGTCTGCTCTCCACTGGCAAATGGACATCATCCCCCGAGGGCTCCCGGGCTGCCAGAGGGATGTCTGATTGCCAGCTTAGGCCCAATCCCCCAGGGAGCGGCCTAAACCAGCAGGTGGTCATCCCCCAAGGGGTCCCAGACTGTGAGAGGACACAGGTCGGGCTGAGGGACACCCCCCCCAGTGCACAAATTTTTGTGATTAAGTAAACTCCTTAGTAATTAAATAAACTCCTTACATTATCATGTGCTCCCTCTATAATGTGTTTATATTGATTGATCTATCTCACCACTCTTCTTCAGTTTTTACTGATGAATAGAGACCATATGCTTAGATGTCTCATGTAAAAGTGCTTTTCTACTTTTCAAAAAATATTTAAGTACAGTTGTGCAGAGTGCTGAGATCTGTTTAGCATCAGAGTAAAAGTAGAAGGCTCATGTTACCTTAAAACTAAGAGTAAATCTATATATAAACATTAAAGCCAAATAAGTATGTGCATTTGTTTTTGGTGTGATATGGTTTTGAATCAATTGCTTCCCTAATAATGCAACTTTGCTTAATCTAATTCAGCCAATTATTGTTCCAGAAACCACTGTCTGAAAGTCATTATACTATGGAAACTTAATAATTAATAACAATCAATATAGTCACCTTACACTTTCTCAGCTATTGTCTCATTTTAGCCTCAGCATAACCCTATTGTAATGTATATGGCATGCAGAGGAGCAAGTTCCTTGTAACTACCTGCATCTTTTTTGCATCCTACTGTTAATGTGGTCCATCATAAACAGATTAAATATGTAAGAAAATGTACTGCCTTTGGTGGCTGTACGGAAAAAAATCTGTGGACATTTTATAATTAAGGCAAGTTTGCATTAAAAACAATAGATTCAATAAACAGGTGTTCTCAACTGTAGTAAGTATGATTTGAAATATTCTTTATTTGGGGAAATACAATGTATATATCTAGTCACCAGTATGTGTCATCATTTGAATTATGCTGGCATTTGTGTATTTTTGAAGACTAAGGTTTGATTTTAATGTGTAATATAAACCCCATCTTCTTAGGGAATCCAGCACCATTACAGGTAACAACAACAACAAAAAGACTCACATAGCTCTCTAGTGTCCCAATTCTACAGTCCCTTCTGTCCCCCAAAGCAAGTGCATTCAAGCCTGGCCTAAACTCATCCCCTTGCTCACCTCCTTTAATGTGGAAACTCTGCTGAGTGTACTACTGTTAGGAGTGCACATTGTTTAAACTACAAAACATTATGGTGTTGGCAGTGGGAACTGCACTGTTCTCACATCACTAGGAAAGCGAGTTGAGTACATGACAGCTTAGAAACTGCCTTCATGGGGAAATGTTCAGATAAACCAATTTTCTGCAGGAAAAAAATTAATTTGCTGTGCACTTATTTAAACAGCTGACTGAAGAGTTTATTATGCTTGATTGCAGACCTTCAGCAAAAGCTATTGCTTCCCTTTCCTTCTCTCCCTGTCTCCCAGTGAATTCCCATTGACAGAGCCTACAGCTACCCTCTCAGAAATCATATAAAACTTGACATCGCTAAAAAATTAGCCTCCAAAAGGTGTCTTCGGGTGTTGTCTTTCAAATCAAATTTTAATAGACAACTTTGAGCTGAGAGCTCATTCTTTCTAACCTGATCATTAAGCAAAATTCACAAGCTGGCCCTGGCCTGCAGATGGAGCTATTGACAAATCAGTACCACCCACATGAGAAAAAGCAGGGCACAAACCTAAGTTTTATTGAATTTTTTCTTTTTTTTCCTTTTTTTAAAGGACTATGCCTCAAGACATGCCCTAAGTATTTTCTTTTCAATTAAAATGAATCTATCTTCTGAAAATTAAAAATAGTTTCAAATTTTGATGAGCATTACCTATCTCAGTTAGGACCACATAAAACCTACAGTAAAAAACAATAGAGATACATGCCAGTGATAAGTGATTCAAGCACATAGACTATGCAATATAAGAAATAATAGTTGAAAAATAGACTTTATGTATCATTCTTTCCTAAATGGGAATTCAGAATGTGGCAAACTAAAGTATTTAACTTTAGTCTTCAAACAGTACTTTCTCTCATGGAATATCTATTTTTTGTATCCAATAGTCTATTAACACAATCCATAAAGTAGATTACATAGTTATTTACTTTAGGAAATCTAAGTATGGAGTAGACAAATATAAAACTGTCTAATTTTAAAGTTGGAAGGACCTTTTGGTGATGACCCAAATAAGATTTGATAGAGTTAGAAGAGACTTTCACAAATACAAATGTAACTCACATGAATGTTTATATGTGCATGGTGTTAGGATTAGAGAATCAGGTAAGTCATTTCCTGCTCTCAATAAGTTTAAAGTTAAGTTACATAACAGACACATGAAAAACTTTAGGGCAATGTAAAGGTCCATGGTAATACAGAAAAAAAGTACTAACCACAAGTTCCATGGAATATCAGAAAAGGCAATTTAAAAAGTCACTTAATCTGAATATTTCTAAGGCTACCTAGGAAAATTACATCATTTTACAGAAGTAGAAACTTAGTTAGCAAAATATCATGGCTGATAGGTGTCAAAATCAGAGACAGATATTAGCTTTCTTTGTTTTATTTCAAAAAAATCTTTCCACAATAAAGCACATTTCTAGGTGAAGTATATATTGGTATCTGCTCAGAATGAAATTAAAGAGTCCTACTGTATAGTCTAACCAGATGCTAGAGTACAGGCCAGGCATTTGTCCTCAACTATGAACCTCGTGAACTATATCAGTAATCTAATGACCTTGGTCCTGAGATATATTGCACTGAAATTTTAAAAATTAAGAATTACTTAAAAGTATTAAGAAACATCTTTATTCAAATTCAAATACATTCCAACTGCTGTGTGCATCTACTGACATAGCTAGAATAACAGAATACTAAATTCCTGTCATTATGGAGTGTTTAAAGTGTGCTAAAAAATAACACGTGGTCCAGTATATTGTCAAAACATCTGTCCTTTTCTATTTTGTTGCTGTAGGATACAAAATTAGAAATAAAAACTAAGTCTGATTTTTCCTGATTATTTTAACTTTTTATATGATAAGCAATAGATAGACACTACTTAAACATAGATGTGTTGCATCTGAAAATTACTATAATATATGTCTTGATATCTCAGAGGAAAAATAAACTTAATCACTATAATCACCACTGGGAAAATAAGCCCACATATTCCATACTCATTGAAATTAGACTTTAGAAGAGAATAAGGGTAAGAGAAAGAAACCATGAATTATATTTGTAAAAATGTGTTGAATGTTGCAAAATACTAAAAATATGATAACAATATGTTTTCAAATCTTATATTAAAGTCATAATATTTGAAATAATGGTCAGTATCTTTATTTCTAACCTTCAAATAGATGCCCATTACATTTCGTTTCAGTGAAAATATAACATCTTTCAAATTAAAATAAAAGCATTTCCACTGACAGGGACGGGAAAGAGGGAGGCCGGATGCTGTGTCACTTGCTTAAACCTGGGCAATATTTGATGCACCTGGAAACTAAATTTTAGAAAATCCACCATCGTTCCTCCAAAGCTCTGGTGAGGGTATCGTAAGCCATGGAGAGTTGGGCTTCTTGTCAAAATATTTTACTCTTTTTGAACATTAATCTCCTCATTTGTAATAGAAATAGCAGCATTTTCTTGTTTATGACACCGAGTTCTGGTATTATAGTTGTGTTTATAAACTTTGAATAGTTTTAAATTTTTCAAATCTTATTCATATACTATTGATTAGAAATCATTTATTCGATTTTGCTATATTTTTTAGTAAGCTTTTTGCATTACTAGACTATGAAAAAAATCACTTTTCTCTCAGAGCCTCACAGAACCCACAGATAAGAATAGAAAGTAAAAGGGATTTGTAACATGCTATATATCATTGAGACTTGAATATAATTATTATCAATAAATACTTGGTGATGAAAGTATTAAATATTCATTATTTTATTATATCACTAGATTTTTTTTAAATAAAAATGTCAAGATGTCTCTAAAAATTACTTTCTTATGGACAATTTGTCAATTGTTTATATATTCAAATGTCCTAGAATTGCTCAGCTATTTTCTCAATAACAACATTGCTTTGGCAGTCTATATTTTTTCAAATTGTATGTCAAAAGGATCAAATTGAGAAATTTGACAAATGTCATTTGATAAATGACAAATATGTTATTAAATTGTTCTAGTTAACTAGTCCTAATATCAGTAACATGAAGTAGAAGTGGTGGATAGGACATTTAACTACCATCTGTAGACACTTGTGCATGACAAGGGTCATTGTTCCAGTTACTGGTTTTAGAGGAGTAGAACACATTGACATGTCTCCAGCCACACATTAACTCATAAATATTGTGAAATATAACAGCAGTTAAAAAGAAATGAAGATGGAATTTGCAGGTGGCATTTGCTGGTTAGAGTATAAAGACACTCCCATAGGGACATCCCAGATGAGAAATATAGTTTATATCCTATTGTTCTCAAAATGTTTTTATATCCTCAGTTAAAAATATTCTAAAATTCAAGAAGTCCTCTATAGGTGACATTGCAAGTCATAGCTGTAGGGATCTCATCTGAACTTCTATAAAGGATGTCTGTAATAAAATCTTTGTATATAATGTGATTTCAAGAAATGCATTACCAAAGCATAAACACCTTGCTAATAGTGGTCGTGTGCAGCATAGGCCTAAGGGGCTATCAGATGATCAGCATAAACCAAAATGTCAGGAAATAACTGTATGGATTTCAGGCAAGTTAATTTATAAGGTCAGTAAGGGAAAGACATTAGCATACAATTGAAGTTGCATTTACTACTCAGGAGAGTATTTTGGCTTATATTGATTGCACCAGGGACACCCTCAGGTGATGGGAGGTATTAATTTGTGGCTACTCTCACATAAATGCACTAGTAAGTTAAAAAATATGGTCCATATAAGGCAAACATCATTGTAAAAGGTTGTTATTGTCATATGTTAACTAATTATTTTAAATAAATATTATAGAAGATATTTGCATGAAAGTAAATAGACAAATGTAATATATTTAACATCCTAGATATTAGAAACTTCTTTATTTTAAAGGATTTTTTTTTCTCATTCATGTTTCAATATCCAGAAATTTGGACAATATTGACCTGCTGTTAGTAAATATATATTTGCTGAATTAAATACATGAGCATTTCATAAAGATACACATTTATTACTTATATAAATATTGTAATCACTAATTGTGCTCTTTTTTTAATTTAAATTCTTTATTGTTTAAAGTATTACATATGTCTCCTTTTTCCTCCATTGACCTCTCCCCAGCCACTCCCATCCCACAGCACATACCCTCACCCCTCTACTATCTGTGTCCATTGGTCAAGCTTATATGTATGCATACAAGTCCTTTGGTTGATCATGCTTCTATGTTTCTGGATCTATTTTTGTTCATTGGTTTATGTTGTTCATTACATTCTAGAAATGAGTGAGATCTTGTGATACTTATCTTTCTCCAACTGGCTTATTTCACTTAGCATAATGCTCTCCAGGTCCATCCATGCTCTTACTAATTGTGTTTTATTGGCACCAGTTTAAAACTGGCAATCAAAATATATGAGTTCTGATTTCTGTCACTAAATCTGAGAGTTAACTTTTATAAAATAATCAATTTGTAATGTAGATTCTTCCAGCAATTGATTCAATGAAATCAATCCAGGCCTAATTTCAAACTACCATAACCCAAAAACTGAGATATTAAAACATAAATCTCTATAACAATGATTACTATGAAATGACCGAACATTGAGCACATGTAACACAATCGTGCTTTCTCCTTTAGTAATTACTAGGTACACTAACTAGTAAGTTAATGGTAATTTGCTATGTGAGAAATAAATTTAACATACATTATTCTATAATCATATTGTGAGAGGTTTTGAAACCAGCTTTGAATATCGTCTAGTTATTTGGTGATTGTCTTGCAACCCAAATCTATTCTGCAAACTGCATTTCTTTTTTGCCAGCTGGCTCCCCACTGGGTTCTGCCTGTATGATACGCTCAGCTGACTGCACGGGAGGAGAGGGCATTTTTCTCATTACCTGCTGCAGGCTGGTGCATGCAGAAAGGCCCCTAGGGCCCATACCTTCGAGGAGAGAGGGTTCTGGTAGGTTCCTTACAGCCATACCCAAGCATTGGTACCTTATCCACGTTGTGGTTATTGGTTCCAATTGCAGTTTGTTCTAGATTCTAGCTTTTTACACTTGCAGACCCATCATGCCTCAGAAGATGTGTTATTTTAGAATTCCAACTCCACAGGGTCCCTCATCTAAGCTACTGGGTTTTGAAGTCTATCTCTATGGAGCTTGACATAGAAACATTTGAGAGATCAGCACACACCAGGTGGACCCTTCCCTCAAAGGTCTGTCCTAGAACGACAGGTATCTCCGCCGTTTCCCACACCCTCTTCCCTTTGTTTTCCCAGCCCTAAGGATGATAACTGGTTCCAGCAGCCACTACTGCCGTATTCCCACTTGTCATTTTAGTCTTTTAATACCTGTTTAATCATTTGCCTACATCAAAAGCTCCCTGTTAAAATAACCATCGTAGTTTCTGTTTTCTTAATTGGATCCTGACTAGCACAAGTGCTTTTTAAAAGATTTAGCTCCATAAAATTCTTTTATTAATGAATTGATCACATTGTAAATACAAAAATATGTGAGTTTTAATGTCCCTGAGTTTGAACATGATATTAAATATAGTTCACATTTTAGTTTAATTACGATGTAATTATACTAGTTATTATATTGTTATGGCCATTTCAATATTTTAATATGTGGTTAAATAATCAATAATATAATTTTCATCTGAGAATATTAAAAGACAATTAGAACATAATTTCCTTTGCATTACTATGCATTATCATTGTATTTATCGTGGCTCAGAAAATATGAACATGATGAATAAACACAATAGATTTAGTTTGTTATCCATATCAAATTTTAAAAATCTTTATTACATTAAAAATTATATAAAGTCATGAATTATGTTTGTGTGGTGCAGAAAATTAAAAAGCAGAATATTTTGCACTGATTAAAATTCACTGGTAATTAGAATTATGCTACAGGTGATATGTGAATCTAGTGGATATTTAAAAAGTAATTTTTCTGTGACTATAACACTGGAAAAAGGAGAAATTATTTTCAATTGTACTAAATTAATGATCACTGATACTTCATTTATATCAAAAATCAATATTTCAGTAACACTGATGTGCTTTTCTGATAATTATGCAATCTTTGTTATAAAAAGATAACTCAAATATTAATCTGTGCTTTCTCTTTGTGCAACCATATATTGTAGAAAAGACATCAGGTAACCATCTCACAATAATTTCCATATTCGTATCAATGCAGGCAAAATAAATATTCTCTAACTTTTAATTAACCTGTAAAGAAGACATACTCCTCGTTCATTCACTGGGTCTTCTATAATATATATCTTACATGTCTACACAAACCATCGCTCTTGTTGGGCAATGTAATTCACTTACAAATAGCAAATTTGAATTGCCATAGGAAGATTTTTAAAATTTATCTCTATTTTTGAAAGTATTATAGATGTCCTCCTCCCCTCCCCTTTGACTCCATCCACCTCACTCCCACCACCACCCTCAGGCCTTTGCTGCACTATAGTCTGTGTCCATGGGTTATGCATATATGCATATAAGTTATTTGGTTAGCCTCTTCTCACTTTCCCCCCTTTCCCTCTCAGATTCCTCAGTCTGTTCCATGCTTCCATGTCTCTGGATTTGTTTTGTTCATCAGAAGTTTTAAAAATTATTTATTTTTCAATGAAGTAGTTTTTTTTAAGACACTAATAGTAGTAGTCCTTATGCATGATTTTATATTTTTTATGAAATTAAAAAAAAAAAACCTGAGGAAAAGTAAAGCTGTTGAACAACAATCCTCTTCACTGCGCACCATATAAACCAAGATTGTAACAATAGGAGAGATTGCTGATAAGCTCTCACACCGGCAAAGAAGACAACATTTAGAATATTTAAAGTAATAGGATCAAGATAATTCTTAATATAAGAATGCATTAAACAAGGTTTTCAACAAGGGCATTATTGATATTCTGGACCAAATAAGACTTTGCTTATAGAGGAGGGTGCTGTCCTTTATATTGTATGCTGCTTAGAAGTATCCCTGGCTTCTATTCATTAGATGCCAGTATCACTACCACCCTCAATCCAGACAATAAAAAAATGTCTCTATAGTATGGCAGTTCTTCAAAAAAGTAAACATAGACTTACCATCTGATCCAACATTTCCACTTTGGGGTATGTACCCAAAATAACTGAAAGCAGAGACTCGAGGAAATATTTATATACCAATATAGATGGCAACATTATTCACAATAACCAAAAGGTGTGAGCGACTCAAATGTCCAAATGTGGTGTAAACACAATAGAATATTAGTCAGCTTCAAAAAGAAGTGAAATTCTGAGGAATGGTACAACCTGTATGACCCTTGAAAATATTATGCTAAGTGAAATAGGCCAGATGCTAAAGGACAATTATTGTATAATTCCATTTAAATGAGATACCTAACTAGTCAAATTCAGAGAGTCAGAAAGTAGAATGATGGTTGCCTGGGTCTGTGTGGAGGGAAGAATGAAAGTCATTGTTAAATAAATACAGAGTTTCATCTCAGGAAAATAAAAAAGTTCTGGAGATGGATGGTGGTGATGGTTGTACAGCAATGTGAATATACTTAATGTCACTTATTGCTCACTTAAAAATGGTTAAAAAGGTAAAATTTCTTTTTTAAAATATATTTTTATTGACTTCAGAGAGGAAGAGAGAGAAAAGAGATAGAAATATCAATGATGAGAGAGAATAATTGATCAGCTGCCTCCTGCACATCCCACACTGGGGATCAAGCCTGCAACTCAGGCATGTGCCCTGAGTGGAAATCGAATGGTGACTTTCTGGTACATGGGTTGATGCTTAACCACTGAGCCATGTGGGCCGGGCAAGTAAAGATAACTTTATATTATGTATATTTTGCCACAATGAAAAAAAGTGTCCTAGACATTATTAAATTTCCCCGGACCGGGGGTGGGGTGGAGGCAAAATCATCCATGATTGAGAAACACTGCTTTAATACATGGTTTGTATTTATATTTCCTTTACTTGTTAAGCAATTAATAACTTTGCATTAATATTTCACATAGTGCTAGTGCTGTTTCACATCTCAAATTCTTATATAGAAAATAATTTTCTCCTTTTTTAAGCTTATTAATACCACTTCTCTCTCAAGCCCATTTTTTATGAGAAACAGTTTCCCTTTTAAAATGTCTTTGATAGCACAACGGAAAATAATTGTCTGATGACTTGCAAATATATGACAAATCACCACTAAACACACTGGCTGAATGGAAGGTCTGGGATAATGAGTTGAATGGTTCCCCAAAATATATGTTGATATCCTAATTACATCTTATGACAACTTATTTATTAAAAAAGGGTCTTTGCGGATGTAATTAATTTAAGAATCTTTAGATGATATATTCCTGGATTATCCAGGTGGGCCCTAAATGCATGGCAAGTGCCCTTAGAAGGGACACAGAGAGGAGAGACACACAGAGAGGGGAAGCAATGTGAAGACAGAGGCCAAGATTGGAGTGCATGCCACCACAACCCAAGGAACAGCAAGGATTCCGCCTAAAGGCTTCCGAGAGAACGTGGCCCTACAGGCACCTCGGTTTTGGACTTCTGACCTCAGAGTTGTGGGAGAACAAATACATTTCTGTAACTTACCTTTTGGTAATTTGTTACAGCAGCCACAGAAGATTAGTACAAAACGCAACTACAATTTACAATCAGAAATACTATATCCACTCTTTTGGAAATTAGATTTAAAATATTTAATAATATTTCAAACATAATGTGGATAGTGAAAGACTATGAGAGGCTGATACTCTTCAAGTACTGCTGCTCTACAGTGTGTCTATTTTTACCTAACAAGAGAAGTATCCTATGGCATTGTCTGTAACCATTCTAAACAAGCTCATTTAAAGACCTCAGAAATATGTAAAACAAGAAGTCTGTCGCTGTCTGTGCTGTCGGGTCCTTTGACTGTCATACAAGGAGCTAGTTAATGTACCATTGCAGACCCCAGCACCTGTATTGCAGACACTAATCGAAGCGCTCCTTCATGGGGTGAAAGAATCACTATTTGTAATGCAATACTTGGACTGCGTGGGAAGGCCTGGAAAGTAAATCAATTTTGTCTGCTTTCGTGATCTTACTCCATTCTCTTGGCAGATTGTTAACATAATGAGACAGAAGCCTAACAAGAGGTCCTGTGGAAAAGAACAATGCCACTGCTTTCCCTTCTTTTTTAAAATTTACAAGGCTTCTTAGGACATAATTGTGGCTAAAAGTAATAAAAGCCACTGATTAAACATGGGATCTACGCTTTTCACAAAGTTATGAAAAGGATGAGCTGCAATGCAGAATTCTGAACCCTTTATTCACAATTTCTGAGTTTTCTCACTCCAAGCTCTCCAAAGAACACAAGAATCTCCAGTAAGTAATTACAGTTGGGGAGCGGGGGGCAGGAAAGAACATTCAAAGGCCAGCTTGCAAATACTGAGTTGATTAATCTGAAATTCAACAAAAGGAAACAAATTAAGTGTTCCTTATAAATCAGGAAGAGACTTTCAAAAGCAAACTTATTTGTTCTTTCAAACAAGTGCTGAGTTGGCAAATGTGCTGCCCTACCCCAACAATGAAGCTATGTTCATATGTACAGCAAGATTCTTATATAGTGCTTTTTATAAAAACATGTGTCAATGGAAATTATTCTCAAACACTGACAGATTATTTTCTACTGGAGGCCAGGTGCACGAAATTTGGAAAAAACAATGAAATTACTTATTAAATACAATTTAAAGCAATGCAATTATTATTGCTATTAAAATATCCTAAAATATAGACCAATGGAGATTTCCATAATTTAAAAATGTCAGTTTACTAAAATTTATTATTCATCATTAAATTCATCATTTATTATTCAAAGTTTCAGTTTAGTGAATTTACATGCATCACATTATATTATCATTAATGTTTTGGTTAAATGTTTATAATTTTATTCAACATTTACACTTGGCCCAATTACTTTCTTCTAGGAATTGACCTTTCTCTCTCTCTTCTCATACAAACAATCTCACAAATAACACTCTGACTATGAATTGACAAAATAAATTAGAATGCTTTGTTTATACTTATGATTAATTTAGCAGAGTGCCAGGATTTTAATAATTGGCCTAATGAAAAAGTTGTATGCTAGAATAGTTCAAGCTTTGTGCTAAAGCCCTTAATCATATTCTACTCTCTCTTGGTGTTGGCCACCTCTAGATTCAGAAGAGTAGATGGGATTACATTTTATCAAGATAGTCTATCTAGATTTGATGGACAGATATATTAATTGAAATTAAGAAATATTTTTTTATTTGGTAATATCTTTTTGGCCATACAGTATCATTCATTGATGTTGACTCAGACCACAAAAAATAAAAATAGAAACTCAATGTAGCTTCCCTGATTATTTTTCTTATAATGACACTAACTGCTTCATTATACTTAGGGTATCATGGTGAACACTTTAAAAATCAGTTTTTCAGAAGATGTATTTTTGAACAATCAGGCCTCTAAGACTCATACAGAAACAAAACGTTGAATAGATAATTAACCTTGATTAAAACAAGACACTTGTTCGTGAAATTAAATTTTATATGTTCAATTATGAATGAAATAAAATTACTTATGTTTAGAAAAAAAATAGCTTCAATTTTCTAACATGCCTTCACTATAGTTGAAGCATGAACTGATGTCTTATATGTGACAGGCAGTTTAGTTGCCTTAGGCGAAGCTGATATGATCCATAAGACTAGACATTTCTGAGGGTTGTTTTCTTCCTGCAACATTTCTGCCTTACATAGATAATTCATGTTTTATTAAGAGTCTAAATAAAAGCAAATTTAGTTAGATTTGTTCTTTCCTAAATGTAAAATGTAAAAATAACAAGAAGGTAAGCCCCTGGCACTTGAGAAAACTGAAGCAAATTAAAAAGGCAGTTGGGAAGAGGGGAGAAGAAGATTTGCAATTCACTTTCAGATTATAGAAAAGTATCATAATACAATAAGACAGAATGATGACAATGGAAATGACATCATGAAAGGAAAGGAGACTGGTAAGTGTAACTTTCAGCAAAGAAATATAAACTCATAATTTTATTATGGTAGATACGTTGCACGGAAACACGTTCCAGAGAAAGAAGTCTCTAGATGCTGATTTAGAAAATGGAAGTGGCTTTGCTTGTACTTGTACGGTAGATCTCTAGGACATATTCATTTTATAGGAATGAAACGTTTTGCCCTCTGCATTTCCCACCTCCTCCCAGCCTCTGGCACCGATCACACTGCTCTCTGCTTATATGTTTGACTACATTAGATTCCTCATATTAGTGGTATCATTTAGTATTTTTTGGTGATGGAGATGTTTATAGCATGGACTGTGGTGATAGATTCATGGATGTATACTTATATCCAAGCTCATGACGTTGTACACATTAATTAAAGGCAGCTTTTTATGTTAATTATATTTCAATAAAGTGTGATTTTTTTAATGAAGAAAATGTGACAACGCACCTAATTTGCTCATTTTTGCTCTACTTAGAGTTTTCAAATATACTTTTTTTTTATTTGAGTAAATATTATAGTGGTATTAAAATATTAATACACTGAAACAGATTTCTGATGCTAAATACTTTACCATTACAGCTTGTAGTAGTTTGTGTTCATTAATCTTAAATACAAAAATTTAGTTAAATTCACAAATTTTACTTTGTGACTTTTATTATCCTATTAAACCTGGGGTTATACAATGTATATTTTTTTCTCCAATCAAAGGAAGTTATTTTAGAAAGTGTTAAATTTAGATTGATGGCTTATACAATAAAGCTTTTAAGGTAGTGGTAACTAAGTTTCTTCATGAAAATAAATAAGATCTCGGGATAATTTTGTATCATCGAAATATTACACTTAATATATGCATATCAGGACATCATTTCCTTAAACAAAGAATAAAAGCTAAATATGTGGCATATAAATTGCTGCTATTGTGAAAATGTTTATAGGAGGCATGGAAAAGATTATTCTTTATGCAGGTGTTAATCAAATCTGGATGCTATTGCATTTCTCCAAGCTTAACTATATGTTCATTCAACATGCTTGTTGCTTATGTTGACTTCCTTCTAAATTATAACTAGCTAGAGGAAAACAACAAATCACCCAATCCTTCATTACACCTGAATAAAATTCACCTCATCTGTTTTAAAGAAACTTGAAAATGCCTGTGAGTTGGTATAATGGCATTTTTCATAAATGCATTTGTATTTTGTATGTATTAAAACTGTAAACAAACTTATTTTTGTATTTGAAAATGCATTATACAAAGAAATAAAAACAAAGATGAAATTTTCACTCCTTTCTTCCCACATACAGAAATATAGAATTATAAGAATGTATAAATACTAATGATGGAAAAAATAATATATGACAGGATGACAAGTTAAAACATAACTGAGTATTTAATTTAATAATTAAATGACCACAAACATAAGAGGACTATGGAAAACTTGATTTTACAAATAATAAATATATTTGATTTATTCATTACTGAAAAGTCCTTCACGTTATGGCTACTTTTTCTTGGCCTTGTAGGCATCTGATTTTAGATAATTTCCTTTGAAGTTATTCATCAGTTATTGATCACAACTCAAGTGCCTGTAATAAAAAAAAACAAAAAAAACAAAACAACTTTGATTGAGGAAGAAGCAAAAGCACACTTGGGGCCAAAGAGAGCTAACATTATGTAAATGAGGAGTCATTAATTATTGATGAGCCAAAACATGAGCATTAAAGTATGTATTTGAACAGAAGAAATACCCTTGTGGTTCTCAACCTTCCTAATGCCGTTGGCCTGTAGGCATCTGATTTTAGATAATTTCCTTTGAAGTTATTCATCAGTTATTGATCACAACTCAAGTGCCTGTAATAAAAAAAAAACAAAAAAAACAAAACAACTTTGATTGAGGAAGAAGCAAAAGCACACTTGGGGCCAAAGAGAGCTAACATTATGTAAATGAGGAGTCATTAATTATTGATGAGCCAAAACATGAGCATTAAAGTATGTATTTGAACAGAAGAAATACCCTTGTGGTTCTCAACCTTCCTAATGCCGCGACCCTTTAATACAGCTCCTCATTTTGTGGTGACCCCCAACCATAAAATTATTTTCGTTGCTACTTCATAACTGTAATTTTGCTACTGTTATGAATTGTAATGTAAATATGATATGCTATATGTGTTTTCCGATGGTCGTGACCCACAGGTTGAGAACCGCTGATTCTGAATAATTTAACTTAGAAATGCCTAGAAACCTGGGAGTTAAAGCAAGACCATGAATCCCAGTGACATTATCACTGTCAGTTTAAAGAACACCCCTATGTATAATTGGTTATTCTGGCTATTGGGGATGGGAAAATATCAGGCTAGATCCAGAGTCTCTTTCTTCAAAGTTCACATGACTCAGTCTAACCTTGGTTCAAATTTATGCTCTACCACTAAATAGGCGTGCAAATTTGACAAGTTCATTAAACTTCCTGAAATTTAATTTCTTCAACAATACAGAGTAAAGACACTTAGATCTCAGGATTTTTGTTAAGATTGTATCAATTGATATATGTAAAGTAATAGGCAAAATATCTGGTAAATATTGAATGGTTGACAAATATCAAAACATTAGTGGTAGTGGCAGAAAGATTATATATATATGTATATATGTATATATATGTGTATATATGTATATATGTGTGTGTGTGTGTGTGTGTGTGTGTGTGGGGTGTTACTGACAAGCTTAAACTGGAAGGCTATAAAAGGCCAGTCATTGCTTTCATTTCTTACCCAATGAAAACTTTGGAAGACAGACTTGAGATAGAAACAGTTAGGAAGCCAATGATTTAGTTGTTACGGCCAGCGCTAAAAAGAGACCGTTTCAAATGTCTTATGGGTACTGCCCGTCAAACCAATAAAAAGTGTTTATTGGTGAGACATCAGTCATGGGGCCTCATATTTTAGTGCTGTTTGGGCTTTAGTCCCCAGATAGTGGGTTCAGCCTCCTAAGCCTGTAGGAAACAGATGTGGGATCATAGGGCTAAGGTCAACACTGAGCCAACAGTAAGGAGAAATCCAAATAACTAATTTTTAAAATCAATATGTGCCATGGTTCCTTTAAATTTAGTTCTTCCAACAACAATAACAATCTATTTAAATTTTAGTACAGCACGGACGTAAACATGTAGCAATAACATGGTGTAGGAAGCTAAGCAGTTGCCATTGAAGACCGGCTCAGGTGGATGATTTTAACTTCTTTTGCCATTTCAAACACTACAGAACATCTCTGACTGAGGATCTTAACATAAATAGGTGCGCTGTTGAATTATGTCATAGTGTTGAATGAGGAGATACAATGATGATGAGCCACTTAGGGAAAACAAGTGACAGATTCAAAAAGCAGCCTGTGAAGTCAGCTATTAAGCTACAGTAACCCTCAAGAGCTGGCACTTTAAAATGAACTTGTCTTCTCTTAGGCAGCACTTAATTCACTCCACACTTACAGAAAAAAAAAATGCTCATCACTTCTAGTTGTTAGTGCTGATAAACACAGGGATAAAGGAGATTACATAGGCTCTCTTACTAACCTCAGATAATAAATGCTAATTAATTAACTCATCAATGGAAATAGCCCATAGAGATCATCAAGATTTTAAGGATGACAAATTAGTAGCAATGAAAAAGATACATTGCTCAGGTCACTCGCTTATCTGTTGTATGAAAGGGGGAGGTTTATCTACTCACCATCAATTAATATTTATTGAATGCTGCATGAATATATCACTCTGTATTGAATTGGCAAGCAATGTACTAATAGTTTACTATTAAAATATTTATGAGATTTAATATGCTCGCCTGATAAACTTTTTGTTTATCCTACAAAATTATTCTGCTTATTTACCTTTGCACTAATTTCTTGACACAAACTCCCAGTAGAATTTTCTTATCTCTTTGATTCTGTATGCTCGTGTTTATTTTCAAGGTAATATTCAAATTAAATACAGGGCAAACCCTCTATTTTAATTGTCCTTTTAAACTTAGAAATGCACTTGGGGATTAGTTCTAAGATATTTTTATTTTAGTTCATTCTAGTTTGAAACATCCAGACAACAGTTGGAGTTCCGGGGGATGTTCCTTTAAACACCATTTCCAAAGGCATTGCATTATATTCAGGAAAAATAACATAAAGCTTTGGAAAACCATAGGTAGATATGTAGATGCCTATAAATGATAATAAGTCTCCAATATTCCAGTTATAGACTGTAAGAAATGACTGTGAATGTACATCATCATGGATTCTTTTCTTTTTTATTTTTTATCAGAGACCTGCACAGATGTTCAAAATATATGGCTGCCTCAGTATAAGTATGTGACTCAAATAAAAGACACTGCTTTCAGTGATAGGAGAAATCAAATTTGCAATTAAACCACAGATCCTGCAGCTGTAGAGTAGAGTGTTGGTAACACAATGCCCGGCTTCAAAAACCACACCCAAAAGCAAAATCCATGACATTCAGCTGCTGTTTTGATAGAGATCACTCATTCTGCCCCCAACCAAATGTTCAGAGGTTTGGTTTTAGGGAGATGATTATACCTCCCATAAAGTGTCACAGTGGTTATGGTGTTCTCTGATATATCTTTGGGAAACATACTATTTCTAAGTAAGCCCTTGGTTAAGAGACAAGATCAGAATTGAGATTGAAAGCTTTAGCCATAAGACAGTCCTCGGGCTTTTTCATTTATAGGATACAGCCGGATGTGCTGGTAGAAAACACGACTTGACAATTGATTTACTGCACAACTTCCTGAAAGGAGGTTTTTCCAATTCACTGGAAAAATAACATAACATTTTCTATACTGCTATTATAAACATTTACAGACTGAGGGAATCACGGCACTGTGAAGGACAGCAAGAGACGGCACATTTAAGCTGATTATTTCACTCTAAAAATAAACTATATTCATGAATATATTTTACGCTGTTACCTTCAAATATGTTTCCTAGTCTCAACATCAACACAATTGTATCAAAGAAAACGATTATTTAGAATTCAGAAACATTTATTTGCTGTTTCCAGTTTCAATTTATCCAGGACAGGTTACATGGTACACTTTGTGGCCCTTTGCAATCATCTTGTGATATTTTTCTAAAGTCAAATTTTATCCCAAGTTCCATTTTCTAAGTATGAATTTGAGTTAACAAATATTAGAACATGGGGGAGGGCGGGGGTAAGGGGGGGAGATCAACCAAAGGACTCGTATGCATGCATATAAGCCTAACCAATGGACACAGACACCAGGGGGGTGAGGGCATGTGTGGGAATGGGGGTGGGGGGCAATGGAGGGACAAGGACGCATATGTAATACCTCAATCAATAAAGAAAAAAGAAAAAAAGAAGACGATGGAGCTTGCTTGACCAGTTACCAATAGGCTGCTTTGCTCACAAAATGAATAGACAAGGAAAGAAACATTAATTTCCTCTTGTGGTACCTGAAAATTTCACTATTGTGTTGAACTAAGACACTGGCCTTTGAACATTGACGTTAAAATGAATATGCTTGCAACATGGGAGTACTATGTTAAAAATTATGGCCAGGTATTAATTTAACTTATCTTTTAGCAAAAAGCTTAAGGGCTTCAATGCAAAATTGCATGGTTTGATGAGATGATGGAAGATGTGGAAGAGGGAATATATACTTGACAGAGTCAGGGCAGATGCAAATTTGAGATATCCCTTCATCTAAGAAGACATGCATTTGGGAGAAGGATGAAATGGACAAGGCAACAGGATGTCAAAGGAAAGTATTAGTGATTTTGTTGTGGTTTCTCAGGCTAATTCTGACTAAGGATATGGACTGAGACAATTATTCAATACATACATGCATACCTATATACATAGACAAGTAAAATCCTTTAAATACTGTTAGAAAAGGAAATACCTAGTCATTTAAAATAAATACATTTATCACCTTGATTTAACTATTAGTGGATTTTTTTCTGTGTTTTTAAATAGCTGGGTGTAAAAAATTGTCCAGTGGTCAGCATTAAAACAAGTTTAATAAAAGCAGTTGTTACTTGATTTGGTACTGTACACATTCACTCTCAGTCTGAGATGAGACTTGTGGGAAAAAAATATATCCCATTTAACATATAGGCATCTGCAAAAGTAGGTTTACAGTTGTAAGTACGGGATACACAGAGTTTATTCTTATATTATTATTTATTCACTCTTGAATTATTTGTTTGTACAACTATTAACCTGCTTTTGTCCACCCCTGTATAACTGAAACTAGAATATTTTTTCTTACTGAAAATTAATATATAGCTTTCTGTCTGTATTTTACTAGAATGTCTTATGTCTTCTATTATTTACTGCTATGGTGCAGAAAATGACAAGATTTCATTTTACTTTGCATCCCAGAAGAAAGCAGGATGCATTTATTATCTTGGCACCATAAACAATAATACCTAACCTTTAAACTTTTAAAAGAGAAGAGTGTATAAGATGGCAAGACAGCAATGCTCTTTGCTATGCATGAGACTTGTTTTTATTGTAGAAGATATATATTTTCTGACTGGACAGGCTTTATACCCCTTCTGAAAACTTAAAGCATGTTGTTTTCTTTATTTCAGTAACTCTACTTCATAAAATGGGTGTCTACAGAAATGTAAATAGCAGCAGCATATATCAGATTTTATTGCAGCTGTAACAAATTACTACAAATCTAGTGGCTTAAAACAAATCAGATTTATTACATGCATTTCTGTAGGTCAGCAGTTGGACACACTTCTCACGGTGCTAATACCAAGGCCATGCAGGACTACATTCCTCTTGAAGCTCTAGTGGAGAGTGCATGGCCTTGCCTTTTACAGTTCCAAAAGGCTGCTTGCACTCCCTGGCTCATGACTCTCCCTTCACCTTCAAAGTGAGCAGAGTTGAATCTCTCTGCCTATTCTTCCATAGTCACATGGCCCCGTAGCTCTCCTACTCTGCCTCTCCCTTTCACTTTAAGGACCATGTGATTGCATGGGGCCCACCACATAATCCAAATAATCTTCCCATCTCAAATTACTTAATTCATTCATATTTCAAAGTCCATTTTGCCATGTAAGATGGCAAAGTACAGGTTCTGGGTATTAGGAGTTTTAGGGAATGGGCATTATTTATCTACTGCAAAAAATAAACAATATTATTTTAATTCCCATAAAATTGGAAACTATTCATCAATAGCAAATTAAATAAGAACATTTTTTAAAATATATTTTTATTGATTTCAGAGAAGAAAGGAGAGGGAGAGAGAGAGATAGAAACATCAATGATGAGAGAGAATCATTGATTGGCAGCTACCTTCATGCCCTCTATTGGGGCCTGAGCCTGTAGCCCGGGTATGTGTTCTTGACTGGAATTGAACCTGGAACCCTTTAGTCCACAGGCCGATGCTCTGTCCACTGAGCCAAACCAGCTAGGGCTAATTAAGAACATTTTGATACATGCAATGCAACATTACACAATGCTACAAAGAATCAAGCTGGCACATATCAATGGCATAGAAACATGATAATAATATATCCTATCTAATAAAGAAGGAATATGCTAATTGACCCTCATGCTGTTGCAAAGATGGCGGCACCCACAGCCAATAAGGAGGGAATATGCTAATTGACTGTCATGCCCTCAAAGATGGCAGTGCCCACAGCCACAAGATGGCCGGCAAGGGAGGGCAGTTGTGGGCAATCAGGCCAGCAGGGGAGGGCTGTTGGGGGTGGCAAGGCTGGCAGGGAAGGGCAGCTGGGGGTGATCAGGCCAGCAGGGGAACAGTTAGGCATCAATCAGGCTGGCAGGGGAATGGTTAGGGGTGGGCTGGCAGGCAAAAGCGGTTAGGGGCAATCAAGCAGACAGGCAGGCGAGCAGTTGGAAGCCAGCAGACCCCACAGGGATCAGGCTTAAACCGGCATTCGGACATCCCCCAAGGGGTCCCAGATTGGAGAGGATGCAGGCTGGGCTGAAGGACACCCACCCCCAGTGCACACATTTCTTGCACTGGGCCTCTAGTACTATATAAAAAAGCAAGATGTTCTCCCATCTGTTTGTTAAGACCCTTGACTCTGTAGATTCAGATTCACCATATTCATATCCAATACTGTACATTGACTTGTCATGGAAAGATATCTATATCAACTGAGGAAGAAGAAAATTGCAATTGCAAAAGAGTTAACCTGAAATACAACAACCAGTGTATCAAAGCTAATTTCAAATTAAGGTCACATGAAGTCTGTGATGTTGAGAATGTATTTTTCCAGCCTTACTTTTGAACATCATCAAGTTTCATTAACATTAACAAAGAAGAAATTTAGTGGTATCACACTTTAAAAATTTTTATTTAATATTCATGTTTACACATGATTGTAAAATATGACTAGTGGATGCTATATGATTTTAAAATCAACAAAATTGGAGTTAAAATTATTTTAAAAATATGTTCATTCTTTACCACAAAGTACTTATTTTTCTTATAATTCATGGTCACATTATCTGAATCATTTATATTCTTAGCCTTGAGTTTTTTAAAGTCTGCTGTATGCTCAGTGTTTCAAGGAACATCTACTGCAGTTGTACTTGATTTTTTAGACCTTGTTGACTTCTGCTCTTTACAGCAACATACTGCTGATATTTTATTCAAACTCACAAACAACAACTTCACTTTTACTTAATATCTTTGTTTCCCAATTCCCAGGTTTATGACATTACATTATTCCTTTCCAGATCATGAAGTTATAAGTTTTTCATTATGTTCATCCTTCACAGTTATATAGAAAAAACACTACTAAAATCCTTACCTATAGATGTGAATTTTTAATAGTTGTAGAGGTGGATATTGAGAAAATGAAAATGTAAATATTCCATTTGTTTTTATTGAGATTCTAACTAATTTTAAAACAAGTCAAGGTATTATTTTCCTTATTTTAGAATGTCTAGGAATAATTTTTTGGGGGGGTTGTTTTATCACATAGTTAAAATTATATGATATAATTTATTTGCTAAATTGCACTGAATAAGAAAAGAGTATTATTTCCATAAAAGTGATAGTGAAGAGAAATGGATTCAATCAAAAAGCCAAAAACTCAGCACATATTCATTTACTACTCATCTTAATTATACTAAAGTAACTTTAATAATGCTGTATAAAACTCATCTAAATTCAGTTTGAATTTTTATAAAATAGTTCATACCTAAGTAAATGCTTCTCATTCATTTAAATACAAGAGTAAATATTATAATGGGCACAGAAAATAAAAATCTAATACTTCTGAACACAGAATAATTTCATATTACAATTTTAAAGTAAGACTTCCTATTGAGAGGAAAATGGACATTGCCAAGCTTTGAAGACTGAAATTATTTGGATAACCTTCTAAAATATTCTATACTGGAAGTCTTATCTTCATATTACTAACCAAATTTTTCCTAGTGCTATTATTTCTGAATGCAAAATTGCAGAGCTAATGATGTTGCATACACATCAGATATTTTCTACTACATTGTAACAAAATATATACTTTGTTTTATTTCTACAAAATTCAGAAAGTCATACATTATATTAAATACGAGAGGCCTGATGCACAAAATTTGGGCAAGAGTAGTCCTTCCTTCCCCCAGTTACCCACACTAGCTTCCCTCTGGCACCCGGGACCCGGACTTCTATCCCAGCCCTGGCTTCATCTGGAAGTTCTAATTAGCATATTATGCTTTTATTATTATAGACTAAAGGCCCAGTGCATGAAATTAATGCACGGGGGGCAGGGATGTTCCCTCAGCCCAGCCTGCACCCTCTCCAATCTGGGATCCCTCTAGCAATCCGGGACTGCTGTCTCCTAACCACTCACCGGCCTGCCTACCTGATTGTCCCTAACCACTCTGCCTGCCTGATCGCCCCTAGCCCCTCTGCCTGCCAGCCTGATTGACCCTAACTGCTCTCCCCTGCCAACCTGATTGCCCCTAACTGCTCTCCCCTGCTGGCCTGATCGCCCTTAACTGCCTCTGCCTCAGCCCCCACCACTGTGGCTTTGTCTGGAAGATGTCTAGTCTACCCAGTCTAATTAGCATATTTCCCTTTTATTAGTATAGATATGCATAGAGCAAATAGTCATATTCAGTCCTCAATGACAAATGACAAATTCTAAATAATTAAATTCAGTGCAGTTGAGAAAGTACTTGCAAAAGTGAGAGGATATTACTAATAAATATTGTTTTAAAAACATTACATATTTCTTTATAGGAGCAAAGAGCAATTTGGCAGTCCAACAATGCAAAAGGCAATAGAAATGAAAATACTAATGTAATCAATAAATAAATATATGATTCCATTACTATCTACCTAACTACCTACACACCTACATAATCTGGTTTACCTTGTTGTTCATGCAGCCTGTTTCTGTTTTTATCACATCACCACTTAACGAGATTATATTAAGGTATATGCACTGAATATTCTAATAAAAGTATGATTTTGCATTTTGCATGGCTTGAATTACTAGTAGTTAATTAAGATATTATAAAATACTCTAATTTTCCTTCGAAGGAAGTTTTCTGTGAAACTTAAACAGCATGATTTTTTCTTAAGAACTAAGAAAATATCATATATTTAAATATTTTAAATTGTTTAATTTCTTAGTAACTCATTGTTACCACCTCTTCTCAATCCAGCACGATAACTTACTGAGTATAGATAGCTAAGCATAGCTAAGTTAGATATTAGTAACTGATATTGAATTAGTCCAAAAGCAGTGGTCATACCATTTCTATAGGAGAGAGCAAGAAAAATAAGATATTTATAGTCTTATAGGATCACCTGGGTGTAAGAACAAATATATTCGTTTCTTTGGAGCAGAAATCAACAAGCACATATTTGAATTGCTTTTGTGATTGTAAGCACACTTCTAACTTCAGCTCCAAATCATCAGATACTTAGCATCCTTCAGTTTATCCAGACTGACAGAGATTCTTTGGGATCCACCTTTTATATGTATATAGCCAAACGTCTAAATTATTTCCTATTAAACAACATCAACTATTTATTTTTTTGTTATTATGAATATATTTTTCTTTCAAACCTCACCAAAATGATCAATATTTTTTTCTTATATTGATAGGTCTTGTTTGTGTTTTACTAATGCTAATTTTGGGTTTACTTGGCTTTCAAATATATAATATTTAAAGCTAAGATGATTAACTAGAACATGTAATAATGAGACATTTATTTACCTGAAAATAAGAGGATGCATAATTTAATAGTTTACATGTTGTATTTATGGTATGCTTGAGTCATGTATAGTTTTTAATTGGGTTTCAACTCAATGCATTACCTCAATAATTTGCATGGCACTATAAGATATTGTAGTACAGATGATATACATAGCTAATTCATCATTGTGCACATCTTTGTGTGTAATGTGCTATTTCCACCACTTTATACTTCCCCAAAATAGTTTATTCTTAATTCAATTCCTCTGAGTATAAATGAGTCAATAAATAATGCACAGACAAATACGTTAAACAATAAACAGATACTAAGGACCAATAGATCAATATAAATATGCATTAGTGTCTACATTTCAGAGGCTGTTTAACTTAAAGAAAGGCTCCATTTCACATGCATGCCTTGCTTTCTTCCTTCTTTCAATATCCTTTGCTGTTATACTAGTACATAGAAGCACTTGAAAGTTTTGAAATATTCCATAAAGCAAAATAGAGATAGTGGATTATTCCTATCTTCAATAGTTATAAAAACTGCTCCAATACAATTGGAGACGATGTGTATTGTAGAAAATGAGATTAATAAACAACATATTTGATCCTATCAGAGGGAATCTAGAAGGCAGCTGCAAAGCATTGAAGACAGGTTTATATCTCAAAAGTATAATTACCATTTTTTCAAATTTTAAATGATGAGCTCTTACTTTGAGAATTTGTTTTGTCTGAACGATTAGAAAACTCTTTGTTAATATAACGAATATTACAGAAAAGTAGCTGAGTTTCCTTGATGAAAGCAGAAGTCTGGGCTACTTAGTGAACATGTGGGCTGTCTACTAAATACCTTCTTAGAGATAATTAAATAGTATTCAGGCTTGGACAAATCAATGTATATAATCAGTAGGCCTGTTTATTACTTTAAAATTAAAATGCCAAAGAGACCAGAAAGGTGGATTCATTTTACCTTTTTATCATTTTCCTGTAAGCAGAGGATGGGGATATGGGAGTGGAGAGAAGGAGGACATAGAAAGGTTTGGGTAAGAAATAATCCAGTCTTGGCTTTTTAAATCAGGAATCAGATTCTGGTTAAATTCTAAAATAGCCAGATGGATCCAACTCACAATAAAGGCAGTTTTGCTGAAAAAACTCAAATTCTCAAATCTGTCAGTCATGATACTTCTCCCTGGCATCGCTTGAATGGGCAATGTCAATATTTATCTCAGGGATTCTTCTGGTTATAACATTTCATGGCTGACCCACTTTTTTCTTAATGGCATGTTCTTTTTTCACATATGCACGTTCATTCAATTGGCTAAATTCAGTGGTAGAATAATAATAATCCTGAAGCTAAAAAAGTTTAAGCTCCTCACTTGGACAGGTCTCTTCCAAAGGTCAGGGAAAAGTCAAAACAAAGTGTCCACATACATAGTTATGCATTTTTAAGGAATCTGCAAAAGTAAGATACTTGTTTCTAAAAGGTCTTCTTATATAAACTTCAGGCCCTTCCAACTAGAGTCTGCTCCTGGGTATGGTTAAATGGGATAGTCCCAGCCTGGGAACCATTTTGTCATATCATGTTATGTGGATCGTCTTTTCTTAAAGCTTAAGTTTCATAAAATTATCTTATCTTCTTTATTTTTATTTCTTAAGAATTCTTCAGGGTGTTTTCCAGTTACTTACACCATATGGCAACTTTAAAAATACTTTTAAAAAAAAGTTAAAATTTAAGCAGTGCAGGGTATGTTTGGCATATGAATGCAACTTTGCTTAAGAGGTTTACTGTCCTCAATTTACAATAGTATCTGCTATTTAAATGGTTCTAACATTTACAGGACACATTGCAGTCCTGCAAAGTTTTATAATCAGCTTGTGGTTAGTTTTTGTGTCATTCTTTCATCTCAAACCCTTAAATATTCTTTATTGTGATATCTTCTAAGTAGATATATATACACCAATGTTAACATCAAATTACCTAAATTGGATGCTCAGAACAAAACTTCATAAATGACTCATCTGTGCATATTGAAGTGTCAAATATACTTTATAAATAATTTGTCTATTTATTTGTACAGATCCATGCTTCTCAAATAGAACAAGTAGAGATCCTTTTGGTATTTTCAGAATGATCAAAATCATTAAGATAATTATAATATAGACATTGTCTTTTCATAGTTTAACAACTTTAATAATTCTGTTATTTTTCACTTAAAATATACCAGTTGAATATTAATTAACTATAAAGGAATGCATTTATTTCTGGGCTCTGTACTTTGTTCCACTGATCTATATGTTTGTTTTTATGCGAGTACCATGTTGCTTTGATTACTATGGCCTTGTAATATAGCTTGATATCAGGTAGCATGATTCCTTCTTGGGCAAGGGGAAAAAAAAGAAAAAATAAACAAATGGGATACATCAAACTACAAAGGTTTTGCAATGCAAAAGATACCATCAACTAAATGAACAGACAACCTGTCTGTTCATGAATTGGAGGAAATATTTGCCAATGATACATCTGATAAGGGGTTAATATCCAACACTTACAAAGAACTTATAAAACTTAACACCCAAAAACGAACCATCCAATTAAAAAATGAACAAAAAACCTGAAAGATACTTTTTCAAAGAAGACATACAGATGGCCAATAGACATATTAAAACATGCTCAACATCACTAATAATCAGAGAAATGCAAATTTAAAACCACAATGAGATATCACCTCACACCTGTCAACAATAAATAAAAAAACAAGTGTTGGTTATGATGCTGAGAAAAGGGATAACAATAAATAAAAAAAACAAGTGTTGGTTATGATGCTGAGAAAAGGGAACCCTTGTGCACTGTTGGTGGGGATGCAGATTGGTGCAGTCACTGTGGCATTACCTCAAAAAAAATAGAACTTACTTATACTCAGTGATTCTACTTCTGGACATTTACTGGAAAAAAACTGAAACACTAATTGGAAAGAATATATGCACACCTGTGTTCAAATAGAGTTATTTATAATAGCCAAGATTTGGAAGCAGCCCAAGTATCTATCAGTAGATGAGTGGGTAAAACAGCAGTGGTACATTTAAACAATCGAATATTACTCGGCCGTAAAAAAGAAAGAAATCTTACTCTTTGGATAAATGGACCTGGAGAGCATTATGCTAAGTGAAATAAGCCAGTCAGATAAAGGCAGGTGTCATGATTTTCCTCATGTGCGAAATCTAATGAATAAAATGAACTACCAAGCAAAGTAGAGACAGACTCAGATAGAGAGCAGGCTAACAGCTGTGGGAGGGCTTGGTGTGCTGGGTATGGGTGGAAGGAGGGATGAAGCAAAAAGGAAAAAAGAGAGAAATTCACAGACAAGGACAATAATGTGTTAATTGTAAGGGGGGAAGTGGAGGAAGGTATATGGGGGATAAATGGTGATGGGGGGAGACTTGACTTGGGGTGGTAAACATGTTGCAGATTTGTGCACCTGAAACCTGCATAGTTTTGTTAAGCAGTGTCTCCCCAATAAAGTCAATGAAGAAAAACACACACATACATACACACACACACACACACACACACCACACCATACCAGTTGACTTCCCTACAGCACTCCAGCGGAGAGAAAGGCAGTTTTCACCCAAATCCCTGTTCCATTCAGTTCCTGCTGGTCAATGGGCAAAGTTGGGATAGCTCTGCCTACAGGCCCCAAGGAGGCCAGAGGGACAAGACGACCAAGTTCAACAAAAAAACAACACAAGGTTCTTATCAAGGTCTTTGAAGAGGACTGATATCCTGATATCACTGTCCATAAAGAACTAGCCAAACAAATCCAGATTCCTAGCCAAGAATCCAGGTAACTCTCTCATGCTGACCTGTTTGCCCTACACGAGGCCTTGGTCTGGACCAAATGTTGGTGTCATCACCATGGGAGCTTCGTGGTTTGGTTTCAGAACCAGAGAGCTAGAATACCAAATGGGTTTCTTTAGATCAGCGGTTCTCAACCTGTGGGTCGCGACCCCTTTGGCGGTCGAACGACCCTTTCACAGGGGTCTCCTGAGACCATCCTGCATACCAGATATTTACATTACGATTCATAACAGTAGCAACATTACAGTTATGAAGTAGCAATGAAAATAATTTTATGGTTGGGTCACAACATGAGGAACTGTATTTAAAGGGCTAGAACCACTACTTTAGATGGAAGAAAATGGAATTTTAAAAATCTATCTGTTCTGCTTTTTATTAACTTGTAAACATGAAGTACTTACAATGTTCTATAAACTCTTAGAAAAAAGGGATTAGGGAGTCAGAGTGGAACTGTATCAGGCCATCAAAGAAATGTGATGTTCAGACCTCAAAAAAATACACCAGTTGAAGAAAGACACATTAATTAGATTTGAATGATGGTGCAAGTGCTGGAAAAAAGAAAGAAAGAAAAACAATTATCTTCTCACCATTGTACTTATATAAAATATGTTTAAGGTCAAACACTCTAGAAATAAACATTTTAATTGCATTTTCTGTATGGGTAAATTGGGGTTATATAATTAGCAAAATTAAAAGAAGTATGAGAGCTAGAATTCATATTTAACTTATTTACTTTTGAATCTATTCAAACTAGGATTAAATCTATACATACTGTATGTAACACTTTATAGAGGGCTTTCAAACCTGTTGTGTTATCTATACTTCACAAAAATATTATTGTGTCAAATTTTTGTGGTTGTTCAAATTGAGGTTAAGAAGGGTTAAATCATATTAAAAAATTCTCATTTTATATAGCCTGCTGAGGTTGGACTTTAACCTCGGACTTCAGATACAGTTGAATCTAATTCTATTGTCCATTATGCTATGCTGCTTAAAAAATAACTCATGTTTATATGTATATCTTCAACTATGAGTAATAGAATAAAAGATAATTAACTTTTTTTTTCTATTATTACTTGTCTTAAAATTGTTCATTGCTGAAAGGCAAGAGGAAGTATAAAAGCCATCATCAGAGTATAATTTCTAGCAAGCCTATGATTAATTGGTCATGAGCATTATAAACAATTAGAGAGGGAACACCATTAATGGTTTTGATGATTTAAACTTTGCAATGAGACAAAAGTACCCAAAAAGTGTTGGTCCCCAAAATAAACAGCAGATGTAAGCATATCGTATGTGGATAGAGGTCTGTGTTTAATCTTGGCCTGTAAGAGGAGAGTTTTAATACTTTCTTGAGAAGGTTTTTATCTTCCCAAAGCCTTATTGGTACCTGGCTGGAAGCATGAAGCAGCTTCCCTAGACCTTGGATATGGGACTATTACAGGTGCCAGCTCAGATATTAGCTAAGAAAAACTCCCAGCCTATAGGTAGGTAATAAAGAAGGTTGTTGAATTATTTCCTGTCTGAAGATTTTGTTTTTTATCTAAATTTATAAAACTTTGTTAATATGACATAACTTTTAATTTCTTATCTTCAAAGAGAAACCCATTTCAATAATAATTCCTTCAGGTATAATAAAAATTGGAAGGGTAGTTAATAGGCTGCAAATTGGTCCTGGAGATCGCTGTACCTGGGCTTGGAATCCCAGCTCTGCTGCGGTGTAGGTAAGTGGCCTTAGACAAGTCTTTAATACCCCTCCTTTATTTCAAATGCTAATATTATGGATTAAAGTGAACATAAAACTTGATAAATGTTCAATATAAGGTGGTAATAGTCATGAACATTTGTATCACTTTTGTTTAAATAAATAATTTGAAGATTCTACACCTTTCTCTAAACAGCTGTAGTGAAATTATTTGGCGTCAGAATGCAAATAACATAACTTAAAAATGATTCTAGGTATTTTTCTGAGCAACTGCAGTGAAGTCCTTCAGCAAGAACATAATTAAAAACAAATAAAGGGACAAAGGCTGATGGGAGCACCAGTGGATTAAAGAAAAACAGGCATGCAGTTCAACAGAATGAGGGAACGTCTGAAGACCTAAGTTCTAATTAAATCCACCTTCTCCTTGGTTGGCCCCAAGTTTCAACGTAATTCCTGATTATCTGGACACCATGTTTGTCCTAGGAGATCTAAAGCAAAAATGGTGAGGATCAATATTAAATGCTGTTAAATATTTTTATTTAGGAGCATTCTCTAGATTTCATTAAAAGTATTTACATTAGACAATAGAAAGAGAAATAAAAATGTATTTAGTAATGCAGCACTGGTAGTTAGTTATTTTTGTCAATAGCTTTTTTAAAAAACTGAGAACACCAGCATTTTTCCCCAAGAACCACTAGATCTCTAATTAAATGCCATATATACCACACAAATTTCTGCAACAAAATGCAAAGTTTAGGGAGTTTAGGGAGCACATCTGGCAGGAGACCTAAATATTAAATGCATTCTGTGCAATGATTTTTAATTTTCAAATGCCAATCATAGCAACAAAAACCTCAAAGCATTAAGTAAAATTATGATAGCAATGAATTCTGGAACATAATAAAGCACAAGAGAGAAATTATAATAATGAATATAATAATAACTTGATCATTGTATGTTCTGGGCCAAAAAGTACAAATGGTATTGTGGGTATTCATAGGAAAAAATTGGTATGGTGGAGTAAGATAAATACCAATAAATGAGTTCATAACATCTATGGACCAACACTGACTGCAACTGTATATGAAAGTTAGAGTTACTGTTATACACATAAACAATCCATTTATGCAAACGATCCACATGGTATGGGTTTGTCACCATTAGTGTTAATTTAATATAAAAACATAGTACACAGAAAGTTCAAGGGCTTTTGATGAAATATGCATGAATAATCCTGCTGTTATATGGGCTGTGATGAATATCTATATATATAAAATTCTAAGTGGCCTTTATAACCAAATGACCAGAACGACTGGATGACCGGCCAGTAGCTATGACATGCACTGACCCAGACCTTGCTTCTGGAGCCCTGACAGCCCCAAATCTGGTTCACCCGCATCCCGGACCCAGACAGGAGGTAGGAGGGAACCCGATTCCTCATGGAATCAGCTGTTGGTTAGGTTGCTGCTGGGGCCAACCTCCCATGGTCCCTCCCTCTGGCCGGCTGGCCCCCAATTGGCCCCGATGGTTCCTCCTCCTGGCCATCCCACCTCCTTCAGTCCCTCCCCCCATTAGGTCAGTACCCCTGATCAGCCCCAATCGTTGGCCAGACCAAGGGACCCCACCCGTGCACAAATTCGTGCACCAGGCCTCTAGTATTTTATGATTTGGGCATAAGTATACTGCAATATGGAGGAACAATAAAATTAAATTATGTTTCCTGAAGTAGGGTTCTCAGAATACCAAATCTCACTAAGTGTATTGTGGAAAAGTGCACTGAGATCTAATGTACCTTGAAAATTCAGCATATATTCCCCTCCTGGACTTCATAATGTACATTGGCATATTAAAGTTTCTATTTAGTCCTGCAGTAATCATACCTATGTTTACTTAATCTGGTGTGCTTTGCATGACCTGTTAACATTTAAGGGATGCAAAATATGCTTTGGGAAATGCTGATCTATATTATATAAATTCTTTGAGTATATTTATATTAGATCATATATATTTTAGTGTTTTTTTCTTATTACAATGTGATGTGTTCCCACAACCATATCCTGATTCAGATAAAAACTCCTGGATTTTATAAAGCAATTTATATTTTTAGATCATTCACAATGTGTTTCACCCAGTCTGAAATTAGTAACCCTCATGCCATGGCTAAATTTCTGACACCCAATATCATTTACACCTAGTCTGTAAGTAAATCCTCTAATATTTTTCTAAAAATGTTGACATCTTGCCCTAACTGGTTTGGCTCAGTGGATAGAGCATCGGCCTGCAGACTGAAGGTCCCAGGTTCGATTCCAGTCAAGGGCATGTACCAAGGCAGCTGATTGATGTTTCTCTCTCTCATTCTCTCTCAGATGTTTCTAACTTTCTATCTCTCTCCCTTCTTCTCTGTAAAAAAATCAATAAAATATATTAAAAATTTTAAAAAAAGGTTTAAAAAAATAAAAATGTTGACATCTCTATTTTTAATTATGCCCCTTCATAGACTTCTTATATAGTGCTGCTCTCAATTTACCTCAAGTACTAGAAAATTCTCATATCCCCCTGAGCGTCCTATATTAGCTTTCAATTTATAAGCTTGCTGTGGTTTCTAATTATGAACACAGACCCCAAAGGGACATCCTAGTCTGTTTCCTCCTATTTGGAAGCCATTTAACTTTAGCTATTATCCAAATATACTTGCTCTAAGAGAGCCTCACATTCCATCTTACTTTCTGCAGTACTCTAACCTAGATAATCATAGACATTTGCTAGTATTTTTATCAATGTGTGAATAGCCTCATAATATTAAGAGGTGAGTGCTGCTTGCATATTGTTAAAACTAAGTCTATATATCATATATACTCAGGTGTACCTGAGTATACCAAATTAAAATGTGTTCCACAATAATGATATAAGCTCTTTGAATATCCTATATAGAATAAGATGCATTTAATGTTTTGCTTTTGGCAATAATAATACATAGCATTTATTGTTCGTTTTATTTAATGTGGTAGGTTCTATTTTCCCTACTTTACAAATGCTAAAACTAAATCTTAAAGAGATTGAGCATGTTGGTCCAAGTTAACCAATTAGTAAGTGTTGGAGACAGATTCCCTTGGAAGCAATGATTAATTGTAGTGTTCCACCCTTTACTCCGCTCCAACAGTATTAACTGGACTCAGTTGGCTTAGGTAGGCCAAGCAGAGTTCCTTCCCTCTGAAATCCTCCTGTGGGAGAGATTTTTATCTCAGTGTCTGCTGAATTTTTGAATGTGTGATTCATGGGACAGATGTTCTCTTCCTCGTGGAGAAAAACACGTGGAAGAAGAATAAAACAAATGTGAAGAGAAGCAATGAAAGACTCTTATGTCTGACTCTTGCCAATGGATATTCTAATTTCTGTTCTAGTGTTGTAAGGTGCACCCATACATTCTCATAATGAGTCCCCTCACAATCTTATTATTGGCTTAAGTAATTTGGCCTTGTTTTTTATTATATGAAACCAGATAGTTTCTAAATAATATTCTAAGTCTGCCTGATTCTCTGCCCTTCATTATGAGGCCTTCCCTTTAATTTTAGGATCCATATGCAACATCCTATAGAAAAGAAATCATTCTTGACAAAATGGACAATCATGTCTAATTAACGATTTTTAATAAAATTTTCAATAAGGGAACAGCTTTCGGTTTTACAAATTCAGGGAAATGGTGTAAGAATACTATACTAAAGGATCTGAATGCATTTAATATAACTATATATAAATGAGAGCTATCTCAGTGCTCTACCTAAAAATTCAATTGCAAATAAAGTCAAGCAGTTATGCAACTCATTGACCGTGGTTTCAAGTTGGTAGTTCACTTGGAAACAGATGGGCTGAAGAAGGAAGGAGCAGGGCATAATCATAAATCATAACAGAAGAAGACAAAGGACACGGAAGCAAGACAAGGAGGGTGATAGAAGCCGGATAACAAAAGATCCAAGCAGAAGCAAAAGAGAAGGGGGTAAAAGGAAGGGCATGGTAATAAAAGGAAGGATAGGGATGCCAACGTGACGCCTCGTGCCCAGAATTCTAATGAAATCTGCAGCACTGGCGAGCCAAGGAGAGACGGGGAAGGCCACACACAGCTGGACAGTAGTTAAATGTCTCCTTGTGCCAGAAGGCTGGTAGTGAGCCTCCCCCCATAGAGAGTCCTGTAAAACTTCACTTGGCTTTGCTTAATTGATATTTATTCTTTAAAAGAAGGCCACAGGTTTAGGGAAGGAAAACCTGACAACAGAAGGCAATGAAAGAAGAAAAGAGTGAAAGAAAGAGCGGGCAAAATTGTAGTAATGGCAGCACTACTCAATGTTGATACTGACAGTGCTCAAATTGTTTCCCCTTTAAAAAGCCACCCAATCCTTTCCAAATGGCCTTGACTCACAGCTGAGGTATCTCCATAAAATGGTTTAATAGTTAAGATTTATACACAATGTGTTTTATTATTTTTACTACAGATTATTTAAACAAATCAACAATATCTAAGTCAGCTGTGTCCTTGCAGAGAGGAGGTAAACTTGGATCAGTAGCACCTTTGCAAACATACAAAAGCACAGGGCTTGAAATTGCCACTAGGAATCATGAAAACCATTCCCCTGCCGCCCCTAATGTAGCAACAAACTAATTCAATACACAATGACGTGACTGTAAATCTTTACATTTCCACTCTTATCTTTTCTATCCACATTTCCTCCCGTAGACATCTTATCTAGTGTGAGAGATTGAATATGCAAACAGACAACGACCAGGCCAGATAAGAGAATAGAATTCTGACCCACATAAGATATCCAGAAAGCCAAACCTCAATTTCTGAAGCAATTGTTACAAAAAGGTCAGACTTTGTCAACAAATGCGTGCTCTTTTACCTCTTCCCCCTTTCCCTTCCAAATCACTATCAGAGAAAGCCAAAAAGCCTTCCTAATATAAGAGGCCCCACTTCTAGTTAGCCCACATCCAGCTTTCCAATTCCAGTGACCTTTAATCTGAGTATATTTGAAGTCTTCTTTTTTTTTTGTTTGTCCTCTACTTTTCCACTCCTGATTGCATTGAAGTCTGCCAAACACAAGTGATAGTGACTGAATCCCTTGATATTATAAGATCAGAATAAATAGCCTTTCTTTGTTCTCATGTGGGTGGTCTTTGTGTATTTCTACAAATGCCTGGAATTAAAATACTGTATAGTTGCTAATAGTATCAGTGCTATATCTCTTGCCTAGATTACTCTCCACATTGTCTGGCTTCTTCCACAAGATCCATACTCAAAAATTTAATGAGTTTGTTAAACCTAAAATATACAAAAGTTCTAATCCACCACACTCCCTAAAGCACCACAATTCTGATTTCTTAGGTCCAATATCTTGACATAATGCCTAATTTCTCTCATTTTCAGATGCCTTGCATCTAACCTAATTCAACAGTAAATTCTGTTGGCTCAACCTTCAAAAGATATCCGGAATCTGATTAAAATTCATTATTTTACCATTGCCAACTTGGTTGATTGGCCAAGCTATCATCACCTCTCATCCAGGTAACTGTAATAGCCTTTTAATTGATTTCCCTGTCTCTAACCTTCACCTCCTGTTTCCTATCAAAACCACATCCAGGGTGATGCTTTTAAAGTGCCAATCAATTTGGCACTTCTCCTCTTTCCTTCTCACTCAGAATGAATGTCAAAGTTTCAAAATGTTCTACAAGGTCCTACAGGGTCTGGTCCCCAACACCCTCTTTCCCTGTTACCTCCCAGCCACAGTTGTTTTGAATGTGATAGTTACCCCCGCCCCCAAAGGTTAGCAGTAGCCCCTGTTAAAGAATACTTTTTAAAACAGTATTAGTCGACTTGTATCAGTATTAAATGAACCTGTCAAACATTTTACTTAGCTCCTTAATTAACATAGGAAACAGTAAGATGTTACGACTTGTTCGAAGGAGGTAAGTATGAGGCAAAAGGAATTCTGAAATGAATTTACAAGAGTTGTAGAACAGAACTATTCACAGTCCACGGGACAATAATCAATGGTATTCCACTGGAACAATTAATTTCCTTTATATAATGATCATTTCCATCACTATTACTTTTCTACAACTGCCAAAGCTTTCAATAGCCCAATACAATGAAATGCAGAAATAATAAATAATTTAGATGAGGGAGCTAGATAGGGCATCTCCTAATCTTTTCTCTCTCTTTTTTTAATTTAAAAAAATGTTTTGAAACTTTTTCTGGCAAAAGGGATAGAGAGAGAGAGAAGGGAAGGGAAAGAGAGGAGAGGAGAAAGGCTGATAGAAAGGGGTTGTTTTTTATTTCTGTAAAATTTAAAATAATCAACATGAAAAAGATCCAGAGACATAGAAACATCGAACAGACCATCAAACCTCAGAGGGAAGGCAGGGGAGTGTGGGAAGAAGGGATGGGGGTAAGAGATCAACCAAAGGACTTGTATGCATTCATATAAGCATAACCAATAGTCACAGACAGTAGGGGGGTGAGGGCACGTGCTGGGGGTGGGAGCGTCCAGGGAGAGGTCAATGGGGGAAAAAGGAAACATATGTAATACTTTTAACAATAAATAATTTAAATTAAAAAAAATACACAAGTTGAAACCAGACCTGAAGGTGAAAAGATAAATTGTGAAAAACCAGAAAACAGACCGAGGAAGTAGAATTGAGCCAACAGAGACTTGACAAAATCTTTAAGGTAGTGAAAACTTCCATGATGCAAAATAAAAGATAAAGCAATTAGATGATAAAAGAAATATACAATTACAAAGAGTAAGAAAAATGGAGAAGCAAATGAATCTCTTTAAAGCATAGCATAAGGATGATGATCCACTAATGCTTGCTCCTCTAGTCCCTAGAGGTACATTTGAGTCGCTAAGTCTCTCATGGTTATGAAAAAATACTCCCATCTCTGTGAGGCCCAGCTGTTCCAAGGCTTGGCTGAAATTTTTGCTCCAGCTATTCCCCAAAATTATTTTAAAATAATTATGTAACACTGAGGTAGGTTGAAGTAGTACCCCTGACCCTGCATTCCAAAAACCCTAAATATAGCACTACTCATGTTGGTATCCAATTTCTAGCACAATTTCTGTAATGTAGTATGTGTTAAATAAATGTTTGGAGAACAAACTAATTTGAGCAAATTTTGCCAAATATCTGATTAGCCAATCTGGCTTTTAGTATTTGAGTATTTCAATATATTCACTAATAGCATTAGAAGCTTCTATCTTCATATCAGCCCACTTGCTCACTTCATTTCTTGCATATTTTAAGATATTTTTATTGTTCTTAAAAATCCAAAATTCTTGAGTTATGTACACATGGAGCTTACAACCTCTTTTAAATACAGTAAAAAACAAACAAACATAGTTTAGTGTTTTTGTCATCTGTCTAATTATGAAATTTAAACCTCTATTGTTCTTTATTTTATCATTCCCAGTAGGCTCTATTACTAAAAAAATAAAACTGTGAAGAGATTTGCTAAAACTCTTACACAGATGGGGGGTGGGGGGAATGCCACTAGAATATCCTCAGAAATATTGAGTTTTAACTATGGAAAAAGAAAAGTCTAGTAATAATGGAATATATTGTGTAAGTGATACTGTACTATGTATGTGTGTGTGTGCCTGCATGCATGCACACACCAAGTCTATAGATGATATAGATAGATATAGATATATAGATATAGATATAGATATAAATATAGATATATAGATACATAGACATGACAAATAAAGCTGAATTATCTTCTTCTCTCTCCTCTTCCTCATTTTACCTTTTTCCTTTTCTTCCCATGATGATGCTAGTTGAAATTAATATAAATGAGGTACAAAATAAAAAGCATTCCTATGGTTCCTTTTACCCAGTGGGGTACTAATATAGGGGAACATTTCTTTATCATTGAATATAAGTAATTATAAGAACTATATAATCTTAGAGGTTATGATACTGCAAGTAGTTGGATTTTTAGACATTTCCAGAAATTTGGTGGTGGCAAAGAACTCATTTTTTTTAAAGTCAGACATTTTATTTACTGACAACTATAAGTCTTGGATATAGTTGGAAATATATTTTATATGTTATTCTAAAATATGTCTCTCCATAATTGTTCACATTAATTCAAAATATACCTCCTTATAATTCTTTCTTGGTTATCTAGAATAATAAAAAATGAACAGAATTCTCTTTTTTACATAATAAGTCCTTCAACTTAAATGGAATTGTTATCTTTTCTAAAGCATCTCTTATTTCACTCATGTTAGTACAACAGACAATATTAATACTTGATATTATATAGTGTACATATAATCCACTATTTTGATTGTACTGTTGTTTTCATAACTCTAAACTATATTCTTATCTGTGTAATGCTTTAACATATGAAGACAAGTCAGTTATTGAAACCTAGAAGCTTTATCAGGAATATTTTGTTAGCTTTTAATTTTAAAATTCTCTCTCTCCCCCCTCTTCTGTGTGTGTGTGTCTTTGTATGTGTATGTGTCTTTCTCTCTTGTCACAGGATAGTGTTATTGCTTGGGAGATAATAGTTTATTCAATGCTCCCTGTTTCAATACTCTTTGAGCTAAGTCTTGCTCACTCTTACTTTGTACAATTGATTCCTTGTTTAAAATTTGATAATTCATATTTATCCTATATCTTTTAAGGCTGATTCTTTGTTCAACCTATATATTATTAATCTTGAGACAGTTTTCATAATTAAGAAGGTATCATGGGGGGAATCTTCTTCAACTTGATAAAGATTATAACAAAAAAAAACTAATATTATACATAATAGTGAGACTCATGTAGCTTTCCCACTAAATGAGGTACAAGTCAATGATATCCCCTTTCACAAGATTTTCAATGATCAGTTATTTATTGATGATATTGTATCATCTAGATAATCTCTTCTGAGCTCTCAATATATACATTTAACTAATTCACAGACTTGGGCATCTATGTAAATTAAGGTTCTGGCAATCTTTAACATTCAGCATGCCCCAAAGTGGACTCAACATCTTATTTCCAGACCTATTGTTCTTCTTATGTTCCTTTGATGAGTGAAATAAGACAGTGTCACACCCTTCCCAGTCATGCACTACCCAACTTTAAACCTTACTAGACATCTTCTGTCCAACATTTCCCTCTGACTCAAAATTCATCACAAATTCCCCTTGTCTCAGGCTCTCATTATTTCACTCCAGTGTTAGTACAGTAGACAGTCAACTACAGTCCTTGCTTTAAGTCAGGTGTTTGGATGTAACTAAATATGCATTTTTAAAAAATCAATTATTTTTCTGCTAATATCCAGAGACATTTGGATAAAATACAAGTCAATCTGTGCTACTCCTCTCTTTAACAATTTTTAAACTTTCCCCTTGAATTCAGTAGGAAATCCGAACTTCTTAGAATATTAGGCAAAGCACCTGATGATGGTTGCAGTCTTTATTTTCAGGTGCCTATCCCTTACCTCCAACCTCTATACACTTTCCTTTCTGCCACATTTAACAAATTGCTATGTATTCTACTTACCAACTTACATGGTGATTGTTGCTTCTTTTGCCAGAGAAATTCTTTCAACCATCTACTAGACCAATTTTTCTTGGCCAACTCCTCCTTTTTAAGGTTGAAAAACTGTCATGAAACCCCCCCGGAAATTTATTGACTTTCAATGCACTGATGGTCCTCTGTGTTAACCAAGATTTTAGCACTTACCACAATGTGCTACAGAAAGCCAGACCTTTTTCTTGTCTGACTTGCTAAGCAGAATATCCAGTGCTTGAGGGCATAAAACATGGTACCTATTCAATCTTATTCCTTTGACCTCAAAGCTATATTATTACATATGTTTAAGAAAATCTCTCTGAATGATTGTCAAACAATTGCTTTGTGTTTATTTTTAACCTATTTCACAAACTACAATGGACTTGTTTTTCCATTGCATATTTTCTGTAGAGCTTCAATAGTCTGTATCTTCTACAACAGTGGTTCTCAACCTGTGGGTCGCGACCCCTTTGGGGGTTGAACAACCCTTTCACAGGGGTCGTCTAAGACCATCGGAAAACAGATTTATAATTACATATTGTTTTTGTGATTAATCACTATGCTTTAATTATGTTCAAATTGTAACAATGAAAATACATCCTGTATATCAGATATTTACATTACGATTTATAACAGTAGCAAAATTACAGTTATGAAGTAGCAACGAAAATAATTTTATGGTTGGGGGTCACCACAACATGAGGAACTGTATTAAAGGGTCGCGGCATTAGGAAGGTTGAGAACCACTGTTCTACAACATTCAATGCATTTAACTATTTAATTCTCCTGACAATTTCTTATGTAAGCATTCCTTTTTACATACTGGAGTTTTTCTTCTTTTGTTTTTACTTTACTTTTAAAACTGGAGATATTGAGAACACTTTTTGTCATTTAAAATATTTAATATTCCTACATTTTCATAACATATTTGTAAATTTTATAATTAAAATCATTTTTTTAAATTTTAAACCTCTACTGCATAAGTGTCTGGAAAAACACTTGGACAACACTCTTAGAAATGTTTGCTTCTTCCCAACTGGGGTGCCTCAGTGGTTGAGAGTCAACATATTAACCAGGAGGTCATGGTTTGATTCCTGGTTGGGCATATGCCTGGGTTATAGGCTCAATGCCCAGTGTGGGTCCTTTAAGAGGCAGCCAGTTGATGATTCTCTCTCATCATTGATATTTTTATCTCTCTCTCCCTCTCACTTCCTCTATGAAATCAATAAAAATATATATTAAGAAAAGGAAATGTTTGCTTCTCTTATTAATCTAGTTAATAACTAACTATTGGCATATCTCAGCCCAAACATCTCTTCTTTTTATTTTTTGTTAAGCCTCACCTGAGGATATTTTTGGAGATTGTGGAAGGGAGGGAGAGAGAGAGAGAGACAGAAAGAGAGAGAGATGAGAGAACCACATGGGCTGGTTGCCTCCCACAAGTGCCCTGATTGGGTTGGGGGGAAGGAGCCGGAGAAAACCTGCAACCCAGATACATGCCCTTGACCAGGAATCCGGCTCCGCTGATCCCCAGGCTGGGAGGCCTCTCGGCTTTGCTGATCCCGGGGCCGGGTGGCCTCCCGGCTCCGCTGATCCCGGGGCCGGTAGGCCTCCCGGCTCTGCTGATCCCCGGGCAGTGAGGCCCATGACCTTTCTGTGCACTGCTGACACTCTATCCATGGAGCCACACCTTCTAGGGCCCAAACATTTTTTCTTATAGAAATACTAGAGGCCCAGTGCACAGATTCATGCACTGGTGGGGGGCGTGGTCTGTGGGGATTGGCCTGCTGTGGGAGGGCTGCTCATCCTGGTCAGCTGAATGGCTGTGGATCTGCCCTCTGAGCTGCTGTGGGATTGGCCCACTGTGGGAGCGCAATGACCACCAGGGGGCAGCTCTTGCATTGAGCATCTGCCCCTTGGTAGTCAGTGCACTTCATAGCGACTAGTCAACCTGTTGTTCTAGTCGTTCCACCATTTGGTCGCTGGGATTTTATATATGCAGATTACCCGCCTTCAATTTCAGCTGGATTCCTAGGACACTATGAACCTCTTCTTTACATCAGTGATCACAGTCACAATTGTGTGATTGTATGATTACTAATCTCTGCACTCCATGAGGGCAGGGGTATATGTGTATATTACCTCTCAAATAATGAATAAATGTAACTCCATATAGGTAGGTGTATAGTTAAAAATAATTCTATACAAATCTTTAGGCTTAGAAAATAACCTTCCAAGAGAAAGACTCATAATTTTTCAAGTTTATGAAAGAGGAAATAATAGCAATCAGAGGAATAAACCCTAGTAGAGGATTACTTTATTTTCATTGACAAAGTTTAGATATTGAAATAGCTTACTACGGAAGTTAATGGAATTTCTTCTGTACAAGCATCATAGTTATTTGTAGGATTAGTATTGAAGTCAGACAGTTTGTATCCAATGTGTGTTTAAATATGGCTCTAGTGAAAACAGAGAAGATGGCTTTTTAAGGTTATTTTTAGCCTTAAAATTTGAATTCATATTATATCATTATGGAATTCCTGAATCATGTGCTCAGAAAAGACTCTATTGCTTCATTAGCCTAATAAAATAAAACCTTGTGTTTCCTATTTAATAGAAATGTAAATTATCTGTACAATACTAAATTTATAAATGTGTTTTCCAAGCAACATCATGATGGATTATGGTCCCACTGAATATTCAATATAGTTCTTGCACAAGAAAGAAAAGGAAATTCACTTTGAACTGAATCGAGATAAACATATCTTCATAAATCAATCAAGTTTCAATAATTCACAAGCAGTAAAGCCCAAAGAAAATCAAAGGATATCTATTATAAATGCCATAGCCAAAACCCAAACTAGTATTATCCTATGTAACAAAAGCCTAAGCGACCGTCACATCTGAAACAACTGAATGGACAACTGAACAGGCTGCGTGGGGCGACCAGGCCGGCAGGGGGGTTAGTGAGGGACAACCAAACGACTGAACATCAGGCTGTGTGGGGCAACCAGGCTGGCAGGG
>NW_005370116.1:1177681-1191472 GCF_000412655.1 Myotis brandtii
GTGTGGGGCAACCAGGCCGGCAGGGGGGTTAGTGAGGGACGACCAAACGACTAAGCAGCAGGCTGCGTGGGGCAACCAGGCCGGCAGGGGAGGCAGTGAGGGGTGACCATGCTGGAGGGGGGGGGCAGTTAGGAGCGACCAGACCAGCAGAGGGAAGCTAAACCGGCAGTCGGACATCCCTCAAGGGTTCCTGGATTGGAGAGGGTGGAGGCTGGGCTGAGGGGACCCCCCCATGCATGAATTTTGTGCACCGGGCCTCTAGTCATAATATAAAATTATATGTCCTATTTACCAACAGATTTCTCTTTCACACCTATATTGAAAACAAATTTTGAAATATTTTATATCAGTATTAAAAATTACATATTTTATGTCATTATAAGTAGACTTTGCTATATTTCTTAAAACATTTAATGCCACTTCATTATTTTTTATGAGCCATAAGAATGTCACCTTATCTGAAAAGCTGTAACTGCTAGTATACTAGTCTAGGAAAGTCAAAATATTTTTAAAAATATTTTTCTTGTTTATTTTTTGTCTTACATTTAAGATATATATTTAACTTGAAAATAAAATATAACTTTAGGTTTTAGGCAATAATATTTTTTAAAAGTCAACCTGCTACTATCTTCTGTGATGTAATAAAAATTTTTTAAAATTCTTTTTTTTTTAAATTATCTTTATTTTTGAAAATATGACAGATGTCTCTTTTTTTTCCCCTTTGACCCCCTCCACCCCGCCCCCCAGGCCTTCACTACACAACTATCTGTGTCCAGACAATATGCATACATGCATATAAGTTCTTTGGTTAATCTCTCACCACCTACTCACCCACCTCTGCCTTCCCTTTGTCTACTTTGATATGGCTTAAATAATATATAGATGTATTTATATGGACCAACTTTAGAAAATAATTTAAAGTTATTAATTGATAGCAGCTAACCAAAGGTAAGAGAAAAAATTTTCATGACCTCAAAGCAAAACTGATTTTATATTTTAAAAAATTATTTTTTCAAGTCACAAAAGTCAAATTTCCAAAGCTAAATATCTACAAAATACCTTCATGTTTTGTTTTCTTTTCATACCTAATTAAGAACTGATATTTTATTTCTGATAAGTTGCTAATATCTACAAATTATGTTAATATAATAAAAATTGAGTCTGAATTTAGAACAGGCTCACTTGAAAATTGTCATTTTTATTTGCATATAGGTTAATATATGAAAACTAATTTTTTAAGATTTTAATTGACGCACAGCTTCAAAATTTTCCAAGAAATGTATATATGAGAGAACCTTTATGACAAATACTAATTGTTAGCATTTACCTACTTAGTTCTCATAGCTCACCTTATCTCACCATGGATATGTATGATAATTACTATCCCTAATACTAACATGGAAACTTATAACTTAGACCTATAGGTATGTATTTTACTAAATTAATTATTTTAACAGAAACAGGTGCTGGTTACACCACCAAGAAAAAAATAAGGCTGATTGGCCTTGGTGTAGACCACAATCACTATGCAAATTTAAGGCCTGGCTCTGTGGCTTTGAATCTAACCTTGAAAATCTTCTGCATATAATTTTATCAACTTAATCACCAGGGAGTATTATTGTTTACATAATTATTCTTCCGAGAATATTTCTAGATCTCACAATGTCCCTTTATGATATCAATAGGATAGACATTTAGAACTCCTTCTTATAGTTCTGTCAAGTATGACTACAAATTATTCTTTCCACATTTTTTTTAATTTAAAAAGTGCTACTCAATCACATTTAGTTAATTGTTGAGATCACCTTCCTGCACACTAATCATTTTTGATGGCTATATTTATTAATCTTGCTACTAAGAACATACAAACTACAAACCTGATGCCAAAAATTCATTCCCCAAATTGACAGGTATAAACTATTGTGTACATGCTCATATACTACAAAGTAACAATCAAGCATACATTTTAATTCTCTATTCAGAGATCAATAATTTTTATAGGTATATGTTCTAATAGGTATGTGTTCTAATCTTTATATGTATATAGTGATTTCAATATTAATGATATTTTATAGCATTAACAACTCTGAAGGCTATATAGCTGTCACTTCAGCTTGCAGGTATCTTTATAACATTAAAAACATTATTATAATATTGACTATTACAGATTATACTTTGAAAATTTTCTCCAAAACAGAAATGTTTTGTATTATTTTTTACTAGAGGCCTGATGCACGGAATTTGACCAAGAGTAGGCCTTCACAGCAACAGCAGCTGCCTTGATCCCTCCCTCACAGCTGGGGGAGACTGCCTGGATCCCTCCCTGGCAGACGGGGGTGGGGGAGGGTGCTGGATACCTGCCTTGCAGCCACAGGGGCTGCCTTGATCCTGCGGCTGCAGCCCCGGCTTCATAACAGGATGTCTAGAAGGACATCTGGTCTAATTAGCATATTATGCTTTTATTATTATAGATATCAACATGTAAATTATTTTATACTAGAGTCCCAATGCATGAAATTTGTGCATGGGTAGGGTCCCCAGGCCTTGCCAGTGATCAGGGCTGATCTGTGGGGTGACCAGCAGGACGATCGAGGCCCCTGCTTGCACCCGCCTTGGCCTGGTGCCACCTGCTCACCTGCTCCACCATCCCACCTTGGTCCAGCTCTTGTTGGGGCCCATCGGGGCCAGCAGCTCCTCCACTGCTGCCAGCTGCAAGCGCTGCATCACTGATGCCAGTTATGTTCCAAGCCGCACCCTAGTGGTCAGTGCACACCCAGTCAGTTGAACTCCCACCCATGGGGACAATTTGCATATGGGACGATCGAGGCCCCTGCTCGCACCCGCCTTGGCCTGGTGCCACCTGCTCACCTGCTCCACCATCCCACCTTGGTCCCGCTCTTGTCGGGGCTGATCAGGGCCAGCAGTGCCTCCACTGCTGCCTGCTGCAAGCACTGCATCACCGATGCCAGTTATGTTCCACGCGGCACCCTAGTGGTCAGTGCACACCCAGTCAGTTGAACTCCCACCCATGGGGACAATTTGCATATTAGCCATTTATTATATAGGATTTTTTTCACAAATGTATTTTATATTATTTTACAAATCACCTTACTGGGTTCTTATAAAAAAACAACAACAATGCAACAAAAACAAACAAGCCAACCTATTTGTATAATTAAAGCAGCATACTGTTTTGTAAATAATTTGGCCATGCCCAATGAGAAAGGAGGCTTTCTGTGCTAAGTTTCTGGGATATAATCTATGTCATACTTAAAAGGATTATTTTGTTTAAGGCAGGAGCTGTCCATATCAGATCTTATAGTTATACTGTTCATACCCAATAGTCTCAGGAAGTGCCCTGGCCATGCTAGAAAGACCAATCATGTGATTCAGAGTGGGGGCTTTTGGTCACATGGTATCAATCAACATGGGCAATAAATCATCAATGAGGCCTACGTAATGAAACTGCAGTAAAAGCCCTGTATACCAGATCTTGGAGAGAGCTTTCCTGGTTGGCAATAATCTCTGCATACTCTCACACATAGATGTCAGGAAGATAAAACATCCTGAGGTTGTGGGCAGTATTTTTGTATTTGAAACTTTCCAGGATTAAGCCTGATGAGTCTCTTTCTTTGGCAGATTTCAGTGTGTATCCTTTCCATATAATAAATTCTAACCATGAATATCATAGTTTATATTGAGTTCTGTAAGACCTTCACTGAATGATTGAAAGTGGTTTTGTAAACTCCCCAAATTTGCAAATGCTGCCAGAAATGAAGGCAATTTTGGGTACTGTGCCCTCAGACTTCACAATTTGTCCGTTTGTCAATCTTTTAGCATACTAGCATTCTGAACTAAACATCAATACTAATTGATATCCACCTCTGCTCTATTTCAAATTAAAAAAATATATATTTAAACTATGTATTAGCAAAATAAATAGTAGCTGTTCCATGTATTAAGTGCTAACTATATGCTAGGTACTACAAATGTATTAAAAGCTTGGTATATCATATCTGTCTGTGAAATTCAGATTATTATGCCTATTTCCAAAGAAGAGAAGAAATAAGTAACTTGTCTAAGATCCAATAATGTATGGTAAAGCCAGAATTCAAAACCAGCTCCATTTCAAATGCTACACTCAGAACAACTATCAAATGCAGCCGCTCCATGTTACCACAGCCCCAAAACCTATTCTGAGGCTGAGTTGATTAAGACTGAAATAGTGTAAGGCTAAAACAGTATGTAATTTTGATTAACATGATTAGCTAAAGTATAAGAAATAACTTGTTTATTCACATGAATACAGCCTGAACAATTTCTATGAACCCCAAGTACCATATATTTGTTAGTAGCGAAATTACATCTACAACAGATTGTGCTATTGACTTCTCAAAGTTTCAAAAGACTATCAGCTAATTAGGGCAGCTGTGAAATCTCAAGCAGATTCCACTACCTTCATTTGACAAAACATGCTGCCAAGAGGCTTCAAAATATAATGTAAAATTTAACTCTCACGCTCTTGCAAAATCTTGTGGAACTGAGGCTCATTCTATTAATACAGCAGATGTTTCAAACAACTAAAATAAGGAGAGGTTTATAAGATATCAGAAAATGTCTCATGAACTAAAAATTGAGCATACTTTATGCACAAACACAAGGCTATGCAGTACCACATACATTTACATACATTACAAAATGGTACATACATATAGAAACATGTGGGGCTTAGGCAAACAGATTGAATAGAATAAAATCTTCTGGTATAGGCACATATGGGAAATATATAGGCGTGAGGAAAGCTGTGGTTGGAAAAACAATATATTAAGTGTTTGAATTTCATGAATTTGAATCTGAGGCTCCTCACTGTGTGAATTTGCTTTTATATATTTTCTCATGCAGTAATTGAAAAGATTAAATGGGAGGTAATACATTTGAAAATATTTTGTATATATGCTGAATCATTACATTCAATAAAAGTTAAATAACAGAAATAAATTTTTGATTCTTATATCTTACATTACTATTAAATATTATATTTATATATCTATGATAATATAAGTATAATATGCTAATTAGACTGGACATCCTTCCGGAAGACCTTTGGGACGAAGCCAGGGCTGCGAGGGCCCAGGCAAGCAGCCACAGCTGCCAGGGCCGAGCCCCTTGCACAGAGTTTGAGCATCGGGCCTCTAGTTTAAATATAATAATACTTATGCTATTATAGTTAAACATTTTATAACATTAATTTTCTCACAGCTGAACTTTTGGCTTTTTTATGGGATAAATTGTATCTCCCCTGAAATTTATGTTTAAGCCCTACTTCACAGTACCTCACAATGCCACTATTTAGAAATGGTGTTTAAATAGGCGAGTGATTAATTTAAAATGAGGCAGTTAAGGTGGGTCCTAATCCAATTTGAGTGGTGTCCTTATAAGAAGAGGACATTTGGCCACACAGAGAAAATGCCATGTGATGGCACATCCAGAGGACGCCATCTACAAGCTAAGGAGAGAGGCCTGAAGAAAAACCTCGCTTGCCAACACCTTGATCTTAGACTTCTAACTTCCGGAACTCTGAGAAAATAAATTTCTGTTATTCAATTCATACAGACTTGTTTTGTATTTTTATGGTGGTATTTCCTAATGGTATCCCTGGAAAACTAATACAGCCTTCTAATTAAAAAAAACAAAAAAACAAAAAACATTTTCAAGGTAACAACTAATTGCCATTACAAATGCTTGCTCAGACCTTGAACCCTGGTCTCCACTGCAGAAGTTTCAGGGCAACCAAGCATGAATCCCATAATGAAAGTAGGTGGGTCTATTCCGTTTACTTCAAATATGCTTACGAGTGTCTCACTTCAATGTATGCTCACAGAGTTCCCATTACTTAAACACTTTTATTTTACATCTATCTGAATCCCATCTGTCATGCAGAAGCCAGCCTTCTTTGTAAAGACATAACTAAGAGCTCAGTCCCCCAGAGACTTTTCTCCTGAACTGACACTTAATTACTACCATCTTTATCTAGTAACTTTTAGGGTCATTTCTGTAACTTAAAAAGCAATATAAAATGTAATTTCCCTGATTAAAAAGCACTGAAGCTTATATTTTTAGTATCTCACACAAGGCCCCGATAGCACCTTGCATAAAATATGCACAAAAATGATATTAAATGAATGAATATGCTTAATAAACTATTAAGAAGTGAAAAGATATAAATATTTTTATTTTGTATTTATTCATCAAATACCAGTTTGTAGATACTGCATTAACAACAAATTAACAAATGGTCTTGTTCCTTCTCTCCTTATTTCTATGTTTTTTGCATTTTGGTTTTATCCAGTTTCCTACCATGCCATTAGCACAGTGACTCAAAATAGATAAATTTAGCCTGCACATAGCTCTCCAGTCCTTACCATAGATCAGTGGTTCTTGAAACTTTCCTTATCAGGTATCTCTTTTAATATCTGATTAAAAGCTATAAGATTTCTGCCCCAAAACTGAGACACACACCCCTTTGAAATCAATGTCAGAAGTTCACTGACTCCCAAAACTCGGGTCTGTGAATTTCTTAGAGACTCTTACCTTTATAGGCTACTGTCATGGAGATCACTAGTCGAATCTAAGAGAGAGATATGTGAAAATGATCAAGTTTCCATTTGAGGAAAATACACTAACTGCCTGAGAAGCATCTATGTATACATCAGGCATGTCAAACCTTCGTGATGGTGCAGAAATAGCTTGAAAGAGCACCCAGAATTTGGCAGAAGTCATTATAGGACATCTCTTACAATTAAATAGCTACTATCACGTTACATTTTATTTATTTATTTTAATATGTTTTTATTTTAGAGAGACAGAGGAAGTGAGAAGGAGAGAGAAGCATCCATCGGCTGCCTCCTGCATGACCCCTACTGGGGATCTAGCCTGAAACCAGGCCATGTGTCCTGACCAGGAATCCAACTGTTGACCTATTGGTGTGCATGGGATGATGCTAAAACAACTGAGCAACACTGGTCAGGGCTATCATGTTGCATTTTAATGTTTTAACCAGTAGGTATTTTGTTTTTCTTTTATTGAATTACTAGAGGCCCTGTGCATGGATTTGTGCACCGTTGGGGTCCCTCAGCCTGGCCTGCACCCTCTCACAATCCGGGGCCTCTCAGGGCATGTCAGAGAGCCAGTTTTGGCCCGATCCCTGCCGGTCCAATCCAGACATGAGGGAGCCTGATCCTATGATCCTGTGTGTTGAACACCTGCCCCCTGGTTGTCAGTGCATGTCACAGTGACTGGTCAAAGGGTCGAATGGTCACTTAGTCTTTTATATATATATATATATTTTAAATATATTTTTTGTAAGGAAACAAAATCTAAGTGAGGTCATATGCTACAACTTAAACATGTGTAAGATATAATGCCTGCCTAAATGTGGCTTAAAGTCCAATTGAAAAATAGACATGTCCACTGAAAATAAAAAAAAAAACAAAGATGCAAATGGAAAAAAATGTGAAGTCGCTAGGTGCACTAATAGCCAACCCAAAGATGTCAAGGCAATTACTTATGTTCATTTTAAATCCTCTCTCCGCACTATGAATGAAAGCAGAAAACCCTATAAGTCCAGGTAATGCAATTCTGACACTTGTGCCTGAAATTCCTAAATATAAAAAATTATTTAAACAGTCATCAATTTCTGGGACATATATTTGTCATTTTCATAATATTCATATTTCTTGTTTTATTACTCTATGAAGCCTAAATACTCCTGACAGAATAAAAAATTATTATTCTATTTATATAATAGTTAGGCAATCTCTATTCTTGGATTAAATGCCCAAAACTGTAAGCATGAATTCTAAAGCATGACTTTGAATAAGGGTTACTCAGAAATATCAGTGAACCACTGTGTTTTGAGAAGCCCAATACTACATAAAAGGCATAGAACCGATCTCTTAAATTAAATAGTGTTAGCTTTTCAACATTCACCATACTCAATACATGTCCACACAGAAAATACATTCCCCAAACTTTCTTAGTTACATATAAAGTTGCGTGACATAATTTTACTTTGTATAGTAAACAAATGCTATATAATAGAACAAATATTTTTGTATTATTCTCACATACCCCTTGTTATGCCCAACACAAACACAAGAAAGAAATTCAGATATGAAGAATCATGCTCTGTTCAATAAATTATTCTTATAAGGTAAATATGGACAGAGTTTTACACTGGAAAGAAATATGGCTTCCAGTCCCAGTTGGACCACTGACATACTGACTTTCATAAATCTGACATCTCAAATTTATATTAGTTCTGGCATTTACTAGCTATTGCCTCACCTCCAGGGATAAAATAAGATTGCGTGCAAATATCTTAAAGAGAAAAAATGTTTGCTTTCTTTTTAACCTCCTTTCCTTCCTTCCTTCCTTCTTTCCTTCCTTCCTTCCTTCTTTCCTTCCTTCCTTCCTTCTTTCCTTCCTTCCTTCCTTCTTTCCTTCCTTCCTTCCTTCTTTCCTTCCTTCCTTCCTTCTTTCCTTCCTTCCTTCCTTCTTTCCTTCCTTCCTTCCTTCTTTCCTTCCTTCCTTCCTTCTTTCCTTCCTTCCTTCCTTCCTCTCCTCCTTCTCCTCCCCCTCCTCCTCCTCCTCTCCCTGCTTCTTCTTCTTCTTCTTTTGTTTTTACATTCATCTGAGTTCACAGAGCATGTACTCCAAAGTCAGACTATGTAGATTCAAATTCAGGATGCATAACCGATCAGCTATATAACCTTAAGTGATTTATTTGATCTTTCTATGCCTCAGTTTCCTCATATGAAAAATGGGAATAAGAGTACCTAACTTATAAGAATGTTGTGAGGATTAAGAGGGTAAAGCATCATCAGCAATTAGAACAATGTTTCATATTTAATGATGATTAAATAATAAGTATTGATAATGATGTCTTATTCATTTAAATATTATATTTATTTTTTCTAAGCATTGTACTTACAGAGATTCATACCAGACAGAAAAAAAAAACTTCCTCTCAAATTCTTAATACTTAATTTCCTTGTTAAATTCATCATTTTTTATAAGACAAGCAAAAGGAGCACCATCTCAAAATGTGAACAGAATAACAGGCTTTATTCAGCAAATAGTCAATTTCTCCTGAGCAAAAGGTTTCCTAATTTGACTTGAGAGATCAACCAGGCTGGAGTGAGCTGGTTCCAACACCTCAGTACAACGTTAATGATTTTTTCATGTTGAATTAATAGGATTGAAATGTTTGTGATTTCAGCAGCTGTTGGGAACAGTGGGGGAGCTTCCACCAATACACTGACAGCCTTGTGCCCCTCACATGGCTCTGTTTAGATAAAACAGGAGTGGTAACCATTTGGCAAGAGTACCTTAATCTTAAATTAATAGTAATTATTTTCACTAAAGGCAGATATCAAACATCTCCTCCACCCCATGGAGAATTTTTATATTTATTTATGTGTGCATGAATGGGTAATTTGTTGTGCACATAAAGTAAGATTTAGGCTTTGAATCAGGTGAGTGGCTAGTGCTTAGCTGTTTGATTAATTATCACAGCAAGAAATGGTTAAGATTTGCCAACATGGAGAACATTTTTACTTTGCTCAAACACATTACCTCGCCCTTAGATCCTTCCACTGGCTTCCAATTGCCTCCTGTTTAAAATTTAACTGTTTTCTTTGCATCTGTATTGAGCTTTTCTCCTCTCAGAAATACTGCTACTAACTGATGGATTTCTGTTCATTTCCCCATCACATTGAAACATTCTTTTTTTCTTTAATTCCCTTTCCATTCATTTGACCTGGTCTGTGTTGCCCTATACTTTCCATTTGTCTGTTCTTTTAAAAAATTTAATATATTTTTATTGATTTCAGAGATGAAGGAAGAGGAAGAGAGAGATAGAAACATCAATGGTGAGAATCAATGATCGGCTACCTCCTGCACCCCCTCCCCCCCTCCACACACACACACTGGGGATCGAGCTACAAGGCAGGTATGTGACTTGACCAGGAATTGAACTCTGACCTCCTGGGTCATGGGTTGACACTCAACCACTGAGCCACACTAGCAAGCCCGTCTGTTCTTCTAACTTCACAGTGCAAACAATATAATATCACTGTTACTTTGTAGTGTACTTTGCTTAAAATACCCAAAAATATTGCAAAGCTATTGAAAGGAATAAAAATAATTTTCAGGTATAAAAGTGTGCTTTAACTAACTTTAATTTTTTTAAGAATATTGATGAATAGGGTAAATAATAATAAATAGAATAAAGAGAAAAAGGGATAATGAAGCTAGAATCAAAATAGGATTTAATGCCATTACTAGGTAAAATGTCTCTAAAGCAAATAAACACACAGATTCAGTTGAAATCCTAAAAAACTGAGAAAAAAATAAGTACATACTGAAAGGAATTTTAGGGATAAAATAGGCAGGTTTATGGAGTCCTAGGAATAAAGAGGATCCATGGGGGAGGGATGCATAGGTCAGGGCTTGGAGCCACCAGAAGGCATACATTCACAAAGGATAAAGAAAAGTCACCGAGTGTGGGGGAAAAGAAAACATATGTTCACAGGAGATACATGAAAGTTACAAGGTAAGGGGGAGAGAAAGAGGAGGCACCGCATAGGTTTTGGACTTTGAAGCTGATATTCTGCAAAAGAGTAACCAATTACAAAAGCACAGAGTCATAAAATGGGGAAGGGGTCCAATTAGAAGAGAGCACGAAGAGACCAAGGACTACAGCCTTTATAAACCTTAGGAAAAAGGAGCTTAGTGGGTTATTCCCTTCAGACCCCCACCCCACGTGGGAGTCTGCATTTGCTTCCAATAAATTTCCACCCTTTTACTAACAAGTCCTCTTAGTCCATGAATTTTATTCTTCAAACTTCTTGAGGCAAGAACCTGCAAGGGGGAGATTCGTTCCCTGTACCCCACCTTTCAATACCATTTAATTTGTATAAAAGAGATATAGAATTTTTTTTTCTGAAAAGTTAACATGTCATCTATCCTTTTTCCATAGGAAACTTGGCATCAAACTTCTTTAAAAATAAATAGTAATATTTTCACTCCAAAAAGGAAAATTTATATCACATGTACATGACTAAAACCAGATTAAATTTTCTCATTGCTCTGGTTAAAAGTTAAATCAATGTTTTGGAGAACCAATATTGGAAGTGGTAAGTATAATCATGTTTCACATATTTTATAATAAGTGCTTCACATTGCTAAATTCAGTTGTCTCTTCTCCCAACTTTCAGGATTTGTTAGATTTCTTGTTCCTTTTCCCCCAAAATATTACTGCTAAGACAATTTTATAAATATTTTATGCAAAGGGATATATTTATAATGAAAAACAGGATTTCTAAGTCTGTTAAATAAACATATGACATGACCTTAAATCTTTTTATTACAGTACTTTATTACTAATATGGAAATATTTTGTTCAAACTCCAGACCAGAGAGAAAAATGATCCATAAGAACTATATATACTTATGAAAATATATACTAAACTGGAAATGCAGTTCTTGGAAAATAAATTGAGAATGTAGTCATTATATAGTTTTTTTTTCTTACAATCTATAATAATAAAAGCATAATATGCTCATTAGACCAGATGTCCTGTGGACGTCCTTCTGGACGACCTTATGGACGAAGCCGGGGCTATGAGGGCTGAACCCCTTGCAGAATTTCATGCATCGGGCCTCTAGTGTATATACAAATATACATGCGCACATACAGGGCTGGGCAAAAGTAGGTCAATAATAATACTGCAATAGTTAACAAATAAATAATATAAGAATAAACTCTGTATTTCAAGTACTCACAACTGTAAACCTACTTTTGCTCCACCCTATATATAATGTAAAAACAACATATCCTAGATGTACATTTTGCCAGGCATTTATCTGACTGACACACACATACATATACATATACATTGAAGCAAATGTATGCATTTACAATTTCCATATTTTAATGAAGCCTTAGGATTTCTGCATAAAATCATGAAGATAATCACTAATTGTAGTGTCTAACCTCTAAAACTGCACTGTCAGACCTTGTTCATTGTGCAGTAATTATAAAAAGACCATTAGCATCAATGCTGTGAACTTTTTGATGTAGTTCAGGATATAGTGTGTTATAACCAATTAAAAACATTTAAGGAGGTAAGGAAACCACTGAAGCCAATTTATTAGACCTTCATATTTTGGGTTCAATGATACTAAAATGCACATTCAAGCAGAATAACTTGAATTGATAATATATCCCAAAGCATATTATAAATTTTCCAGGTAGGATAGCTTCCAGATGCTGATTATACATTGAAAAGGCTACCGAAATGATTTAAACAGCTGGTAGGAAGTATAAAGACTTAAACCAATAGCAAGGGACAGATATAAAGTGGATTCTCCTAGAATTATGTTTCCTTATTTTTGGACAACTTTATTGAGAATGATTTTATGTTATGTATATCTTGCCTGGTTTATATAGTTATCAAAAGTCAAATTCATTCCTGAAGTGGATGAATGAACAGTATTAAACAGAGCACAATGGTAGGTTCAGGACTCTCCCTTTCTGAAACTCTCCAGACCATTCAAATATGACAAAGCTAGTTTTCTAGAAGTAGCCATGCATTTGCAAATGGTGGTGTGCACAGGCTCTACTCTCCATAACTTTACAGTAAAATTTGTGCCACTCTGTCTCTACTGGATCACACAGGGGTGTGGTGTGTCAGCCCGGCAGACTCCATATGCAGTTCATGGAAAGTTGCTCATGGTGGCTCAAGAAAAGAAAACAATAGTAAAAACTGTACAATTATTTGTGAGATTATGAACCCCCATGTAGAATCATCATTATTAAAACATAATATTGCTAAAGGATACCCATGCAAACACAGATACATGAATCACTCAGATAACTGACTCTGTAGCTGCACAAATAATTTTATCTTCTTAAACATCATTATCCAACAATAATATGCTGTGGGTGTGGAGAGCATTCTATCAACATCCACAATATATATCAGTAGGTGTGCCTGTTTTTAATTCTGCCAGTATTTTGACAATCAATGCCTATGATGGTAGGATTATCAAATCCATCTGCACCCTCCTGCACCCACCCCAGGAGTAATAACAACAAATACTACATCCTAATCAACAATCATTTATAAAGCACTTACCACGTGTCAGACAAACCTCTCTTTTCATCCCTAGAAAAATCCTATGTCATAAGCATTATGATTTGATTTTTTTACATGAGAAAAACCATCATTTAGCGGCCAAGGACATAATCACATTAAGAAGGGCTGGTACCACTGAAATTCAGTTTAATTCCAAAATTAGTTATTTTAACCATAGTAGGACATTATCTTTCTCATTCTTACTAGCAGCTCAAAACCAGCATTTAGAAAGCACTTTCAACATATTTTAAAGTGAAAGCACACAATGCCTAAAATCAGGACAAATGTCTTTACTACAAGTAGACACCTACTCCTTACCAACTATATACCTCTAGGTTTTAACACATTCTTCTGGTTTAAGCTCTACTTTAGAAATAGAATGAACATGGAGATAAAATCTACCTGATAATCACAGAGACCAACACTGACTTATCACTTCTATGCAAGTTCTACAACAAAAATACCCTGCAGGAAAAAAGAATCAGAATCAGAATAGCACAAATACAGTGCAGGCCAAGTGAGAATGGGTTTTTTAATCTTTTAATCTTCTCTCTCTCTCTCTCTCTCTCTCTCTCTCTCTCAGCCAGTC
>NW_005370116.1:1192257-1193934 GCF_000412655.1 Myotis brandtii
TGTGTGTGTGTGTGTGTGTGTGTGTTTTTAATCTATATTTCATAATAACATAGACACTTTGCAAGATCTAAAGCTGAGCAAATAGACTGGCAATTCATCAAATATATTTTATTTCATATTATAGGTACATAAAAAGGAATACATTTTGCCCCCTGGCACAATTCTTTTATCTCTTATTCCTGTTTGGATCTCCCAATGACTTCAAAGAGAAATTTTCTCTTGGAGATGTGAGCAAGGTTTATAATGTAAAAATCTAAGTTTTAAATGTCAAGACAGAAACTCACAATGATTCACTTTTGTTAATCCTCACCCAAGGATATGTTTTTATTAAATTTTAGAGAGAGAGGAAGAGAGAGAGAGAAACATTGTTTGGTTGCCTCCTGTAGGCACCCCCACTAAAGATTTAACCCACAACCTAGGTATGCGCCTTGACTTGGAATTGAATCCGCAACCTTTGGTATATAGGATGATTGATGCTCCAACCAACTAGCCACCCAGCCAGGGCATCACTTTTTTTTTTTTTTTTTTTTTACTAATGGAAAAAGCCAACAAAAATAAAAACAAGTTTCAAAACAAACAAACAAAAATACCTCTTACTACTAAAATATCTTTGCCTCACTATAAAAGACAAACTTTCACTAAGCTGATGTAACAATAATGTATAATTTGTAGAATTCTGTGTTATGTTAATATTTCTAAGTAGAACGATATGGTGATTTCCCAAAAGCCAGCAACTGAAATGTTCTTCATTTTAAGGCAGCACTGTTCTCTTCTCAATGCAATCATGGACATATTCCCTGCACTGTCTAAAACTGTAGCCACTAGCCTCATGTGCCTACTTAACAGTTGAAATGTGGCAGGTACAACTGAGAAGCTGAAGTTTTAATTTCACTTAATTTTTAATGAACTCAAATGTAATTTTAAGAAAACACATATGTATATTGGTTACCATATTGGACAGCACAGTTCAATTGTACTCTTGAAATTGGTGATCTGCTAGGCAAGCTTGCGATAAAAAGGGTAACCAGTATTAAGCTTATAGTTAAGTACTGGTGACATTAAATATGTAAAGAAATAAACAAAGAAGTTTCAAATGAGAACTGATAAGAAAAGCATATTACAGATTAATATCTCATTTCTCAATACAATTTTTGTTAAAGGAGTTTTTTCACTTAAAATAAAAATTAAAAGGAAGGTGTCATTCAATCAAGAAAACTGACTCAGAGGACCCTGATTGGAGGGTACAGTAAGCAAAGCAAGCTGTTTTTCTACTCTTTCTACAATTTTATCATTCTAGATAAAAAACACTATACTCCTGCTTTAAGCAGTATGACAAAAGGCATAACATATGCAATAATTGATTTAAACATAAGGCATCCAGATGATCAAAACTATCAAAAACACACATTAGTACAAATTAATATTGTGATTAAAATGTTTCCTGTAATAACCCTATATAGTAAAAGCCTAGGTGGCGTCACACATGACATCATCACATGATGGCCACACAAGAGGGCCTCCCTCATGTCATCACAAGATGGCTGCCAAAAGATGGCCACCATAAGATGACTGGCAGGGAAGGGCAGTTGAGGGCTATTGGGCCAGTAGGGGAGAGCATTTGGGGGTGACCAGGCCTGCAGGGGAGCAGTTAGGTATCAATCAGGCCAGCAGGGGAGC
>NW_005370116.1:1193985-1217465 GCF_000412655.1 Myotis brandtii
AGGGGTCCCAGATTGGAGAGGGTGCAGGCTGAGCTGAGGAACCCCCCCCCCCCCTGCACAAATTTCTTGCACCGGGCCTCTCGTGTTAATATAAAATCTTTGTATTTTTTGTTAGTTTTAAATATTAAATCACCAATAAGTAAAATTAATTATTACTTTTTTCTTCTAGTTGCTGCTAATATGCTGTTGTCATCTATTTCTTCCTGCATGACATAAGGAGTCTTAGAAGTAAATTTTAATTAAATAGCTTCTTAACTTTTTCTTCATTCTTTTTGTTGGAATGTTGGAAGAGTGTGTGTGTGTTTGTGTGTGTGTGTGTGTGTGTGTGTGTGTGAGAGAGAGAGAGAGAGAGAGAGAGAGAGAGAGAGAGAGAGAGAGAGAGAGAAATATGCTGAAGTAGGGAAGGATTAATCACACTTTTGAAGCAAATCTTGTAGTCCAGACATTTATGAAATAATTTATGAAGAGATTAAAAAATACAACATGCTATGCTTAATCTACACAGGCTTTAGAAATTAAGATTCCTTGAAAATTTCATAAAGAAGCATATTTGCTGTTCACCTATTTTTATAATTATGTAATAAATACATTGGCCAGGTGAAATGGATATAAGTGGAAATGTACCAAGCATTTATCTTAGAAACTAAAATGGCAAGTTTAGTCCTTCCTAGATTAAATAATCTCTAAAATTGTAATAAAGATAAGAAAATTACTTTATTCCTTAAGATAATAAAATTACTTTAATTCATACAATAAAAAAATGTGCTGATCACAAAGTAGAAACATAAAAATTCAATATGATCATGAGAGCCAAATAAAATCATTACATTTCTCACAATATACTTTCAAGGCAGGTATATTTTATCCCCATTCTACAGAGGAAGAAACTGGTAGCTATGAATATTAACAAAATTGTTCATATCACAGTAAGCAGGCTATAAATGCTTTTGAGAGTCAGGACTGTCTTTTTCTTTTCTGAACCTACAGCATATAGTTAGGAGAGTGACTGACATATCATAGGTACACTGGATATGTCTGTTCAATGGAAATGAAGTATTGAGGCTGGGAAGAAAAGTGAGATTTTTGGCATTAAAACTCATCATCTTCCCACTGCACTGTATAACACTATTGAATAAAGAGATGCATTTTATTTTATTTCATTTTTCCATCGCCATTTATCCCCTACATGCTCTCTTCCATCTCCCCACCTTACCAGAATCACCACACTGTTGTCCATGTCCATACATTCTCTCTTTTATTTTTTCTATTTTGTTCTTCACCCTCCCCTAACTCCTCTCACACCAGTGTCTGCCTTATCTTTATATATGAATCTGTCTCTATTTTGCTTGGTGGTTTCATTTGTTGATTAGATTTCACAGATGAGTGAAATTCTATGGTATTCTTTTTCTGACTGGTTTCTTTCACTTAGCATAATGTTCTCCAGTCCCATCCATGCTGTAGCAAAGAGATACATTTTCTGCAACAAAATATAGGTGTCTACCACATCACAGATCCCCCTTTGCTTAATCTTCTTTAGTGAGAAAAAGCAATTTTGTTTTTTTGAAATGTATATTGACTATATTCAAAAAACCCATACACAACTAACTAAAATTGTGGGTCTAAGACAGTGGTTCTCACCCCATAACAAAGAAACAGAATTTCTGGAGGATGAGGCACAGAAATCAGGATTTTAAAAAGATTCCCAGGTGATTCTAATGTGCAGCCAAGATTGAGAACCACTGGTCTAAGATATTGGGGGATGGAGGTCCAATAAATCTATCAGTCGAGAAAATAAGAACCATATGCCCTGGATTTGAAAGTGTTGTTCAGGAAAACACCAATGAATAAAACAATAGAAGAGCATAAGAAAAAAAGCCCAATAAGTAAGAAATAGACACATAGATAGAAATTCTCCGGGACATGCTTTTGAATCACAAACTTGTGTCCTTATGACAATGGACTAGGAGGCCTCTGCACTTGAGTGGCTTTCTGTGCATGTCAAAACCCTTCACATCCCTTAAAGCTCTCAACTTGGTGCCTTATTAATAACAAGTGCCTGATAAATGTAATCATACCTTGATTAATACCATGGACCTGCAGAAAGCCCAGAGTAAACAGCTACATTATGCAAGGGAGTAAAGATATGGCTGCTGGTTAAAATAGTCTAAAATTAGATTTATATGTATAAACTCATAATTAAAAGTCTATTGTGGGCAAAACAGGGTATTTAGTGCTTAAAAACAAAAACAAAAGCTTATAAGTTTATAATTAATATATTTTAAAAAGTATGAGTACTAAGTAAGATAAATATGAATGTTTACAAAATCCTACTATACCAGAAAAATAAAATAAAAGAGTTTTTATTAAAACTAAGATAAATACTTCATAAACTATGAGGTGACTTATTGAATTGATAATTATAATCATATAAGGCTATAAAATCTGAATATATAAATTAGAACTTCCATAAGATGATATACCATTGTTCATTATTAAAGATGAATAAGAAATATGGGCAAAATGATCCATATCCTCTGATGTTGACACAGTGAGATTGACAAGACCTTTTAGAGAATAATCTTTGCTGAAATTCCAGGCAGAATCTAAGGCTGCATATCACTGGAATGCCAATTCCAATTTCCAAGTTTCTAAGTTTCATGTATGAACCTTATACTCTTTTACAAAACACATATTTGTGTCTGTGCCAAGGAGGTATGGTAGATATTGGTAATTGTATACAAATTCTATTCTTTGGGTATTTTATAATAATTGAGTTGTACTTGGTAATTACTGCCCATCTGACCATGTTTTCCAGCACTCCCTATATCTCGGTATGGTCATGTGATTGATTTCTGGACCAACTTGCAAGTTAAATCCTCAACACTCTGTCCTGCTACCTTTTCTAGAGTGACATTAAAAATTTAAAGTTGAAGATGGCAGAACTGCCCTTCGCTTAGTCTTTGAATGACAGCATGAAGCACAGTTATTCATTGATCTAAAAGAGATTGATTATTTCATTCTTATATTATTATGTTATTTAAGTCATTGATTTATTTTTTGTTCTCTTGCAAAAGGCTTAGTTTAAATTAACTATTATAGTGTATATTTCTAAGAATTCAGTCCCAGGTTTATTTAGATTCTCATCATTGAGTTGTTTCATTCATTTATTCATTCAATTTCTATGTGTCCTCTTTGATAAAATGAAAGTTCCTAGAAGTTTAAATAATGAAAAATAGACTAGAGTTTATCTTTCAGGATATAGGATTAGATTTTAGACATGACACACAAAAAACAGTCAAACTTATATAGCACATATGGGGAAAATATTAACTCACTACCCCCCGAAAAGGGAAAATGCTTGACTATTGTAAAAAGAAAATAGCTTCAGCACCTCAATATGCACAGCTGTTGTCAAGTATCTCAATTCAAATTAAACCAAAAGGTTTTTGTTTTAGATGAAAGAGTAAGAAGTAGAGAAAAGAGTATTTTGCCAAACTCTAAATAGAGTAAGATCTTCCAATTTCCTGTTATTAAAAACATAAATAGCTCGCAGGCTTAGTTTGAGTTCCTTCATGTATTCTTAATGGATTAGAAATTAAAATGTCAATAATTATCTCTTAAATACATCCAACATTAATACACATATTGGCATGATACTAAAGATAAAAATATGCAAAGTAAATAAATAGATTGTTTCTAAGGTGTATGTCTTAAGATTTATTTATTTGATATTATAAAAGAGATTATTGCAATTCATTGGGTCAAATAATTTAATATGAATATCCAAATTCATTAGCATAGAACTCTTAGGAACTAAAAATAAATTGTATAAATATATACTATAAATAAATTTGCATTTAAATTCAGAGTTCAGCATTTAAAATAAATGTATGGTAAATATGTTTTTAGAATCATAAGACTACTTAATTTGTATGCATATATTTTGTGTGCGTAAACACATAAATTTTATAAAATAGAAATATATTTTATTTACAATCTATATGCATGAGTATAGAAAGGCATAATAAATACATATAAAAGTAGAAAGTAAACAGAATTCAGACAAGGCAACATGCAAACAAAAACAACATATATTTAACTAAATAGACATTGTATTGAAAGCTAAAAACAGAGCCAAATAAAAGTCAATATTTAGTGGCAAGGATGTGAAGTATGAAGGCACAAAAGCGACACAAATGAGGTTGGATTAAGACGGAGAAAATTTCACTAGAGCAAATAGAATTTTAATTCCAGATTTAAAATATAACTGATATGGCCAAATACTTTATACCTGTGACTTCTCCTACCCCATTTTTCTAGAGATGCGGAAAGAAAATTCCAAAGATAGGAAGAAATTATGCTGTCACATTGAATAGAGATCAGAGGTTATGCTTATTAAAAGCGTGGCATTTGGTAAGAGTGGTGTCATCAAGGCTGATTACAAGGATCTCTTGTGGAAAATAACCATGAGACCTACTTCCAAGTAGTCTTGGGCTAAGGTTGTCTGGTCTAGATCTCAAGTTTGTTTAGAGGTAGGTCTGAGGAATTTAATCTTGTCAATAGTTAAAGCTGGACAATTGTATGTAGGAGTTTCTATATTAAATTTCTAAAGAGGTGAAATATGGACAAGTGAAAGTAAATATATACTAACTGATCTCTCTCTCTCTCTCTCTCTCTCTCTCTCCCTTTCTCTCTCTCTCTCTCACTGTTCATAGGTGAAAAAAAAAGGCTTTGAATCACATCTGTCCTTATTCTAGAGAAAATTTTATTTAAGTTTTTTAAAAAAGTCAATGTCAATGAAAATATATGACCCAGGCAACAAGGAGCTTATCACGCAGACAGGACTTAACTCACTTTAATTTCTTTGGGTTATAGCCATTAACATTTGCATGTAAAACTTTCTATACAGATTATATGAGATGTTCCAATTCCAGACTTTGACAGAATCATAGATCATTAAGTTACACCTTTATTAAGCTAAAGGTTAAATAATTTGAAGAAAGTGACAGGAATTCTCATTACATAATATCATTTTAAGATTTAGCTTTAAAAAGTCTGGTTTCTAAGATGAAACAAAGGGGAAAAATGAAAGAAAGAAAGAAGTAACACAATTATTATACATTCTCTAAGCAGATCTATGGAAAGGAGTTCAAAGTCAAGAGCAAGGCAAGTTCAATAATAAAAAAGCAAGAAGGCTGACTTTGATCTCTTTAGCTTTCTCAGTGTAGCACAAATTCAGTGATTTCTGAGCAAACAAGGAAGTGATGAATACCAAAAATAATAATACAACTTTGCATTATTGTTAGTGACATGTACATTGATTAAGAAAATCCTGATTTCTTGATATTTTCCATATGTGTGTGTGTGTTACTAAAACTCTGAAATAGCATAAAAATACAAAAAAAGGATGAAATAAAAGATATTTTCTAGTAGATATACAGAGTGTATCCATTCACTGATAAATTGATACAGATTAAAAATATATTCAAAACAATTATGTCTTTATAATTTAAAAAATTGGATTTTTCCATGTAACTTTTCTATATCATCTCCAAATCTACACTAATACAAGAGAAACATGTAAATTGATGTCACTCCGCTACTCCCACCAGCCAATCAGAGCAACTATGCAAATTAACCCAACAAAGATGGTGGTTAATTTGCATATGCAGGCACAGAGTTAAGACTGAAGACTAAAGACTGAAGAGACTTGGCTTCTCTGCTGCAGCCGGACCAAAGGCCTGGGTCCTGGGTGCCGGAGGAAAACCGGTGCCAGCAGTCAGGGGAAGGAAGGCCTATTGCACGAATCTCTTCGTGCAATGGGCCTCTAGTTAATAAATATTTACTATATTATAGCCCTTGGAGTATTCTTCATAAATGAGATCTTATTCATGCCTGCTAATATTTTTGGAATGGGCTATACAATGGAATATCTCATGTTGAAGTTGCTTTCTTGTGAACAGTACCTGTTTTAGTTACATGGTTGAGGTTTTTAATTTATATGTAATGTGTTCGTAGATATTCATAGCAATCAGCTCTAAGCCAATATTTCACAGAATCTGGGTTACCAAATAACATAAATCATTTGAAAATGTGTGAAAATGACGTCATGAATAATATAGCACCATAGATTAGGTATGACTTACTTTAAAGTACATTGGAGTAAGTTCAAAGGTACTCCAGCACTGAAATCATTCTCAACTTTCACTCAGATGTATTTTCCTGAAGAAATAGGTGGAGTTAGAGCTGTCTCGCAAAAAAATCATGCACAGGTTGAGTGCATTCTCTCGGATGTATCACAGTGGAAGAAATGGACCAAGGTTACACTATGACTATAAAATGAAAGAAAGAACAACATTCCTTGCATGGAAGCACTATCTTTGTCAGCTTCCAACAACTTTGTTAATTTGCAAACACAGTATATTATTTATTTTTTCTAAAAAGTAACAATAGAGGTACTTGATTCTATTCTTTACTAATGAAGCAAATCTTATTATTTAACATTATTTCAAATTATCCTCAAGAGATGTTTAAATGATAGTACACTCATAATTATAGAGTGCTAAAGTCACAGTATTGGCTATAATGGAGTCATGGAGAGACAATGAGATTTTCAGTCAGAATAATTGTGTTCTATCTGGGAAACAAAACAAATGTCAATGTTTGTACTTCGGTCCCTCTACCTAAAAATAACAATATCTTCTATGTAAATTATAATTATTTGTGTACTTTTAAAAATTGTTTTCATTTAATTGCTCAGAGATCATGTCAGGTTCATTTAATATTTTGAAGCCTCTATACACTCATCTGTAAAATTTAGCTCAATATCAGAACTTATCTCTCAGGGTTTTGGAAAACAATGAAATCATGGCTGCAAATTGTTTAGAACCGTGCCTGGTACAGAGTATTCCATCCACAAATATGAGGTAATAATAGGTAAGAAATCAGGATTATCTTAATCAATACACATACCACTAACAATGATGCAAAGCTGTATTATTATTTTTTTGTATTGATCACTTCTTTGTTTGCTCAGAAATCACCGAATTGGTGCTATACTGAGAAAGCTAAAGAGATCAAACTCAGCCTTCTTGCTTTTATCATTTTTTAATAACAATTGCAATTTATTTTCTGTTACTTTGAAACCAGTCTGCTAGAATCCTCAGATGTGAGATCCAGAAAAAGCCTAGCCCCTAAGTAGCAATGGTGAATTAAATTGAGATACTAATGACCATACCCTGTGTACTGATATTGGTTCTTTCACTCACAATATAGTATATTAACAGGAATCCCGCATTCTTGACATAAACTGATGATAACTTTTCAGGTTGTGTTGTGATAATAGGTATAGGTGATTGCCAGAGAAAGAGGAGAATGGAGGGAAAGGGAGAAGAGGAAGAAAGAAGACAGAAGATGAGAGGACAGAAGAAAAGTAGGAAGGGGTTTATAAGTGGCAGCAGCTTTGAGGGTGGACACTGGAGATTGTGACAGGGACGGATAACCTCAGTCACTGTGGTGGCTGTTGAGATAGTCAGTAATGAGGAGAGATCCATCAGGCCATGGCCCTGCCAAGGTAGAAGAGGTTGCTGCTCACTAAAGACAGGTGCCAAAGAGCTCTCTCAAAGACTCAGCACACAAATACAGGATATACCCACTCATTTCCAAACATTAGAACATTAGAAGGAAAAGTAACATGACCCAAGATCCCAACCTAAATAGATATATCAAAACACGATTACAATTGTGTTGTGCAGATGAATCTAATGAGGGACAGAACAACAGAAGTCTACAGATATAAGATTGGAAACTATATTTCAAAGAGGAGAACAATAATTAAAAAAGAAGAAAAAGAAAGAAAAATAAGAGTAAGAAAGAGAAGGGGGTAGAATGAGGAGGGGAAGAGAAAAATAGAGTTGATGAGAGAAGCGAAAGGGGGGAAAGAAGAGGGAGGAAAGGGTGAAGAATTCTAAAATAATTTTAGTCTTCACAGCATTAAATGTTCTAATTACCACGTATTTGGTGAATTTAATCATTTAGGTAGATCAATCATCAATGGTGCTGGAGAACAGACATTTACTGTTTAAACAGCAAGCACAAATATAAATTTACATTTTAGTTTCCTCAATAAATATGTCTCACATCTGATATCAGCTTCTGGAAGATGGTGTTAGAGTACCACATAGTGGTTTCGTTCAATAAGCTTTTGACCATCTAATGCAGTTGTCACTTGAAGCTATAGTAGGAGTCTGTATGCAAAAGAAGAGAAATTAAGCTTTCAAATGAGGTAAACCATATTATTGATACTTAATGGTTTGAATGAAGATGTTTAAAATATCTTTAAATAAACTGACTTCCAAGACTTATGTAGAGACTAAAAAGATAACTAAGGTAGAAACCTATCTCAAGAAAGATTGTGACAATCTGAATGGGGTATGGTTGACAAATCAGCCAAGAAAAAAGGAGTCCCTGAAACACACATTGGCAGTGATTGCCAGGCACTTTATTGGGGAGGTAGTCCCACATAAGACCAAAAGGAAGGTTTTATTGGAAAAGTACGGATGCATTAAATTTAAAATACTATCTTAGACTAATTCCATTAAACAAATCCCACTCTTGGACTTTCTCCATCACTAAGCTACATTCTGGCAATTTACTTTCCATTCAGTTTTCCATCTGAGAAAAATTATAAGTCAAGATAATTTAAAGCGTACTTGATTTAATGTTTGTTCAGGTATTTTTTTTTTATCTGAGCTCAATTACTGGAAACTCTGGTTTCCATTTATAACCAATATATGCATTGAGCCTTTTGAACTTCAACTAAAAGTACATAGTAGGTATCTTTCAGAAGGAGTCGGTTATGTTGACTAGCTTGACAGCAAAGAGTCAGAATCTCTGTAACTTTTTTCTAATACTCACGAGAGAGTAGAATTCAGGATAAAGTTGATTCTAATGACTATTGCTCAATATAGTTTTTTTTTTCCTTTTTCTTTTTTTCTGAAGTACTAAGTCTGTAGGAATCAGTCTTGTCTATGGAACAATCCCACCAAATAGATATAAAAAAATGCTCCTTCCTTTTCTCCTCTCTTCCTTCTCTAAATGTTTATTGAAAGCCTTGTAAATATACCAGTTGATACAAAAAGAGCTGAAACTGCAGAGATTCAGAAGTCTGAGTCCTACGTCTACTCAGTCTAGTTGAGTGGACATACTTGAAAAGCAAACATAGCAACCTAGTGTGATAGTTGCTACGGCACAGGGATATATGGGTTGTCAAATCTACTCTTCAGTAGGGAACACTAGGATTGAGAAAGGTTTAGAGTCAAGCTTTCAATTTGCAACCTTGGATTTGAAAAGATTCCTGTCAAGGAAAACCTAATTTTAGTACTAAACTTACAAACATAGTTATTTTCTTAAAGATATTTATAACTTTTACTGTATGTTGGCATCCTGGAAAAATATTTTTTCCCCATATAAAGTGTAATTTTTTCTATGATGGCAATAGTAGATACAATCAAAAGCACAACTAATAAAAGAAATTGCACTGCATTTATATTTCATGAGGTTAGCCAGGTTTTCCAAAGTTTAAATTTATACTTATTTATATAATACTAAGTATATATAACAACGTTTTTGAAGTAATTCAGTCCTTATGAAACCTAATTTTCTATATTCCTGTAATGTCAATAAATTTAAAGATAGAGTGGTTGACTTTCCTCTCTCCAGGGAAGTGCACTCTCTGTTAGTGAATAAGGTATGCAAGAGGTGACAAAGGACATCCTATATAATAAAAGGATAATATTCAAATTGACCCTAACAGCAGAGCAACTGGGAATCACTGGTCACTATGACACACACTGACCACCAGGGGGCAGACGCTCAATGCAGGAGCTGCCTCCTGGTGGTCAGTGTGCTCCCACAGGGGGAGCTCTGCTCAGCCACAAGACAGGCTGACAGCTGCCAGTACAGCGGTGGTGGTGGGAGCCTCTCCCGCCTCCTCAGCAGTGCTAAGGATGTCCAACTGCAGCTAGGCCTGCTCCCCACTGGCAAGTGGACATCCCCCGAGGGCTCCCAGGCTGCCAGAGGAATGTCTGACTGCCAGCTTAGGCCCGATCCCCCGGGACCAGGCCTAGGTCAGCAGGTGGTCATCCCCCGAGGGGTCCCAGACTGTGAGAGGGCACAGGCTGGGCTGAGGGACCCTCCTGAGTGCACAAATTTTTGTGCACTGGGCCTCTAGTTCTACTATAAAGATGTACCAATTCTGGCTATAATGAGAAGTCTTACTCTTACGTAAGATAATATTTTTAACAGCTTAGAAAGTTGGTTGGAAAGAATGACACAATTATAGATTTTAATCTATAATTTCAAAACTTTTCTTGATGAACTTTAAAAGAATTGCAGAAGAGTAGCTGCTACCAGAAAGCAAATACAAAAGAAGCCCCTTGCTGACAGAGCAAGCTTTAATCCTTCAGACATTATCTGTGGCCTAAAGGAAATTTAACAGGCAAATGTCACTGTACATCAAATGCCTTCCTTCCAGAGCTTGTTTTATTATATCTTAATTTAAAACATAAATTAATGTCCTTAAAGGTAATAAAGTTAACAGGTAAATCAGATGGAAAAAAAAGAACACACACACAGTTAATTCTATGCTGATTTTCATACTCAGGGAGATAATGCAAAAGATCAATGGGATTTAATGAGAAAAATGTTACATATACAAGGTATGCCTCATCTCCCTTTGTACATATTTGTTTTTAATTTTCATAGAGAAGAACTTGCATTTATATCTCCACTCAGAAGCAGACTCTGGTTAAAAATATCACCTTTATTAAATTTCAACTAGCCATCAAATAAACAAGTACATTTCAAAGTAGTATTCCCATCCTGCAGGGTTCCAGTTAAGGAAATAATAAAGTGAAATATGAAAAAAAATTGTTCTTTGAAAGGAAGGGATCTAATTAAAAGGAGGACCTAACAACTCCATGGATTAATTGGGAACCAACTGAGATAATTGGACCTATGGGAGTATGATTACACCCATCATAAACTGCTTTTTTCACAAGTATAGGGTAAGTGCTTGATGCTTTAATTGAGTGTAGCACTACAATAAAAATAGAGATGATATAGAAAAATTCGTATTTGGGAATGAAGTTTTCTGGTATCATTAATAACCATTTTTCCCCCCACAGATACAATTCTCTAGGTTTCTTGGATATTTGGGAATGCAGTCTCCTGAAGTTTTCTGGTATCATTAATAACCTTTTTTCCCCCCACAGATACAATTCTCTAGGTTTCTTGGAGCCACTTTGATAACAGTGTGGTTACAATCATATAAACCAAAATAATTTTAAGCTATTAAAAGTTGATCTACAGACTACATGTAGCAGCAAATGCAATTAGAAATTCAACAAGATCACATCATTCTGCAATTGGAGTTAAAATGGGCTACTTTTTTTGAAGATGGTATCTTTAAAAGTTTATTGCAATAAATACTGCCTTTCAATTAGACGATCTTCCAGGAAACAAAACTACAGAATTGTGGAGCCACAGGGAATCTTATCTGGTCAAACTCCCTATTTCTACAGTTGAAGGGTCTGCCTGAAAACAATGGTTGAAAATTCTAGAACAGAACTAGGTCTTTATTGGGAGTAGGAGGTGTGGGGGCTCATTGGGCAGATGTAGAGTGTTTCCTTTTGAAAACACCTGACTGAGAAACCAAAAGTCATTTGCATACATCTAAACACCTTATGATTTTATAATATTTTAAAAACAAATCTCTATTTAAGGGAAGTGTGGAGGTGGTAAAATAAGAATCACTCCATTTGCACTGGGAAATGGGATGGCTTGTACTTTGAATAGTGAAAAGTTATTCCAGTTCATTAGGTAAAAAGGCAGAAACGATATTACTACAGGCAGAAAAGTATGACTCATATCCTGTAAGTAAGCAAATAGGTTGGCACATAGAGTAGGCTGCCCTTGCAGGCACTGTGTTCCTCCAACAAAGACCACAGATTCTGCCAGGGAGCTTCTCCTACTGTAACAACTTTGTCTCTCCACTTCCTGGCAAATTCTTCCTTTGTTGGCCCTTCAAGCATAAATCCAATCTACACTTGGCTCCCTTTCTATTTTAAACACTAAAGACAAAGGCACTTTTTTAAAAATACAAATATGAGCATTGAGACATCCTGAAATCGTAACCTGAGCTACAGAACACAGTAGGTCTTGGCTGCTCTCTTATCATCCCAGTTTTACCTAAATTACCTCCTTACTTAGTCTTCCAGACTGAACCTAGACGTCACATGCTATCTATGTTCATACCCCTTTGTGTTCCTGTACTTCATAGCAATCATTTAAATTTTAATGATTTGTTTAATTAGTTTTTGATTTACAGGAGAATATGGATTATTTTGTTTCTTTCCTCCTTTATATCTCTCCCTCCCTCCCTCTCTCCTTCCCTCTCTCCCTCCCTCTATTCCTCCCTCCTTCTCTCCCTTCCTTCCTTCTTTCTTGACTTTCTTTCCCCTTCATTCTCTCCTTCTTCCTTCCCTTCCTTCCTTCCTCCCTTCCTTCCACCCTCCGTCCCTCCCTCCCTCCCTCCCTTCTTGTCTTTATCGTTCAGTCTTTCTTTTAGTTTGTTCTCTTCACAAATATTTACAGTGTTCACCAAGTTCCCTGCCCTCACGGGTATTACATTGACAGGAAAGGCATACATAATTGCAATACAAATCATGACAAGCACGAGGTGGACATGATTCAAGGTCATATACCACCTTCACTGCATTAATATCAGAACCAACAATAAAAACTGGCAGATAATGGACCTGCCATAAGGTAAGGAGGCAGTATAGAGTTTCATAAAGAACATTGGTTGTATTGTCAGTATTAATTGAATTCAAATTTTGCTACCTATGGACACTAGGCAAATTGATTTGTTATTAATTCTGTTTACTAATTATAAATAGCACTTACAAAAATCTTCCCTTTGGAATTAAATGAGAATAAAGTTACGTAAATCACTGAGAAGAGAAACTGATAAACACATAGAGCTAGCATTATGGTAGATTTTCAGAAAGGCAAAGATATCTTGGACGATCTATATCAGTTTGTAAAAAAAGGAAAAACAACAAAATCAATAATAGTTTATAGCTTTTCTATTTTAGGAGATCACAATTTAAATTAACCATAATTAAAACCTCACAAAAACATGGAATAATTAATTTTAAGCACTGAGCATAAGATAGCCAACATTCTGGCATAAGGAATTAAAACAATATATTGTATCAGCTTTAGAAATATAGCTTTATGGACAAGAAGCCACCTGGCAAATGCAATAAAGCAGCTTTATTAATATAGTATGTTTCATGCCTAAATCTGATCAGATTTGCTCAAGTAGTCATCCTGTGTGCCTCAAGACACCTGCAGTAGGTAAAGAAGTCATGTTTCCATGCCATTTGAAAACTCCCATCCTCTGTGGCCTCTGCTGCCTGTTAATTTTGCAATCCAGAGTTAAGCCATACCTCTTTATTAGTGGCAGGCTTTGCTTACATGCAAGTTTCTAATTTCTAGCTTATTGTTGCCTCATTTATAAAATTATTTTGGGAAGTTTTTATATTTGGTAAACTCTAAGCAAATTAAAGCTGTGTATTATTCTTTTATACTATAGAGTCTATTACTGAAATTTTTGCTTGAATTGTCCCTGAGAAAATTACATCAATTAGAAATATTATCTTTAATTTTCCATATTTTGTACCATGTAAACTTATATAAACAAATAACTCATAACATGGTTTTTAATCTTTATTTATATAATGCCTAGAGGCCTGATGCACGAAATTTGTGCAAGAGGCCCTACCCTCACAGCCCTGGCTGCCTCGTTCTTCGCAGCGCTGGCTGCCTCCCAGCCCCAGCTGCCTGGTGGCCCTGCGGCCCCACCCCCTCGTCTGGTCTAATTAGCATATTAGCTATTTATTATACAGGATATTTCTAAGTGTCACAAAGTATGGGGTTAACATAGGTATAATAGAAAATTTTAATAAAATAAAGAATAAAAAATAAAACCATGAGAATGTTAACGTTAATAAGTTAGAATACTATATTTTTCTCATTCTCAAATATCAAATTATATCCCATTTTGGCACATTAAAAAGCACAGTAATGTCATAGGACTACCAATATTTATACTTGTGTATTAGTCATTATCCTTCCTCAACTATCTATGCACAGATTCACATTGTTTGTTGAAAAGTAAGCTAGGAAAACTGTCTCAAAAAAAGTAGTTTCAGTCATTTAAATTTAGTTGATTGGAAAAGGGTTCCAGCAACCATCTTAAGTTTGGCTTGACTTTGACATGAGCTGAATAAATTAAACAAAACGTGAGAGTTGTAGAATTTCACTTTTTATGGTAACATGAAATGTCCATTCCACCACATGGAGCTGGTTTGTCATTCCTGCATGACTGTTCCCATCACATCAAACACAAAGAAAAAGAAAGTGGCATGTTTAGCCAGTGCTCTCCAACAGGAATTTCTTCAGTGATGGAAAGATTCTGTGGTCTCCTCTAGGCACACGTGACTTTTGAGCACCCAAAATGTGTGCCCTGTGACCAATATTTTTTTTTGCATTCAATTTTAATTACTTTAAATATAAATGGCCACATATAGTGAGTGCCAATAAAAATCAATGATCTGAATAATTGTCCCTGCACCTATTCCTGCAATTTCTTAAATGAAAATTTTCTGATCTGAATAATTGTCCTTGCACCTATTCCTGCAATTTCTTAAATGAAAAATTTCCTCAAGAAACAAGACAGATATGTCCAAATATATTCATAATAATCTGTTTCAAATTGCAGAATATGACTCTTCCTGAGTCTCTTTAATTATATTCATAAGGGACTGAAGATCACAGAAGACTGACTTGCTATTATGAGAACCAAAGTCTGACTCACCCCGTCTATACCTGGGGGGATAAAAAGCCTCCTTGCTAACCGAACGTGCTTGCACTGTCCCTGCGTGAATCACCATCTGCTTCTGTGATGAGAGGAAGAAGGCAGCTCCGAAACGGATGGTTTATCAAGGTGTGAAAAAACAGGGGGGAGATGACGGAGTCACTTCTTTTTCCTGCTCATCCACTAGATTTTTACTCTGGGGGGACCTCATCAGCAAATTTTAAAAGATATGTTAACATATTTCCGAAGCATATAAAGTGGACAGATTGAGGATGTCCTGCCAAACATAATAACCTAGGTTTATATTTTCGTCCAAATTGTTCTATAAAAGCAGCTTATGTATTTATTGTGCTTCATCAGGGTACCAACACTTGGGCATTGTTCAGCCCTAGAGTTTTCATATTGATCCCATGAGGTGATTCAGAATACCCTGAGTGACGTATTGTTTTTATCACCTAAGCATTAAAGTGGCCTATGATCGAGTAAAATCAGTGCTCAGTGGGCAATAATTCTATTGTGTATAATTACAATTACCCACACCCTTCTCACTTTTAGCCAATGTTCATATTCACTCACCTTCAATCAGACAGCTTTGTTTTATGTACTCAACTTTGGGTCGTCGGTACCCTGGGAAAAATTTCCATTTACCATCAACTAGCTTGTTACTTTCCTCACTTGATTGAATTTGGATATTATTTTCTAACTATATGAGGTTGGAATCCTTTATAATGATCAGATTCTATCTGCATGATGTAGATATTACTTTTTTATGCTGATTACTGCTAATGCTTTACAAAAGGTAACTTCGTTTACCTGAGCAGTTTTGATTTATGGATGATGAACTAACTCAGTGTTGCTTTAAAAAATGACAAAAAATTTGTTTGCTTTGTAAAAGGAATAACTATTGAAGAATAAGCAATTGACTGAAGAGATTTATCAGTGTCTCAGAAAGCAGGGTCTGGCTCTGGTAAAATTAAATCACTTTACATTTTCAATATGCCTCATGATGCTTTCAGGTTTGGGTAGAGTGTGTATAATTATTTCCTAAAATGGGACTCTTGAGGGCAAAATAAGACTATTTTAATAATTAAACTGGGACAATAGGCATGCATGGGAACTGCCCCAGACAAAGCAGAACCCAGTGACCCTAGATTTAAGAATTTAAGAATGCTTAGATAGGCCCTGGTCCGGTGCTCATTTGGTTAGGGTGTTGTAATAATATGCCAAGGTTGTGGCTTCAATCACTGGTCAGGGCACATACAGTAATAAACCAATGAATGCATAAATAAGTGGAACAACAAATCTATGTGTCTCTCTCTCTCTCGCTCTCTCCCTTCCTCTCTCTCTCTAAAACTAATAAATAAATAAACACTTAAAAAATATGTTCTTATATATTTCAGAGAGAGGAAGAGAAAGGGAGGGAGAGATAGAAACATCAATGATGAGACAGAATCATGGATCAGCTGCCTCCTGCAGGCTCACCACTGGGGACCGAGTTGGTAAGCTGGACATATGCCCTGACTGGGAATCAAACCGTGACCTCTTGGTTCATGGCTCAATACTCAACTATTGAGCACACTGGCTGGGCAATAAATAAAATTTTTTTTAAAAAAAGAACGCTTAGCTATATCGGAGCACCCCTTTATTAGGAAAGTAATCCTTGGAAATATAGTAACCCAAAACTTTCCTGAAGTGAGAACTGAACTGTCCTTGCTTCAAGGGGGTTCATTAGTCTACCATGTTGGAGACTCCATAATCCTCCTCCAATGTTTATCTCAAGTCTCCTGGTACATTCCCATCGCTCAGGATCTTACTGTTTACCTTATTCTCTGAAATATTTTACAAAAGTGTATTAAAAACCCTCTCCATTCTTCAAGCTCCTACTTAAATATTCTGTTATAGACTCAATGTTTGTTTCCTCCCAAAACTCATAGTTTGAAACCTAAGCCCCAATGTGCTGGTATTTGGAGGTGGGATCTTTGGGAGGTGAGTCATGAAGACAGAACCCTCATGAGACTCCAGAGAGCTCCTACAAGACTGCTGTCTATTAAGGAGATAGGCTCTTACCAGACACTGAATCTCACCAGACATTGGATCTGCTGATGTCTTGATTTTGGACTTCAAACCCTCTAGAATTGTAAGAAATGAATGCTTGTTGTTTATAAGCCACCCACTGTATCCCAGTGTATGGTAGTTTTGCTATAGCAGCCCATGCAGACAATGGCATATTCTTTTTTCCATGATTATCATCTCCAGTAACATATGTGAAAATATTTCCTTTGGCTTCCAGGTTTAGACTGTATATTTTACCTCTCATTTTAATTAAAGTATGTCCCTTCATGTTGATGGTAATTGTTAACATATCATTCCTCCACAATTGCAGGGGTGATTTTTTTTCTATGTTTGACTCACCATGGTGCTTGTCTCATTGTGCTTCTAAGGTGTCTACTGAGTTGACTAAAGAGATTACTGCAGAGGTACTTTAAGAAGTTTGTAATTACATGGGAATTATTACTAACTATAGGTATATTACTAACTCCAGTTATTGTCTACTAGTACTATGTACCAATGACTGTGATGAATGTTCTTAAATCATATTTTGCATGAGTCTAAACTACACATACCTAACATGCCAATGAAGCTGAGATTCAAATAAATTATTTGTTTCTTAGGTCTCCTCACAATATAATGTAAATCAAGAGGGAAAAGGTGATTTTTGTTTAGTTCAGTGCTTTATCCCCAGTACCTAGAACAGTACCTACCACACAGTAGGTGATTAATAAATTTTTTGAGTGGATGAATAGAAAAGTTGTCTTACTTTTTACTATGTAACATGCAGGCAAAAAGACTAATAAAAACAAAGGCATAAAGCTGTAATTGTGAAATTTTAGGTCATGCTAAAAAATGGCAGAATAGGAATTTCAAAAGAATTTGTCATTCTAACTTCCCCACAAGTAGCATTGTATGAAGCAGCCAATATTAAGTAATGTAAAACTGGGTAGAGCTTGTTGTAGATCAGTGATGGTGAACCTTTTGAGCTTGCGTGTCAACATTTTGAAAAACCCTAACTTAACTCTGGTGCCGTGTCACATATAGAAATTTTTTGATATTTGCAACCATAGTAAAACAAAGATTTATATTTTTGATATTTATTTTATATATTTAAATGCCATTTAACAAAGAAAAATCAACCAAAAAAAATGAGTTCGCGTGTCACCTCTGACATGCTTGTCATAGGTTCGCCATCACTGTTGTAGATAGATATGTCTTAAATTTTAAAGGAATCATGGAAAGAAAACTCCTATTTCTAATTGGGTCAAGTGATCACACTGATTTTATTTAGATATTATTTTATTTAAATTGGATCCTATATAATAAAAGGGTAATAGGCAAATTGACTGAACAGAAGAAGAACTGGCCACTATGACATGCACTGACCACCAGGGAGCAGATGCTCAACACACGAGCTGCCCCCTGGTGGTCAGTGCACTCCCATAAGGGGAGCACTGCTCAGCCTAAGTTGGGCTGACAGCTGGCAAGCACAGTGGCAATGGCGGGAGCCTCTCCTGTCTCCACTGAAGCACTAAGGATGTCAACCCATGGGGAGCAGGCCTAAGCTGTCAGTCAGACATCCCCTGAGGGCTCCTGGACTACTTAAAGGGCGCAGGCCAGGCTGAAGGACCTCTAACCCCAGTGCATGAATGTCATGCACCATGCCTCTAGTTTTAATTATAATTAACTGAGAATTACTTTTGTTTTATTATCTCTGTGCATGTCAAATCACTCCACATTCTGCCCTTATGGGCGACAACTGCACTAGGATTCACCTCTTTCAGGGCAAAGTCAAAACGTGGATTTAATCCAACTTTTAATCAGCTGTACAGATGGGTTTATTTCACAAATACACTATACTGCACAGATGGAAGTTCCCAAATGCCTGACAAGGTGTTAAAACTGCTACTGATATTACAAAGGAATTAAAAATCAGCATAGGAAAGTATAATTAGTAGGGGCTTGGTCTCTGAAGAGTGTATTAGCTTAGCACTTATATTTTGTCCTTGGCAGGAAAAGAAAACATATTTGCAACAAATAATTTGAAGTACACGTTAGGTTTACATGATCTCAGGTTTTACATGAAATATTTTTTGGCCATGTAAGGACTTGGTAGCTCAAGTAAAAAATTGGTAGACTATATAAATGTAAATATTTTAAAAGTGTTTCAAGGGGTTGAATTTTTTAAATGACATCCTATCTGAAATACAATTACAAAAATAATACATAAATCAGGAAAGTGGTACATAAAGTATGAATATATTTCAGTTAAATATTAAGCCATTTCAATAAAATAAATCACATAATAATCAGCTTAGGATGAAATGGCTTCAACAAGCAACAGCCTCTAGGCACTACCTGAAAATTTGCTGTAAACACCTGTGGTTCTTTATTATGAGCTTATTTTCTCCATGGAAAATAATTAGTAACGAGCGGTTTCTATGCTTTTGTTCAAGTAAATCCCAATATATTTAACTTCCTAGATTCAGAATTTACTACTTTAATTTCTTTCCTATTTTCTTAACAAAGCTATCTTGTATCACATTATGTGTTACATTTTTAACATTACACCTTACCCTTTTCCTTTCCACCCCTATTTTCTCCCTTCTAACAACTGCAAATATTAAGTTTGTATTAATTCTATTTGTGAAATAGAAAATTCCTAAATCCTACAAATTAATAATAGAAATAATTTTAATGGCATAGGCACAATTAATATAAATTATTTCCTAGTTTAATGAAAGAACTGAAAAAGCAAGGAGAGTTGAGGGAGATGCTGTCAGCTGGCTGATTTATTTATTGGGAGGGGTGTGTGATAATGATAGCAATCATGGTAATCTCTAGATTACCAATATGGTAGACCAGTTGCCACAAGTGGCTGTTGAGTACTTGGGATGTGATTAATGCCAACTGAGATGTGCTCAAATGTAAAATATACATTCTATTTAAAAAATAAATCTAGTATACCTCATTAATATTTGTGTTTATTTTTCATGTTAAAGTGATAATGTTTTAAACATATGAGATTAATGAAATACGTTGTTAAAACTAATTATATAGTAAATAGATTAACATTTATTTTCCCCCATTTCCTTTTACTTTTGTTAAGAGAGCTACTGGAAAATTTAAAATTACATTTGTGGCTTGCACTTGTGGTTCACATTATATTTCTATTACACAACACTAGTCTAGGATTTATTTTGAGAGAATGTCTCAAATAGTAGAGTGTGTCCTGCTAGAGGTAATTACACATAACTTCAGACAGATAAATAAGCTTTCTTTTCTGTCAAATGGTAATGGATATTATTAATATTTCTAAATTAATGACCCACTGTACAGCTATGGCTCATTTAACGTAAATTAATCTAAACAATTTCACATTTATGTGTTTAAGTTTCGCTCTTCCCATTGCAAACTTTTTCTAAAGCAGCAGGTCTGGTCCAGGACCAGAATCAAAGCAGCTCCATAGGCCATTTAATTCTCTGAAGAGACACATATGTGTTTTTATCCACTCCATGGATTTCTCCTTCTCTCTGCATACAGCCTCCGGCTTTCTCCTCTCGCCCATGTTTTCATGACTCCCAGGACTGTTTTATTCCTTGTCCCTCTAAGCTTTGGCCAGTTTATGGCCCTAAAGGGCTGTCCTCCAGCCTCTCTCTGCATGTATATATTTCTGCTTTGTTCTCAGTGTTCTCTGTCAATTCCCTTCTTATTTTATAATTCACTTTCCCTAGAGAACCTGATTGCCCTTGTTTATCTTTCCATGCTCTGCCAAAGCTCAGAGGGGACTGACTAGCCTCTGTACACCGAAAGGACCAGGCCCCCTGGCAAAAAATCAGACATGTAGATCATACCTTAACCCAGGCTCTGAGCAGAATAGTTCCCCTCAAAAGTGACATGCTAAGGCAGGTATAGCATAAAGAATTTCATGCACAATAGAAGAAGTGAAATAAACATAATTGAAACTAATGATTAGTGCCTCCTGTGAAAATCAGGGTCTTTGATGTTTGCCAAGTACATGCATAGAATTTAATGGATATTATTTAACTCATCCAAGTAAGTTTAAGAAGAAGAAGAAAAAAGCAAACAACCAAAAACTCCAAATACATTATTGAATGAAGAAACAAAATGAAGGAGATGATCATACTAATATAATTATTAGCAATGGTAGTATTTTATTTGACATATATAATTTCCCCTAAAAGTTATCATCCTTTTACCCCTATATATTTTTTGACTTCAGGTACAACACAACGGTAATGAAATATCTTGAGTATGATCAAACTGTATGGGATATTGCATATTTATTTCTTTTAAATTTACTTATTTTTAAAATTATTATTGAAGTGACAATTGTTAATAAAATTATACAAGTCTCAAGTATATAACTCTATAATACATCATCTGTATATTGCATCATGCATTCATCACTCAAAGTCAAGTCTCCTTCTGTCACCATTCATTTGTACCTAATTTACCCTCTTCTACCTCTCCCTACCCCCTTTTCCTCTGGTAACCATCATACTGTTGTCTTTCTGTTTTTATTTTTCTTTACTTAATTCCTTCACCTTTTTTTATTCAGCTGTCAGTCTGTTATCAATATCAATTATAATAAAGACTGTTTCTATTTTGTTATTAGTGTATTTTGTTCATTAGATTCCACATATGAATGAAATCATAGGGTACCCTTCTTCCTCTGAGTGGCTTAGTTCACTTAGTATAATGTTCTCCAGATCCATCCATGCTGTTGCAAGATAAGATTTCCTTCTTTTTCTTCTTCTTTTTTTCTGCTGATTAGTATTCCAGTGTGTAAATGTGCCACAGATTTTTTATCCACTCATGGGCACTTGTGCTGCTTCCAAATCTTGGCTATTGAAAATAATGCTACAACTAACATAGGGGTGCGTATATTCTTTTGAATTAGCATTTTGGGTGTGTTTGGATATTCCCAGGAGTGGCATTGCTGCATCATAAACCAATTACATTTTTTATTTTATTTTTTGAGGAAACTCCATACTGTTTTCCACAGTGGCTACACCAATCTGTAGTCCCACCAACAGTGCACAAGGGTTGACTTTTTTCCACATCCTCACCAACACTTGCTATTTGTTGATTTATTGATGATAGCCATTCTGACAGGTGTGAGGTGATACCTCATTGTGGTTTTACTTTGCTTCTCTGTGATGATTAGTGATGTTGAGAATCTTTTCACATGCCTATGAATTTAATTTTAATGATTGCTGTATCATTGAACATTAATTTCATCTATGAGCTGAAATAACAGGTTGAGGCAAAAATAGGTTTACAGTTGTTCATATGAAAAACAATAAAATAATAAATAATAATAAAAGATTAAACTCCGTGTTTTGTATACTCACAACTGTAAACCTTTCGGTCCACTCTGTATTACAGAACAAATCTCCAATTTCAAAATTCTTACAATGGGATTATATAATTGAGAAAAACTTCAAAGAAAGTTCAGATTAGATACCTAAATTTGGGTCAATGGGATGTCTTCTGCACAGGGATTAATCATCCCTTTTGCTTCCTTTGAGTTTCTGGGTACCTGGAATGAAGAAAAGCAATCTAGCATTCTAACAACTTTCTATGTATGACCTGCAGTGAGCTTGAGAGCAAAATCCATATGCTAAGATGTTGTAGCATCTCTGAGCCCATCAAGAAGCAATCTAAAAACCCTGGACCACCCATTACTAGGCCTAATGTATGTCCAGGTAAGTAAACGTTGATATATTTTAAGTGACTCTTATTTTGCCATTTTCTATTATATACACTTGAATCTAATCCATACTGATAGAGTATTACTCATGTTGAAGTCATGTTCCTACTTTATCTCATACAGGCATTTCTCCTAAGATTTGTAAATGTAAAACTCCTCCATAGATATCTCCATAAATACTGTATTAAAAAAAACAAAACAGCAATAACTTTCCATTCAGGAGAGCAGGTACTTTATAATACAAAACATTTACACAACAGATAACATCTATATATATAAAAGCCTAAGCAATCATCACAACCGAACGGACGACCGAACAGGCTACGTGGGGTGACCAGGCCGGCAGGGGGGTTAATGAAGGACAACCAAATGACTGAGCAGCAGGCTGCAAAGTTGGTGGAGCCCATAGCCAATAAGGAGGGGATATGCTAATTGGCCATAATGCCCTCAAAGATGGTGGCACCCACAGCCAATAAGGTGTAAACATGCTAATTGACCCCCATGCCCTCAAAGATGGTGGCACCCACAGCCAATGAGGAGGGAATATGCTAATTGACCACCATGCCCTCAAATATAGTGGCACCCACAGCCACAAGATGGCCGGCAGGAGAGGGCAGTTGTCGGCGACCAGCCCAGCAGGGGAAGGCAGTTGGGGGCAACCAGGCCAGCAGGGGAGGGCAGTTAGGGGTGACCAGGCTGGCAGGAGAGGTTAGGTAGGGGTGACTGGGCTAGCAGGGGAGGGCAGTT
>NW_005370116.1:1217692-1224535 GCF_000412655.1 Myotis brandtii
TGGGAGCCAGCAATCCTGGGTTGTGAGAGGGATGTCCGACTGCCTGTTTTGTAAACAGGCAGTCGGACATCCATTGAGGGTTCCCAGATTGGAGAGGGTGCAGGCTGGGCTGAGGGACAACCCCTGCCCAGTGCACAAATTTCATGCACCAGGCCTCTAGTATTTATATTAAAGGTCAATGAAAGCATATTTCTGGTACTAATGCATATCATTTCCAAGAAAAAAATCATACTCATTATAATTCCTAGACTTTTATAAAATATATGTAACCTCTAAGTAATAAACATATATTTTAATAATTTTTAAAATTATCAAAGGGGTCTGCTGCATATTATCCTTTACTTTTCTTTAATTATTGAAACTTCTCTTTAGTATTTCCACTATTATAAAATATATGCCTAAAACACTGTTGTAAATTTTCTCTTAAAAGAAAATGACACTTTCTTTATTTTTACACCTGCTTTCTTCAGTTACCATGTAAGCAGCTTTATCAGCCATGACATTACATATTCTCCAACAGTAGGTATATCAGTCCCTCTTGAGTTAAGTCATGTTTTATATATCCATTTAACTATAATTGAATATCACAGGTTTGTCTAATGTTCTACTGTAATACACCATGATAACAAATAAATAAATCTCTGTCTGTATCATAAATTATGCCTTTGGAAAACTGGTGAGTAGATTTTTGAATAAGACAACATTAGTATTTTTAATACTAGTGATAAACTCTTCAATCTTATCACTTGGAAGACTATATTATTTTTCTCTCTTTCACTTAACCTTTGCCCAAAGAGATCACTTAATTATTTTTCTATTTTCCTAAGAATAATTCTGATTTAACTTGTATTTATTTGATTAATAAATTTGTTCTTTATTTTTAATATGGTGAGGCAGAGTTTTCCTAGAAACACTTACCTCAGAGAGCATATATCTGTCAACACAAGAATGGTATCATTGCTTTTAACCTGCTTCAGAAAATTTCATTCTATTGAAAAGTGTCCGGGCAGATATCAGCCACATTATGGTGAGATTTCTGCATATCTTTCATTCTGATCTACTTCCTGTTGTTCTAAAATCTAAATGAAAGCTGCTGGCAAAATGTGACTATTAATTCCTATTTCACCATTTTCCTCAACTGAGGAGCATCATTGAACAGGTCATGTCTGAAACATCCTGCATCATGACTCACTCAACTGATTACTGTTTAGATTTGTAGTTTCTACTAACAGAAAAGACAAATCTAACTACTTGAGACTGTCATTTATCTAGCTCATAGCGACAAGGGAGAGATAGCAATGATCAATTTTAGAGTTTAGAAATAACAACATAAAGAAAACACTGTTATAATTAAACTAAGGAACAATTTTCACCATAGAACATCACACAAGTATTAAATTATTACTTCATGGTGACCTATCACATTTAATTTCTTAGCTTTTTATGAAACAAAGTTTTAATGTCTACCTTCATATTGTTCTGAGAGGCTAATCAATGTTTTCCTTGTCACACTGCTAATTAACCCCAGTGGTAAGTTGGTTTAGTGGCCAATATTAATTTCTCCCTCTCTTACTTAGAGAACCCTGGTTTTGAGGTGTCTACCTCTGCTACATTCTGCCATATGCATCAAGGACAGCTGGGCACAATGTCAAGCTCCAGAAGTAAATCCCCATGAGAACCCGCCATGTGGTATTCCTCTGGAGACTGCTCCTGATCAAGCATCAGACCCATTATATAAGCTGGTCCAACAGGCTCAAAGGAGAAGACCCATGCTCCATGTTGGAGAAGAGGATGGCTTTTATGGAACCCCACATATGAAAAAATAATGTCAAAATTGCCATTTGTATTCATCTTATAACCATGAGGAGAACTAGAATGACACCAATGCTCAATGGCAGAATTTAGAATAAAGTTCTAGATTGCTCAGTGAGATTATTGAATCATTGATCTAAATAAATTGATAATTAAGTAAAGTGTATTTTTTAAAGCATGTTTGAGTCATGATTTCTTTTACTTGCAGCTTAAATCATCCAATTTGTTCCTCTAGCCTATCAGAGGCAACAACTATCCTCTTTCAACTGCCCTAACCTTCCAGAAGGCAGGACTAGCTTCATTAAGGGGAAATCTTATTTGGGTAAAATATAATTTAAATACAGCAAATAGCTTAATGGCTTAAATTTGCAACACTCAGTATAAAGACAGAGTAAACAAACAGCAAAGTTGTTTATATCTGCAAACATTTTCCATTGATTAAATGTTAAGAAAATACTAAGATGGTCTTTGCTGTTTTATTTTAATTATTATTGAATAATTCTTTTGAACTTCAATCCAGTGCTTTTCAAACCTAGCTAATGTTCAGAATCACCTGGGGATACCCCCCTCCACCCCGACAACCAGTCAGGGGCCCAGTGCTAGAACTCCTGACTGTCAGAGGGAATGAATGCCTTCTATACAACCAATACACCATAATAAAGTCTTTGATAATAAGGTAGGTTAAGAAAATTTAACCTGCCTTTTTTTTTGTAAATATGTATTCCTCAAAATATAAAGATACAGAACTTGGATACGTACAATATCATTTTTTTTCATTTTGGCTCATGTTTAAAACAGAGCAGTATCATAAACACAAGACACCCAGACCTGGGTTTAAATCCCTGTTCACCATATTACTATTTGGCAATTTTAGATACTTTTTTTTACCCCCATACTTATATGATTATCACCTTCCTCGTCTGCAATATGGTAATAATAATATACTTGCCATAAAGATGTGACTGTTAAGCTGAGGCATTTAATGATGCCTGGTACATTCAACCTCTCCCTATTGTTCTAATATTAAGTCTTGGAGTTGCTTGCCAGCTCACTGACTTCCACTCTTAATTTCAGGTTGAAATTTCAGTATGTCATATCCCAGGATACAAAAAGAAACAGTAATTTTTTATCTTCCTGGAATTCAAGTCAGTATCTTAAAGGCTCAAGGGAAAAATCAAAACAAAATAAAGCAAAATATCCTAGCAAACCAAACTCTTGCTACTACTGTCTTTACAGCAGCCTTGCTGTATGAAATAAATGGTTAATTCCTGCCATTTTCCTCTGTAGACTTGTTTCTTAGAGATAAGACTTCCATTTTGACTAGCACATCCAGAATTCTAGCTCTCTACAAATCTGCTGGACTTTAAAAACCTTTCTGCCCTTTTATTGTTTCCTGGCCTTCACCAGGAAGATTCAGCAAATTCCAAACACCCAGGCAACAATTACCACAAGCATCTCCCATGTATGGGTGCTCTCCATGTGTCATGATCTAATTCTAAACCAAGACATTTAGATCTGTGCCATCTAATCCTCACAAAGTCCCTGTGGATTATGGGTAATTCAGACCCTGAGGAACTTGCTCAAGTTCAGCTGGGTGACATCTGGCAAAGCCGAGATGTGTGTAAATGTCTATTTGACTCCATAGCCCAGACTTTCAACCAGCACTCTTCTATCTCAAGGCAATCTCCAAGGTGGCTTACAGTTCCCATTAGCAAAGACATTTAACATTGCAAGAATTTTTATTTCAACCAGTGCATGCTGTTCAAGGGCATATTGAAGTGATTATTTCCTTTGCTATAGGGCAAACAAATTTCCACCCCTGGCTTATCAAAATAGTCCCTACACAGTAAGGAACTAATCTATCCACAGTGATTTTTTTTTTTTTTTTTTTTTTTTTACATATAGAAAGTCTTTTGCTCAGAACCTAACCTCAACTTGCTGAGCAACTAAAGCTTCATCCAGACCCCAAAATGGATTACATATGTTTCTCTAGCTCTATATTTTCCATTAGTAAAGCAAAAATTAAGATTAAGATTGCAACTTCCTCCCAGCACTCTATATTCCTCTTTTCTGCTTTATTGGTCTTACTAACAATTACTATCTTCTAATATACCACATAATTTACTTGCCTCTTCTGTTCATTATCTGGCCTATCTCACAAAAAGCAAGCTCCATGAGGACAGAATTTTTGTCAGTGTTGTCTGCTGCTATTTCCTCCGCATCTGGAGCAATATCATACAATAGATGTTTAATGAATATTTTCTAAATTAATGAGTAATCAAAAATGAACAGTGAACAGATGTGCTTATTCCTCAGTAAAAAATTCTGTTCATTTTGAGTAATGCTTGAGTCTACAATATTGTTATCAACTACACTTATTTTCAGGGCACCGACTTCATAGTAGAAGAACAGAAGAAGATTTACTAGATAATGCTAAACTGTTTTTAAAGTGGCTCTACCAATTTTTGTTTCCAAAATGAAGAATTTCATTGAAGCCACATGCAGACCTCTTCTAATTGTCAATCTTTATGTATTTTTTTTCAATCTGATAGGTGAGAAATGGTATTTCGCTATGGTTTTACTGTCATTTCCCTAGTCCACATCATTTAAAAGAGTCATGAACCTTTATTCTTTCTCTTCTGTAAAATTATTTTGTCATTTTTTACCCAATGAATTATTGGGTATTATTTATTGATTCATAAGAGTTCACTGTATACTTTGCACAGGAATCATTCATAAATTAAGTAATGGTTTGATTTTTTAAAAAAAAATTTGGTGGCTTCATACTCTTTATTGTAGATTAATTTATTAGTGTTTTTCTGCATGGTTTATATATATATTTTTTTCTGTTTTAAAAGATATTCCTGTAACAGAGATATATTCCTATGTTGACTTCTAAATGTTTTACTAGTTTTGGCTCACATATGTAGTTCTTTAATGCATCTGGGGTTGATTTTTACATTTGGTGTGAGGCAGGGATCTATTCAATGTTTTTATTCAAATGAATAACCAGCTCTCCCATCAAAATTTATTGAAATTTCTGTTCTTGACCCAATGATATGCAATGCCACATATCTAAAATATCAGATATTACTGTTTATTTTCAATGTACCCAATTTCATATATAATTTTTAATAATATATATGGTAAAAAACTGTAGGCATATTTAATATGTGAAACTTTATACAGGATAAAAGAAAAAATCTAAATCACTCAGAAACCTAATTACTTAAGCTGTTTTTAAAATTGTATTTTATCTTAGTCAGTCAATGCAGGATCTCTGTGGGTGTTAAATTTCAATAAATAATCAATCAAACATAATGTAGGAAAGTTAATACTCAAATGTGAGGCAATTTATAAACAGGCAATTTATTATTACTATGCAAATTCTCCAGTATTAAGCTTGTAGCAAGGCAGACACTATTGTGTGAAGTTAGCTATCATCTTTCACCATGCACTGTATTTACTGCAAGAGTAGGTAGAGAGACTTTGCTTTCTATTGTAGCTCTGTTAATCTGCAATAATGTGAGAGCACACCTTCCCACATAAACACATTGAGATATTAATACATTTTAAATACGTACAGCAAAATCAAGGTGAGACATAAAACACAGGATTTGTTTGACAATGATATTGTGTTTTGAATTTGTGATGAAATAGTCAATATAGTATGACTACGACAGTGATTTACAATACTAATTATCTATCTATATATATAAAAGCCCAAGCGACCGAACAACCGGTGACTATAATGTGCACTGACCACCAGGGGGCAGACGCTCAACACAGGAACTGCCCACTGGTGGTCAGTGCACTCCCACAGCAGGAGTGCCGCACAGCTGGCTGACCAATCTCAGCAGCCCACCAGCCCTGCGCCACCCGGTGACAGCCACTCCCTCAGAAGTCCTGCAGGTCCAATCTCTGGAGAGCGGGCCAGGCACCCATGGACCAGCGCTACAGGCACAATCCCGACAGCTCCACTGGCCTCTGTGGCCACTTCCCCTCCCTAGATGAAAAGATATAAAAGCAGCCTCCAGGTGGCTCCCGACAACCAGTGTGAATGTCAGCGGGACAGAAGGATCCAGATCCCAGGCCAGCAAGGGCATCCCACCACCTGCCCGGAGGGCTGATTGCATCGCAGCCCCTACCCTCACCCCCCTCAGGATGGGCGCCAGATGCAGGGCTCTTGGCTGGTGAGCAGTGGGCGCCACTGTGGCAGCACAAGCCTCTCCAGATCAGGACTGACTGGCGGAGAGCCTGCAGCAGGTGCAGCAGGGCTGGGATGAGCGGGAGTGGCAGACAGGAGTGGCAGGTGGTGTTGGATTGCTAATTTTTGGCCTGATCCCTGCAGGCCACGCCGAGGGACCCCACCCATACACGAATTCGTGCACCGGGCCTCTGGTGTGTGTGTGTGTGTGTGTAATTTTAGGCTACTGGCAATGTGGATGTGATCAACTCTACAGGAATATAAAGATTTTGAGATTCACATGCACATGTATAACCTTTTGTTGTAATAGTTTTTCTAAACATAGACAGACTTCACTCTCTTTACTCCTGCCCTATTATGTGGATTTTTCTACAATATAAATAATATTATAGTGTATCAATTACCACCCAAATATATTGAATTATGCCCCCCTAAAACCTTTGTTCCACTGACCCAATGTCAATAGATACTTATTCTAAGACTGTTAAAGTCCTAGGTTATGAATTTTATAATGGAAATCAATAATTTCCTATTTAGAATGCTTGCTTTGTTCCACCAGAATGCTTTGCAAATTTCACTTCACAAAACTCTGAGGGTCTATTAAGGCATATTTATGTGGTTTTATGTAATGCAGTCACTGAAAAATATTTTTCTTGTTGGTCAATCTATCATCACCTTCAGGATTTATTGCAGGGTCACATGAAGAATTCCTCAGTAGTAGGAGGCTGACTGTATTAATATCTACAACTGGATAAATTATTACAAGGGCATACTAATTAAAATTATGTGAACATAGCTTTTATTAAATGTATAAAACATATATA
>NW_005370116.1:1224672-1233347 GCF_000412655.1 Myotis brandtii
TGAAGTTAGGATAAAAGGGCCATATACATGGTACTCATTATAAAATCCACATTTATTATAATTTGTTGTATTACTATAGGTTACCTTTGAAAACTCCTGATCACTAAATTGACCCTATACATGTGTTTGCATGCCATTTATATGCGTATGTATACCTTACATGTGCATATATTGGTCATATATATGTGTTGTATATATTTATATGTTAAGTTACAGATAAAATAAATATGTTATATATAACATGCATGTGCATATATAGACTTCCTTTTGTAATCAAAATTTTTGTTCCTACATATATTTGTAGACTTTGTACTTAAGGATAGAATGGCAAAGTAAGTCAAACACTAAATTAGAATAATGTAAGTAGTTACAAACACTGTCTTGGTATCTAAAATGGTAAATAGAATTCCTAAAAATAATTTGGAAATAATTTTATCAGTGAATCGAAGGATGAATAATAGTTTTCTTTTATTTCATTAGATTCCCTTATGGTGGGATCCTTGTGACATAAAACAAATATATAAACAAAAAAAAAGATTAAAATAGGCTTTTGCTACCAATTTAACTCTATTGTACATGTAATATATAAAGAATAGACAATGTCAATAGATACTTATTCCAAGACTGTTAAAGACCTAGGTTATGAATTTTATAATGGAAATCAATAATTTCCTATTAGGAAGGCATGATATCTTATACTGTATTGTCATATGACAGCTCAAAATTTGTGATGAAATATATCATATTGACTATTTCATATATTATATTGAATCTGGGTCTGCATTTAGTGTATGAATGTTTACCACTTTCAAGAACTCATAATCTATAGATTTATTGTTAATTAACCTTGATTGTACATGTCTTAAGTCTACTGTGGTATACATTTACCTATGATTTTTACAAAAGATAATTTATTGCCCAACCAGCATGGCTCAGTGGCTGAACGTTGAACTATGAACTTTTAAAATATATTTTAATATAGCTTTAGTATAGTTTACTATATTTTGTTCAATATATAAACTATATTTAAATATATTTTTATTGATTTCAGAAAGGAAAGGAGGGGGAGAGAGAGAGATAGAAACATCAATGATGAGAGAGAACCATTGAGCGGCTGCCTCCTGTACTCCCCTCATCGGGGATCAAACCCACCACCCTGACCTGGGAATCAAACTGAGACATCCTGGTTCAAAGGTCAACCATTCAACCATTGAGCCATGCTGGCCAGGCAGATTTTTTTCATCAAATACTAGATTTATTTAAAGAGTGTGTGGAGTAAAAAAAAAAATGCATGGATTGAATTCAGTTTGCTATGGATAGTTGGAAAGATAACATTTCTTTTACAAAGATGCAGTCTTGAGTAATAGAGCTAGAAAACAATTAGTAGTACTACAGATGAGTCATAGACTTTACAGGTGAAGAGAAGTGGGGCCAAAAATGTAATTAATTCTAAATACCACTGTAACATTGACTTTGGTTGGGCCACTAACTTATATTACCATGAACTGAAATATACTTAAGTCCTCATGTCTTTCAACTTTTAATTAAGTGTTAAAAATCATATAAAAAAGCTTATTTAATATGATTTTAATGTTTTTATTTATTCATCACTAGTGCCAAAAGACTTACTTGGAGTATTATGAAATGATTTATTGTTCCATCACATTTATATCTCTTTGTAGAAAAATATATGACTGTATCATTTAGAATCCAAGAGAATGAGGGCATGAGGAGTTGGCTATTAGAACCTAATTTCTTTCAAAAAAATTGAGCTGAAAACTTTTAACATCTGTTGTACTTGATTAGTGAAGCTTTATTTTCATTGGCTTCCAAAAAAATTGCTGCTACATTCAAGCAAGTAGATTAAATGTTATTAGCTTTAATACCTTTTAAAACAAGTAATCTGTTGAAGTGATAATGGAATTTAAAGTAAGTACATTCATTAAATTGGTTTTTACACAATTGTGGTTTCCCTGTTGGCCACATGAATCTCTAAACCTGACATTGCTAATTACAATTATAATAAATGGTAAATGTATACGTGATTAACTTCACACTATACTTAAAGCAGACATAAAGGTAATTGAAGAACTCTGCTGCCATGTTTAATTCTAGCAAATTTTAAACTTGTTATTCTGTTTGTCTTACAAATAAAGAAAACAGAGATTTTTTACATAAATGCTTAAATCTATTAAAATCTGCAATTTAGACTGCAATGATCACTTGCTCACCTACTATTAGATGAAGGGTAATAGACTCATAAGGCAGAAAGAAATGAAAGAAGGTAGGGAAGAAAGGGGGGAAGGGGGGAGGGAGGCTAAGGAGAAAGGGAGGGGAGAAGGGAGGGAGGAAGGGAAATAACATTGATAGGAAAGATCCAAGAGCAATCTTTCCATATTAATACACCCCAATTTAGATTTTCAGTTACTTAGGCTTGAAGAATTGGCTCCACTATTACACATGGCTAGAGGCATAGTTTTAATACTTCTTTGTGTGTCAAGACACCTGTCTTTTTACTTCAGTGCCAGAAGGGTTTAACATCTTGTCACTGAAGCAACACAGCCTGCACATTTATAGGTGTCACTCACTCTACCATCTGTTCCTCAGGATAACAGCCACCATTATCACCCAGCCTCCACCTGAGGCTTTAACAATCTCTGTGGATTAAAGTTCAGATCTACAGGGAAGAATGGCTATCAGTAATGTTGCCATTCAACTTTGCTTGACCTTACCTCTCTTGCTGTCAATACCGCACTGCAGCCTGCTAACTTGCGTTTTCATCCTGTGTTTATATTGCGCTGTAAAGTTCTTGATTAAGCAATGAAACCATATAAAAGCCTTTGCACTCTTATTAGCATTTTTGTTCCTATTTTTCTGCTTCCAGTTCACTAAAACACTCAAGGCTACATCTATAGTATTTTTAATAAATAAATTTAAAGGGAATGGAACCTAATTAGATTTCAGTTCTAGGGTCACTAGTCAAATAATTTGACACATGGAATGAACTCACACACACACACACACACACACATAAACAGATTGACATAAGAAAGACGGAGGGTATTGTGTTAAAAGCTAGCCAATACATGGTAATCAAGTTTCTTAAAGCTTATTTAATATGATATCAATTATAATGTAAAATAATATTATTTATAAATATGTATTACTATTTAACAAATACTTATTGCTCACACTTTCATGAAAGGTACCCCCTGATAAATGATGTATAGATACCTTCAATCAAATAATTCTAGTCAGTGACTGGAGGTTCTTAACTTTCTTTCTTTACTGGTCATATGAAGTTATTTTTATGGCTGTCATTATTTCTATATAAGGCATTCTCCCACATTCAAATGGCCAGGAAAAGGAAGAAGGCTCTGTTTACTCATTGCCAATCAAACTAATAAAAATGTTTTGAAAAGATGCTAAAACATGATAATGCTGTCAATTTAAAGCAGCTAATTACAAGGAGGAGTGTTTGTGCACATTTTGTTCTACAACGAAACTTTTACTGTGGCTATAAAACAGCATCCCTTTGTTACTGCAAACAGTGAATTCTGCTGCATCCTCTTGCTTTGCCCACTGATTGGTTTGTGTGTCTGCTCATTGCGTTTGAAAGGTTTCAGCTATTCTCTCCTCTGGGAAGCAATAACTATTGCCCAGTAATGTTCTAGGATGCTGTCTGTATGCTTTCTTCTCCTTTTTATAGGCAATATTAGCAGGTTAGTCAGTGATTTAGTCAACAAAAGCAATAGCTTAGACTTTCAATGTGATCTTTCCATGACAAGTTAGCATGGTCCTTTGTGGGCATTTTCTACCAGTTATTCCTAGCCATTGGCCTATGAGGCACTTCTGGCTTCCATCTGCAGTTGGCTAGCACTTATATGTCATGATGAATCTTGATTCATTTGAATATGTGTAGAGTAAGCTTATTTCCTCAGCCAGCTCCATTTTGATATAGCACTATGGCATATTTGTAATGTGCACAGAAGCTGGAATAAAATTATACTGCAGCCCCTGTTTCTAAAATATGTGACTCTATCATGGAAATCAAGTGAATGGAAAGTTTTCATTATTGAAGTGGTATTGCTTGGAACCATTAGTGTCCTTTCTCCATTTAGTGACCATCAGTACCCCCAATGTACTGCAGATAGTGGCAGCTTCCACAAACAACTCTGCTCCTCTTATTTGGAAAGTTAAGTAAGCATGACCATTTTATTTATTTATTTATTTATTTATTTAATCTTTTTATTGATTTCAGAGAGCAAGGGAGGGGGTGAGAGAGATAGAAACATCAATGATGAGAGAGTATCATTGATCAGCTGCCTCCTGTATGCCCCCACTGGGGATTGCGCCCACAACCAGAGCATGTGCCCTTGAGTGGAATTGAACCTGGGACTTTCTAGTCCACAGTCCTACACTCTATCCACTGAGCCAAACCAGGTAGGGCAAGTATGACCATTTTACAGTTGGGGAACATACTGAGGACAAGCATACATAATTCAATGCTTCCCATATAAACTGTACATAAATAATAAACTGAACACACACAAAGATTTTTAGTATTATTCAGAATATGATTTTGCTCTAGGGAATTAATTCATTCAACAAATATTTATTGAGTTTCTATCACACTGTAAAACTGATGAGTAAAATAGTTCTTGCCTTCAAGAATCACACATTTTAGGGGAGACAGACATAATTGCACTATAGTTGCATTATTGATATAATAAAAGTTGATGGAAGTACATTGATATTTCAAGAAGAGAATAATCAGAACAGAGAAGTACGAAAATACTAGTGCAAAATGATGAAGAGGAAGGAACAATTCATTTGTGTGACAAAGGAAGACATTAAAGGTGGGCAGTGTGGATGAAAATTCTGTGGAAAGAATATAAGTGGTGCAAAGACAAAGTAATGAAATAATATTGCTCATTAGAAGGGTCTTAATAAATTTTGTATAGCTAATTCATACATGGAGGTAGAGTCCAGGATATAAACTAAGAAAAATGATGCAGAGATAGTTCTACGTCATGTACAGTAATGAAGACGCTATCCAATAGGTTACAGGACTCTGTTGATTGGGAGTTAACTTTTAAAATAAGTACTTCTTTAATTTTTCTAGGCCATTAGTGTTGTATTGATTTAAAGACTTATTCAACCTAAACTCATTTAGATTTTTTTTAGAAAAGTGGGAGTAAAGACTAATTAAAAATCCAATATGATAATGATGTATATTTATTTAAATTTAATTTTACCCCATAATCCAAATGTACATAAGTTCAAAAATAGAATTTACCAGTTTGCATAGTGACATTATTCTCTGAATTGTAAGTTAATCTTTGGCTGCTTCAAGTTTATTAGATAATATTACTGCACAATGTAAAGTATTAATCTCCTGGTAATGAACTTTCTAAGTAAACCACCTTTGTAAGTCTTAATTTTCAAGACAATTTGGTACAAATGATAACTGAATACATTACCAAGTCAGTATGTATGATATAGTGAATAAAATACATATGATAATTGAACCTATTCCTTTTGAGATGTATTTATTTGTATATAATACAATTCTCCACATAAATATAATTACATTTAAAGAGTATGTACATTAAAATAAACATGAAAACTAGATTTTTAAAAATAAGGGCCATCATTGTACAATCAAGAGCAGGAGACTGTAGCTGTCAGTAGGGTCTTTAATGCTCTTTCCCAATTGAGCTGCAACCTTTCTCTGTAGACTCATCTATCAGTCTTATATGGTCACACATTGTGTTCTCTTCCCACGCACAGAGAAAGGATTCAGTATTTCTTTTAATAGAATAAAAGGAAGGAGGAGGAGAGACAGGGAAAAAGGGAGTGAGAGAGAAAAAAAGGAGAAGGAGGAAAGAACAGAGAAAAGGAAGATAGATATTCTTGGGAGTTAAACTGAATGTCTTTTTTCTTGTTTTTCCATGTTAGTATTAAATTATTCACTAAATTCTTTACTAACACAAATGCAATCATGTGAAAAGCTTCATTGTCTCTTCAAAATATTTGTTCTAAATACGACTTAACCATATATTTTACTAATAGTTGAATATTAAATATCCTAAAGGGTTTTATTTAAACATTAATACTACCATCTTTTCATGACCAGTCATTCTCTGGAACCACTTTCTCTTTTAGGAATGTCTCTAACCCCATATTTTCTTTTCCTCAGTGTTCTTTCTTCTTGGAGTGTAAGTTTTTATCTGCTAGCAGGTTTAACTGTGAGCTCACGTTGAATCTAGACAAAAGACTAATTTCACCAAAGCAAGAGTCCAGTTCCTCCATCAAAATTAGAAAGGGAAGAGGGCTCCCTCTGCATTGTGTAAAGGTAGGCATATTTGAAATGATCTCTTTGTAACAGAGTCCGTTTTCCTGGAGAGATTTGCCTAATGGAAACCTACCCTGAGCAGCTGTTCAGCACAAACTTCGGAACTCTGGACTGCTTCATTCATTTAATTTCATCACCTTCCCAGAATCAAACACATTCATCTTAGACCCATAATATATTCTTTCCAAAGAAGGTGCTTTTCATTAAAAATTACTGATGCTGATACGAAAAAATTTTCAAAATTATTTGAATTATTTGAAATTATGATCTTTATTCTTTTTTTTTAAAGAAGATATTTTACCACGCTTTCTCTTACACATTTCACAACCACATTTACTACTTTAAACTCCTTCCTTGTCTTGAATCTCTGGATTTATATCACCCTATTGTTCTTTTGTAAGTTGGAAAGTATAGGTTATCATTTATACAAACAAATGGTCAAGAAAGTAAACACGTTCACTGAGTAAGGAGAGACAGTCAGCCTGTTGTGAAGAGCCTGTCATCACATACATCATGCCAAGCACAGATGGTTGGCAAAGTGGAGACTGTGCACTATTGAAGTCACTTAAAAATATTTAAATCAAAGCCAAAATGAGATACCATGTCACACCTCTTACCATATCTAATACAGATATAAAACAAAGGATAACAAATGCTGGTGAGGATGTGTATAAAAGGGAATCCTTGTATACTGTGGTGGGAATGTAAGTTAGTGTAATCACTGTGACTAACAGTTGCTCAGAAAATTATAACTGGGACTTCTTATTACCCAGCATTCCCACTGTGGGTATATCCAAAGTAATTGCGATGAGGAACTTGAAGAGATATTTGTAGTCCCCATGTTCATTGCAGCATTATATACAATGACCAATACATGAAACAACAGAGAAATGGATGAAAATTATATATATAATTATTATTATTCAGCCTTAAAAGAGAACAAAATCTTGCCATTTGAAACAACATGGATGAAACTGGAGAACATTATACTAAGTGGAATAAGACAGAGAAAACCAAATACTATATGATCTCAGTTACATGTGGAATAAAAAATGGTGAAATCATAGGAACAGAGTGTAAATTGGTGGTTGTCAGGAGCTGGGAGTGGGGAAGATGAGAGACTTTGGTAAAAGGGTATAAACTTTAGCTTAAAAAATTAATAAATTCTGAAGATCTAACGTATAGCATGGTAACTGTAATTTATAATACTTATTGTATAATTGAAATTTTGCTAAAAGAGTAGATCTTAAGCATCCTCATAAAAAATAGTACAATAACTAGATGTGTTAATTAACTTAATGTGGGAGTCCTTACACAATGTATGTGCATGTCAAATCCTCACTTTTAATATATTTCAATTTTATTTGTCAATTATACCTCAATAAAGGTGGAAGGAAAAATTGTGGTGCAGTGGAGGCATATCACCATTAATTTATCAGCCCAATGAGTCACCTAAGAGCTTATAACTGACTTTAGTAGCAAGGAATTCAATATATTTAAAAAATTACTTTTTTCTAATAGATAGCAATACTCAATAATTATCTGATAAGAAATATAAAGACAGGTTTTTATTTCATTCACATTTATTCTCATGGAATAAGAATGCCTGTACATGTTCAGCTATTTGTCCTTAACACAACAACTGACTTATGATATGAAGTGTTAAATAATCACTCCTCATAACTTTTGTTAAAAAACTTACCTTTTTAAAAAATGTAATCCACACTATCAGAAAACAGGTAAAGAAATGAAGTATTTTGGAGTCTTTTTGAAATTTGGACACTTAGCCATCTGAGTGACAGCATTAAAACTCCAGCCATTAGAAAGCTTTTGTGGCTCAGGCATTTCCATATGTCCTCAATCTGACTTTGTTCCATCAATTCCACTGCACCTTCCTGGCCTTACTCACTTGGATTGGAACAGGAACTTCTCATTTGTCTTGTCGCTTTCCTTTTGGCTAATTTACAGAATAGTTTCTATATAGAAGCCAAAGGCATCTATTAAAATTATAATCCTTAGTACTTGACTTTCTTCTTCAAAATCTCCATTATTTTCTCATCTACACTAATAAAAGACAAACATGCAAATTGACCGTACCTTCACTAGACCTTAAGCTACGCCCACCAGCCAATCAGAGCAACTATATGCAAATTAACCCATCCTAGATGGCGGCCGGCAGCCACAGAGCTGGAGCTAGCAGGAGGTTTGGTTGCCCTGGTGATGGAGGAAGCCAAGCTTCCCGCCTGCCGCAGCCAGCTCTGAGCTCCACTCAAGGCAACAAAGTTTCAATTATAGAAGATAAATAAACCCCAGATAC
>NW_005370116.1:1233613-1233957 GCF_000412655.1 Myotis brandtii
CAGCCCCTCACCCAGGCTGGCCAAACCTCCATGGGGTGAGGGTCCCCACTGGGGGGGCTTGACCAGCCTGAAAACAGCCATCAGCCCCTCACCCAGGCTGGGCCAGGCACCCAGTGGGGACCTCCACCCTGAAGGGGTGTGACCAGCCTGCAAACACCCATATGCTCCTTACCCAGGCTGGCAAGGCACCCCAGTGAGGATTCCCACCCTGAAAGAGGTGTGAGCAGCTGCAAACAGCCATCAGCCCCTCACCAGGCTGGCCAGGCACCCCAGTGGGGACCCCCACCCTGAAGGGGGTGTGACCAGCCTGCAAACACCCATCAGCCCCTCACCCAGGCTGGCCA
>NW_005370116.1:1233976-1246429 GCF_000412655.1 Myotis brandtii
CACCCCAGCGGGACCCCCACCCTGATACAGGACACCCTTCAGGGCAAACCAGACAGCCCCCACCCGTGCACCAGACCTCTATCTTATATAATAAAAGGGTAGTATGCAAATTGACCCTAACAGCAGAAGGACTGGCAATGACTGGTCACTATGACACACACTGACCACCAGGGGGCAGATGCTCAATGCAGGAGCTGTCCCCTGGTGGTCAGTGCACTCCCACAGGGGGAGCTCTGCTCAGCCACAAGCCAGGCTGATGGCTGCCAACACAGCGGTAGTGGCGGGAGCCTCTCCTGCCTTCTCAGCAGCACTAAAGGATGTCCGACTGCAGCTTAGGTGTGCTCCCTGCTGGTAAGTAGACATCCCCCGAGGGCTGCCGGGCTGCCAGAGGGATGTCTGACTGCCAGCTTGGGCCTGATCCCCCATGGAGCAGGCCTAAGCCAGCAGGTGGACATCATCCGAGGGGTCCCAGACTGCAAGAGGGCATAGGCTTGGCTGAGGGATGCCCCCCCCCAAGTGCACAAATTTTTGTGCACCAGGCCTCTAGTACATATAATAAAATCTAAATTATTTTACATGGTCACCAAAGTTACAGTGTTGTCCAGATATTGCAATCTCTCTGTCCTCATTAACACTTAACTCTATGTTTTCCTCCATAATACTAATTTCCTTTTTTTTTTATTGCCATAGGCTCTAGTGGTGACTCAGTCTAGTCCTATCTGAAGTACTTCCCTCTATATTGTTGAGAAAAAAACATCTCCTCATTTTATTCAAGATTTTGTTCAACTAAACAATTCCTAATCACTGGAAATAATACTCAACCTTACCTTATGCCTACTGTCAATCACCTTGCACTGCTTGTTGCTTCCTACCACTACCTGGAGATATATTATGCATTTATGTGTTTACTTAGTTGTCATTTGTGTTCAACACTCTCATGTAAGAACCTACAAGGCTTTGCTTGTCTGTCTTACTGACTAATCAAGCTTTCAGTGCCTAGATGGGGCATATTATAGATGCTCAAGCATATACATCTATGTCAAAGGGATCAACGAAAAGTACTTTGCTAATCAAAAAATTTTCAGAGCAGGTTTTTGATCAGAAAGGTGCATCACCTGCATATGAATTTTGGTTAAGTGTGTTAGTACATTAAATCTAGCCAGAAAATCTTGGTAGAATTCAAACTTTGATTTTAAATTTCAATATAGGTCAAATTGCTCTTTGTATAAGTATATTTAACAACCTCACTATTCCTCATTTTTTCAAACCTAAAATGGGGATAATAATGATAGCTACTTCCTAGGGTTGTTGTGAAAATTAAATGCGTCAATACATGTCAAGTACTTAGAATAGTGCCTGGCATATCATAAGAACTCCATAAATGTCACCACTTATTATCGCTATTATTATTTAGTTCTGCTCAATCCAAAATGCATTTGTAGTATTTTCATTCTTTGTTCACAGCAAATGCATCCTTCTTTTTTTCTTTTTAACGCATCCTTCTTCAGTAAAAATGTGCAGTCTGAAAGTTCTAAGAGGCAGAAGCAAGTCTCAATGTATTCCCATGTACCTTACTAATTGCCTGGAAAACAATAGACATTAAACAAATGCTACTTGACTAAATTAATGAACATGATTGAAAATAAGCCTGAATGTTTTCAGTGAAGATTAACCAGTAACATTTGCTTTCCTTTGATTAATAAAGGCTTTTTACACTACAGTGTGTTAGAATATCTAGGAATGGGTAGCAGAGTAGGAACAAGAAGAAAATAGAGTAACCTTAATTTTCTTTTTCATGTGTGTTCTAGGACAAAGGTATAGAGGCATTGTCAAGGTCACAGAATCAAATGCTCTTCGGGACTGATTAATAAAATTACACACTGATATTTGCACTATAACAAATTTCCATCTTAAAGCAAAATGAAGTTTACATATTGCTGCAGGCATTCTGCAAATTAGAACTTCATTGAATATTAATGAATTACTCTTTGTGGCCAATTGTTATGCAAATTGCCAGAGTGTCAGAATTTATCATTTTATTTAGCTTGGGATTAAGGGGAAAAAGCTTTTAAAAATCAAGCAGAAATATCCACAAACTAATAATATATGAGTTCAAGCTAAAAAATGTTATATAGTTCCAAAATCTTTAAAATTGCAATGTAATGGTTACTTTTTAAAAAAATATTAATTTAATGCATATGTTCTTCAAATTTCAGAAAGTTGAAGATATATTATTAAGCAAATGGAGAGTAGTCAGTGGGTTTTTGAAAATTCTTTTGAATATTTTTTAAAAAATAACATCCATCCAGCTTATTTATCTACAAATTATTAAAACTGAGTATATTAACTTTAGAAAAGTTTATTAAAGCAGAGCATGTTTCTAAAGAATTCATCAGATCCCAAAGCATGATTTTATAAAAAAAAAATGTACATATATGCTGAATCCTTAATTTTCATCACATGGGATCTAGATATATTGGAGTGGGGCTCCAACAAACTTGTCTTTAACTTAATAGTCAAGTCATAAAGTATAGAAGATATTAATAATTTAATGATAAACGTCTAGAGTTCAAATTATTAAAGTGCTATATATATATATAATTATAACAAAAGTTAAGTTTCTGGGAGGAAATATAACAAAATGACAACTTTGCACAAAATTCATTAATTAGGTGTTTTTTTCTCCCCTTAGAGCTAGTTATTATTTGTTGTAGTCTGCTCTTAAAAATAATTCAGTCAGTATTTTTCAAATTTCTGAAGTACAGTTCTAATAATTGATTTAAATATTAAGAAATCACAGAGACTGAGAAGAAAATACTCAATTACACTTGTTAAAGAGGAAAAGGTAGATTTTATTCAGGACTATGTTGATAGGTATAGGGACACTGCAATGGGAGTTTCCAGTGAGGGAGAGAGTTTGGGCTCAATGCAAAACACAACTTGGGCAAGTGGGGATTTTTAGCCAAGGAACAGTGCTAGGGAGGGAAGTTCTGGTTAAACTGACTTTTCTAGATTCTTGTTGAAGACAGGCCAGGGTTTTCAGACCTCTCCTGGGGGATGGTGGAGGATGAGGAACCTGGTCAGGTAGTCAGGGGAATCAAGTGAGGGTTCTGATTACATGCAAAAACTGAATATTTTAAGGAAGACACAGATGAGCCTAGGAAAATGTTCAGGAGCCTGATTGAAGTTTGGTCAAGCAAAGAATGTTTGTCAAGACTCAGAAGGGTGAGTTTTTTGGTGTGTGTGTGTGTGTGTGTGTGTGTTGTTGTTGTTGTTGTTGTTGTTTTAATATATTGGCCCTGCAATATAATATCCTGGGAATAGTCTGGTATATACAATGTTATTAATTCATAGAGGATATTTAAAACAATAAACGTTAATTGATGAATGCTAGGCATATTTTTCTTTAATAAATAAAATAGAGATTATTCACATATATTAGCTTAGGAATATGAAATTAAAGATATAATCACTATAATTATAATGACATATTTTGTATCACTTACTTCTTAAAGATAATGGGGAACCTTCTTCAACTGAAAATTATGGGAGGTATTACCCATTTAATCTTCTATTAAAAATGTCTATTTCTATAGGCTGTTGTAATGTTTTAAAGCACTTTATTTTTCTTTCACCCATCATTAAATTTAAAAAATTCTACCCAAATAATAAAAAAGCTATTAATATATGATTAACAATCTTTGTTTTCTCTTTCTGTAGTATCACAAAACAATTGATACAAATTAAAATATGTTAACATATCAATTGTTTACCATTCTTTTTTAATTTCATTATTTTTCACTTATTTCAAAGTAAGAGGTGATCTGCTAATTAAACAGTGACAGGGAGACCACCAGATTCTAACAGTATCAATAGATTATTACAAGGGACCTTTTTCTTCCAAATATAACCAGGTGTGTTGGGGGTGGGGCACTAACAGAGTCATCTTTAACTTAACAGTCAAGTCATAAAGTATAGAAGATATTACTAATACTATATAATAAAGAGTTAATATTCAAATTAACCCTCACACCCTCACAAGATGGCTGCCTACGACCAGGCCAGCAGGGGGATTGGTGAGGGACCACCAAATGAATGAACAAGCAGGCTGCGTGGAGCAACCAGGCTGGCAGGGGGGTTAGTGAGGGACAACCAAATGACTGAACAAGCAGGCTGCGTGGGGGGACCAGGTCGGCAAAGGGGCTAGTGAGGGATGACCAAACAACTACACAGCAGGGTGTGAGGGGCAACCAGGCTGGTGGGGGGGCATGAGGGGCAACCAGGCCGGCAGGGGGGGCAGTTGGGGGCAATTAGGCTGGGAGGGGGCACAGTGAGGGGTGACTAGGCCAGCAGGGGGCAGTTGGGGGCAACCTGGCCAGCAGCGGGGGTCAGTTAGGGGCAACCAGGCCAGCAGGAGGGGCAGTTAGGAGTGATCAGGCCAGCATGCAGAGGCAGTGAGGGGCAATCAGGCCAGCAGTGGAGCAGTTAGGGGGCGATCAGGCTGGCAGGGGAGAGCAGTTAGGGGTGATCAGGCCGGCAGGGAAGAGCGGTTAGGGGCAATCAGGCAGGCAGGCAGGAAGGTGAGTGGTTAGGAGTCAGGGGTCCCGGATTGAAGAGGGTGCAGGCGGTGGACTGAGGGGACCCCCCCATGCAGGAATTTCATGCACCGGGCCTCTAGTTTCATGATAAACTTCAAGAGATCAAATTATTTAAGTGCTGCATATAGTTTTACAAACAAGATCAACTTTGGGTACATAGTAGAATGAAGACTGAATTTCATTCCTAGAAAAAATGAGAATTCATTATGAGGTTAGCCTATTTAGAGGGGACATCTTGTCCCTGGGGATACACAAATAATGTGTGTTGTTCTTAGCCCTCTGCCATAAAACATGCATTCTTTTTCTTTTTGCTTTCTATGAGATGCCCAATGCAATAAACAGCCAGAATAAAAAAAAAGCTATGAAATGCAGAGATGAAGAGTGCATTGCTACTCAGTGCACTGAAACTCAGTGCATTGAAACCGATGCAGTAATGACTAGGTCAAAGGTAATATTTAACAGCTAAATGGAACAAGTGTCCGCATTCAACTCCCTCTAATTTCAGACACAATTTCATGCTATTCCAGACAGCAAAACCTCAATGACCCTCAGTGCACACGTAATGTCTAATATTGAGCATCAAGTAGGTGCCACCTGCCCCTCACCACCCACTGCAGCAGAGCTCATGCAGGAAAGCTCTGAAACCACAAAACCACCTGGGCACTAAGCAATTCATTTCTCTAGCTATCTTCAGTACCAAGGCAAAAAGGTTTTCTTTTTTTCCCCTCCATCACTCTGGGGTGTTTTGAATCTCATTACAATAATGATTCATTTCATATGCACATGGAAAATGGGTTTTGGGACTGCTCAGTGTAACACAGGCTGGATAATGTTATAGATAATTTGACCCATCAGAAGGAACTATCATCTGTATCTTTTTGCTTAATAAAATATTTTAAACAGTATCTGGGAACAGGTGTGGCATCACTGTGCGGGCTTGTGGAATAATCCACGGAATATGAAGGTGCTTTCCAACTGACTGAGACAGATATGCTGCTAAGTGATCTGTGAGATTAGCCTGGTGTAATCACCAGTTGTCCCTGGCTCACTGAGTGCCAGGGGCTACTTGAACAACTGAGCCTTGAGCTTGACAGAGACTGCTGAGTGACCACAACATGATTTTGATACAGGCAGCTGTTTTCTTGGTTACTCTCAATGAAACCTGCTGTAATAGCAGCATTTGGGTATGTAACACCACTGTCATCAATCAAGAGCTTTGCTATCTAATTGACTTTTATGCATCTAATTCTCCCTTCCTCTGCTCTCACAGTAGGATGTCACGGTTTGCTACACTGTGTTTTGGGCAAACACACTCAAATAATTCAGCTGTAAAACTGATCTCTGATTAAGAGTCTTTTCAGTATTTTTTTTTCCTAAAGATCACTAAATATTTATATCATACTAATGTTTCCCACAGTCACCATACACATAGAGAGCAGAGGAGACTGGGACTCAGCAAAAAACAAGTTTAAAGACACGTTGCACAACATTTTACAAGATTCCAAAATTGTTTAACTTTTAAGATGAAATTGAAATTATTTTAGCAATGTTTCCTCATTAGGATAAAGATGACTTGAAAGGGTGCATGGTTCACAAATACTGCAGGAAAAGTGGCAGTTACTTTTTACCTCTTCCTATCAGACTTGCGAGAGAAGCAATATTAACAAAGAAAGTAATGCATAAAAATAAATAAATGAAAAGCTTTATTTGTCCTAATACTGATCAAAGGTTCTGTTGTTAACTATTTAGAATTATTCTTGCAATTATTCTTACTTAGTATAGCTTACATACTTTTCCTAAATGAAAATTATTTCCTTTTCAGGGAAGTAGGGAATATAATTGATACATAAGAGTTTTGAACTCAAGAAAGTTGATAGGATTATGCTTCCTAAAGGTAAGATGAAACATATCTAATTGCTCATTTTCAGACACATCTGAGAGTGAAAGGGAGTGCTGTTAATAGTTACAGGAAGATAATCAGCATGGTCCTGGCTAAGCTGGGATATGTGCTCAACTCACCTCCAAGCAATGTTTTTGGAGCTTCTAAGGACATTGGCTAAGCTAATGGAACATAGGGGTTCCATGTAAGTGGGTACCTTGGTAAGAATGTATCATGTTTTACTGCCCCCTTTATCTCAGTAGACATATGATATTTTAAGGTATCATTTACTTATGTTCCTTAAAGTTTTGAATGCTTGATTTGATGGTACCATACAACACCAGTTTTGTTCAGTTTACAGAAAGTAAATAGCTCCAAGATTTTTTTTTGTTGGTTTTTCCTCCTCACCTAAGGATATATGTATAATTGATTGTATATATACATATAATAGATTTTACAGAGAGGCAAAGAGAGAGGGGGAGAAAGAAAGAGAATCATCAATGTGAAAGAGAAACCTGGATTTGTTGCCTTCAAGACACTCCCCTACTGGGGGTCAATCAGCAACCTGGGCAAGTGCCCTGAATGGGAATCAAACCTGTGACCCTTTGGTGTATGGGACAACACTCCAACCAACTGAACTACAACCAGCCACGGCCTGTTAAAAATTCAAGTTTGCAATGTTTTCAAACATATATATGCTACAGAAATCCTATAGGATAAAGCAGATCTCTGGAGAATATTCTTAAATCCTAATTGGCAGACAAGGGGACTAATTCTATAGTCAAACTTATTCATGATATTTCATAGCACTGGTCCAGATAATAAAATTTGGGACTTGAGAACATTTTAGAGAATCCTAGGGTGACAACTCTCCACCCACAGAGAATTTCAAGAAAGATGCAACTTTTAAAATAAAATCAATAAAATGTTATGTTCATCTATAGAATTGGAACCATGGGTTTTTATTTCTGGAAAGTGGTGAGTGGTGATATGATTTAATCTCCTTATGTTACAGGAGAAGACATCAAGATCACTGAGCTTTAATAACAGGCACAGAGTCACCCAACCAGGCACATGTCCATCGGGACAATGACCTCATCTTCCCTCCATTGTACATCTTATGGAAGAAAAAATAATAATAGTTTTTTAACATAAAAGGTTGTTAATATTCTGATTCACTCATATCTTCTTCAGATTAAGATGATACTACATTTTGTTTTGTTTTTTCCTTATTTACTTTGCTATAGAATTTTTATCCACTCTGGACACAATACAATCGTATTTGAGGTTTGGCAGACTGCCCTTTTGGCTTAGCAGAGTTGGAAAAAGGTTGCCAAATACCACAGTAGTTCATATTTATTTTCTGTTTCATGACATTTTTTCCCAAAGCCCAACGTTCTTTTCTTCAGCAAACCATCAATCAATTCTAGAAAAAAAAACATGACTTTTTCAATAGGTTGCCAATGTGGCTCTAGCTGCTGACAGCATGTCTTTTATGTATGCAAAATATATTTCTTAATAATTCAAATCCAGGAGATAAAATAGCAAATTTTAGAATCATGTTATGTTTGACGATGTGACTAGATATATATCTATCTATAAACACACACACACACACACACACACACACACACACACACACACACACACACTTAATGTATAAACATCCCTGATAAAAATACTTACACTAAAGCTTACTTTAAACCACAAATATGATCCAATTTAATTTTTCCTTTTTGAGGTATGCTATGGTGGGTAGTTCAGTGTTATCAGACTAGTAGCAGTTTGGAGCTCTGCTAATGCAAAGTAGCCCCAGGTGGTATGATCTGATGTTGACTAACTCAAAACTTAGAAGATGTTTGAAGTATATATAGCCATTTCTTACTGAAAACTTGTATCCAAGCCAGTATCCAACATGAATCACACTGTTAGCTACAGTGTTGGAACAGGCCCACCAGCTGAACACAATTCTGATTCCCTCATAGTTGTTATGGAAGTAAATAGCTAGTCATCTATTCTACAAACAATTCCTACAACCCACATATATTCATTAGCATAATTAAATAACAAAATCAGAATTAGAATGGTTTGTAGTATGAGTCTGCTGTTTATAATTTCTTGCTATATGCAACCTAAAGTGAAGCACTCCATCTCTAAATTCTGTATATAAACGTGGGATAATAGTAACATGAACTTGGGACCATGTGCCCTGCTGTACTGTATTTAGTGAGACAGAGGAGTACAGTGTTTAGCACAGTGTCTACATACAAGCATCCGTCAATCCAACTATTTAAAATTAAATATTGGCAACTAGTATGTACATAATCAATAGTAGCAATTACTAGGCATTTTTGCAAAAGGGAAACAGGGTCATTTGTATCCATTTATAGTTTTAAAAAATGTATTGATTCTGTTTCTCATCACACCTCTTCCTTTCTACCCCAAATACACTCAAACTAAATCAGAAAAGAACCATAGCTGGCACTTTACTTTTCCCTTAATAATGTAAATATAAAGGGCACTTACATGCTCATTCTTCAAGTTGGCTGCATACCTGAATCTTAGATTTATGAAGTATTTTTAACAGTATGAAATTAGACTATTTTAACTATTTTTCTCTTATAATGAGAAATACAAATGCAAACATACAGTAACTGCCAGGATTATTTTATATCATAGGTTTGAAAGTTATATTTTTTCATTCCCCCATTGTTCTCTTTATTCATAAAAACTCTATTCCAGCTATATAAAAATCTAATAATCGCATATATTGCATTGGTTGAAAGTTTCAGTGATTACCAAATAACTATATATAGATTTGGGCAACACTCTAAACAGTGTTTTCCAAATGCTTCAAATTGAAAAATTAAAAAATCATCATACTCTGGTCTAACTCTGTTTAAATTTAAATACAATGGGTAAGTTAACATCTCAGTGTCCAAATTTCCTTATTTGCTAAAAATTGATAATAATATAGTGTTTAATGTTATTGGGCTATAATAAATGGAAAGTACTTGGACACATACTTGCTCAATCAATGGTAGTTATAATTATTTATGCCACTTTATAAAACAAGAATAAAAATACAGGTGTATGATGATACACACTTAACCTACAATTCTATATCTAAAAGACACCAACAGAGATTTGAAGACTCCTAGCTGACAAAGAGGAAAACACTTCAATTAGCAATTACTATTTTGGTTAAATACTTTAAGTTTAAGAAAAATAAGCATTACTATGGAAGCTAAGCGAGGACTTTCTATGGTAATGTCAATAATAGTACCTGGTATGGATTGCTATTTCTTTTATAGATGAGGAAACTGAACAAATGCATAATTAATTTCAGCTAATATGTGTGTTTTTATATTTCATCATTCTATTTATTGGTAATTATCTTAACTACAACTGATAAAGGACTGGAATCCCTGCCAATAGCAACTTTCAAAAACTGCAATTTCATTGAACAATATTTTAGCATAAGCTTTTTGGGTCAAAAATTTTGCCCCAAATTTGTTAACAATATTTTATTTTTATTCAGTAAAGAAACAAAAACATTAAAACAGTAAACCTCTAGTCCAGCTGGTGTTGCTCAGTGGTTGAGTGTCAACCTATGAATTAGGAGGTCATGGCTCCATACCCAGTCGGGGCACATGCCCAGGTTGCAGGCTCGATCCCCAGTAGGGGGTGTGCAGAAAGTAGTTGATCAATGATTCTCTCTCATCATTGATGTTTCTATCTCTCTCTCCCTCTTCCTTCCTTTCTGAAATCAATAAAAATATATTTAAAAACAATAACAAAACAAAACAAAAAAGTAAACCTCTAGATATAATGGGTACTAATTTCAATTACAAGTTTAAAGCCTCTTGGGTCTTTTGCTCATCAGAGGGAAAAGCAAGTGAAAAGAGGTATTCTGGCTGTTTTACAAAAAAAAAAATCTAATTGACAAAGGGAATAAAACCACTGTATAAAAGAATCTACTAATGAGGCCCCTATGGTCCTGCATTAAGCACTTTCTTATGTAACAGGTGTGTGATTGTCAAAGATTTTGGAATCATGAGGGGATAACTAATAAAGATATTTTAAGGAATGTTCTCATTCAGCTTTCATAGTGATGCTATTTTTCCTATGTTTAAAATATTTCATCAAAATAATTGTTGATATTTGAAAATATTTTTACTCAGTAGCAGTCATTTTCAATATTCTTCATATTCCTTCCTCCCTCCCTCTCTCCCTTCTTCCTCTCCCTTCCTTCCTTCCTTCCTTCCTTCCTTCCTTCCTTCCTTCCTTCCTTCCTTCCTTCCTCCTTCCCTCCTTCCTTCCTTTCTCCATCTCTTTCTCCCTCTCTCTTCCTCTATCTTTCATTTTTCTTTTCAACAAAGTATGCAGCTCAAAATATATTCACAAAGCCTAAAGAAAATAATAAAGCATAAGGTAGCTTTTCATAAAATTGCCTATAGCTTGAGCCTATTCTCTCAATATTTTATGAGTAGAACTTTCAGGAAAAGCATAATGCCTATAAGGAATAAAAAAAGCATTTGGAGGAAGGACAAAATACAAAATAGGAGAACAAAAGAATTCTACTAACCCTTTACAATACATAGTATAGAATCGGGTAATGCTAAACTTGGCATCTAAGCAAAAAGAGAACAAAGAAAAATAAAAACTTGGAAGGTTTAGCCACCACTCCAACCAAATCCTGTGGGGTCAGAAGGACTCTAATATTTAGGTGACATATTATAGACACTGATAAATCACTATGTCAAACATTCAAATTATTGTACTCTGATGATACTGAGGAAGAAATTATTTGCATATAAAATGTGATTTGTCTAGGAGCAACTCATTTTCTATTCTGATTTCACAGCCTAAGGCACTGAGAGAGCCTGAGGGGATCTGAAGTGGTGTGTGGAAGACAGAGAGCATCTGAATACCAGAAAATAGGCAAGTCCAGAGCACTATATCTAACTATGAACTCTCACTTCCATGAGCAGCAATACTAAAAGGACTAAGCTTATGACTAGGTGACTCCAGTTGACAGAATCAAAATTAATATTTGCATAATTAAGAGAAGATTTATCAGTTTTGTTACTTTTTTCTTTGGCTTAAACCTCCTTATTGTCTCCTATAAAGGCAAAGCAGTAACACCACTGGCTGGTAGCATTTTATAGTTCCAATGGCAACCATCACAGACACCAGCTTGTTCCAAAACTGTCCTAATCTCCTGGTGAATTGTGTTCACACTTGCTAACCTCTCTGGAGGAGTGGCCTAAATGGGAAGGGACAATCAATACACAATCAAGGTAATCTCTCACATCCTAAGCGCAAATGGTTCCCATACAACTGTTCACTTTCCCCTTTTCTGGTGGGAGCAGATGAATGAAGTCAGTGATGGTTGTGGAGATTGATTTTTCATAAACACCAGCTCTTTCACTTGTCAAAGAATGAGAAGATTGCTACCAGGGACTGATGCATGTGGATTAACAGAACAGAGATGACCGCCTCAAGGCATTCTGACTCTCAGGATTTCTAAAGCAATTCCTACAGCAATAAACACAGTATATTATTTGAGTATAAGCAAAGGAGACTTGCTTTAAAGTAGATTTGTCCTATTTTTTTAATCAGAATCTCAAAAACAGAAATGTAGACCAAACAACTCCTGGTGCGTATTTGTTGAATATTTGATACTCAAAAAATATTTGTTGAAGGTGAAAATTAGTGCAGAAGGAAAGAGAGAAAAAAAGGAAGGAAGGAAGGAAGGAAGGAAGGAAGGAAGGAAGGAAGGAAGGAAGGAAGGAAGAAAGGGAGAGAGGAAGGAAGCCTCGGGTCTTTTGTTCAAATTGAAAAATTGAAAAATCATCATACTGCCCTGACCAGTTCGGCTCAGTGGCTAGAGCATCAGCCTGTGGACTGAAGAGTCCCAGGTTCGATTCCAGTCAAGGGCATGTACCTTGGTTGTGGGCACATCCCCAGTAG
>NW_005370116.1:1246594-1260558 GCF_000412655.1 Myotis brandtii
GCTGATCGATGTTTCTCTCTCATGGATGTTTCTAACTCTCTATCCCTCTCCCTTCCTCTCTGTAAAAAATCAATAAAATCTATTTAAAAAAATAAAAATAAATAAAAAAATCATCATACTTTGGTCTATCTTTTTGTTTAAATTTAATACAATGGATAAGTTAACATCTCAGAGAAAGAATAGAAGGGAAGAATGAAAGGAAGGAAAGGAACAGATAACAAAGATAAATATTATTTACCAATCATATCTACACTAATAAAAGAGAAACATGGTAATTAGCGTACGACCGCTACCCTTTTCATTGGCTAATCAGTGAGTATATGCAAATTAACTGTCAGCCAAGATGGCGGCCGGCAGCCAGGCACTGAAGCGAGCATGAGGCTTGCTTGCTGCGGACTCCAACGTTCCCGGCCTCACTTGCCGGCCTCTCAGCTGCAACTCTAAGCAACTATGTACTATGTTGCAAATAAGAAGCTAAACAAAACCCCAGAAACCGGCTTCCATTCAGCCGGGCTCGGACCGCAACATTGTATCGATGTTTTCAGCAGCGAGGCCTCAGAGCTAAAGCTGGCCCAGAATAAAAAAAAAAAAGAAAAGAAAACAAGGAGCGGTTGGAAGCTTTAGTCACTCGCCAGCCAACATCTCAGAGAAAGAATAGAAGGGAAGAATGAAAGGAAGGAAAGGAACAGATAACAAAGATAAATATTATTTACCAATCATATATAAATATAAACCTAAAAGACAAAGATGTCATTGGATATCTTATTGATTTCATGCTGCTTTTGAAATAGTACTGAATATATTGCGTCTATTATTCTATTTTTTATTAAGCATAGCAGGATATTGTTATTAACCATGCTGTGTACCACCTGACAAATGGTCCTTCAATTGTTCTTTTGAAAAGAACAAGGATTGGTGCTTATTATATACAATATAGTGAGATTCAGGTTCAAAAATTCTAGCCTCTTTAAAAAATGGTCTAAATAAAAAATCAGAGGCCTGGTTAAAAAATAGTGAATATTACTATCAAACACAGGTTTTTAAAATACCAGCAGAGAGGAATGGATCAAGTGGCAAGCAAGTTACCAGCAGTTCAGTCCTAATTAGTAAAACAAGGTCACATTGATGTGTACATGTAGCACAGAATACAACACACAAGTGCCACTAAGGTTTAGCTTATCCACTGGTCACAGAAAAAAAATGGACAAAAGTCAACACATAGCATGTTATGAAAGAATTTAAGGCTTTTAGTTAATAAAATTAAAGATGCAATATTAAGAATGTAGTGCCCTCCAACTAAATCAGCATTTTTAGAACATATTTAATAACTTACATAAGAGTAATTATAAATAATCACCATGGAAATTTAAGCCCCAACAAGTGAACTTCTTTGTAGCTTAATATTTTTCCACTTTTAATTTTCTCTCACAGAAATTTATTAAATTGTTAAAAATAAACCATTATGAGAAAAGATGCACACTTTCTAATTCCAAAGTCTCCTTAGTTATTAATGTACATGCAATTTATTGAATGTTTATGTTTTTGTGATTAATCACTATGCTTAATCATGTTCAATTTGTAACAATGAAAATACATCCTGCATATCAGATATTTACATTAAGATTCATAACAGTAGCAAAATTACAGTTATGAAGTAGCAACGAAAATAATTTTATGGTTGAGGGTCACCACAACATGAGGAACTGTATTAAAGGGTCCCAGCATTAGGAAGGTTGAGAACCACTGCCCTAAAGAGAGTAGAAAGGACAATTTCCCTATAGGTATTTCAAAAGATTAGGTTTACCTCACAAATATTTTCAATCCGCATGGATTATTAAAGAAACATTTTTTTTTTTTGTAAAACAAGTCATGATTTTATAAATGTTGGGTGCCGGTGGTATTGTATAGAAAGAATATGAACTCAGTAACTCAGTTATCTTTAGTAATTTAGTAATCTCATACTAATGAAATTATGCACTTAATTAGATTTTTGATTTTATATAGATAAATAACTGATGCCAAGAATTATTTTCAACACTCCAGAGAATTATTTTATTGGGAACCAATCTAAATATATCCAAATAGCCAAGACCGGTTTGGCTCAGTGGATAGAGCGTCGGCCTGCGGACTGAGGGGTCCCAGGTTCGATTCCGGTCAAGGGCATGTACCTTGGTTGCGGGCACATCCCCAGTGGGAGGTGTGCAGGAGGCAGCTGGTCGGTGTTTCTCTCTCATCGATGTTTCTGACTCTCTATCTCTCTCCCTTTCTCTCTATAAAAAATCAATAAAAATATATTTAAAAAAATAAATATATCCAAATAATATAAAATATGCAAACCTTTCCTTCCTAAAGGGCAGAGTTTCGAGTTAGCTTCTTAATTGACATTATTTTTGTTTCAGAAATTCTATTATCAATGTTTAAAATATTGACTGGGTTTAGCATACTACTCATGTGCAGACCAGAGTCTTCATAAATTCAGGTTTATGAAGTATACCCATTTCTCCTAGCATTAGGCATGAGCTAGAGCTAGACAAATGACAAAACATATTTTAATTAACATATGTCAAAAAATAAGCAAGACTTAAATTCCCTTATATAGTTGTATTGCTGCTTGTAACAGGGGTTTAAAGTTATATTGTTGCTTATTATTTTTTAAATATATTTTTTATTGATTTCAGAGAGGAAAGGGGAAGGAGGGAGGGAGAGATAGAAACATCAATGTGAGAGAGAATCATTGATTGGCTGCCTCCTGCATGCCCCTCCACCTGGATTGAGCCCAAAACCCAGGCACGTGCCCTTGACCAAAATCAAACCCGGGACCTTTCAGTCTGCAGGCTGATGCTCTATCCACTGAGCAAAACCAGCCAGGGTATTGTTTCTTCTTTTAATAATTAAAAATATTTGATAAAGTTTCTCAGAAGAGGATTTACTTCAACTACAATTTTCATCAGTATTTATTTCTTTTTAATTTAATATATACTACCTAAGCATAGAAAATATCTGTTCAACTTCATGTTGTGGCACAGTGCCAATAGCAAAGGAAATGGAAATAAAACTAAACAGAATATATCAATAGAATAATTAATGACTCATAGTACTCTCTTCCCATGTTGCAAATGCTAACAAAGCTAGGAACATAAGCAGAAGGAACAAGGAATCAGTGTTCTCTGTCAAAAAGGTGTGCACATTTATTTAAAATGGCAAGCCCAATGTTTTAAAGTAAAACTTCAAATGGGTGTAATTATGCATGATTACAACAAAGAACACTACAAAGAAGGAGTTCCTTAGGGCAGCCAAAACCAACAAATGTGCTCCAGCTCATCACTTCCTCCAACTAAGTATAAAAAGTTACAGTGTTTGGTTGTGGAGTCCATATTTTAAGTAAATGAAAGAGAAAACTACCTGAACCACTGGTTTGCCAAATTCTACTGGGTTTTCACATCTCAACAGGGCTCCTTAAGCATTTATTTATTTACTTACTTACTTACTTAATGTTCCCCATTATAAAACTTTCCATTTACTTCCTCCCAAAATAGTTGAGTATGAAAAGAGAACATTTCAAAAGGAGTTTTTTGCTGGAGTCTTGTATTTATTAAAATGAAAAACCTTAAATAGACTGTAGAGAAAGTCTTTTGATTCTATTCTGTAGTCCAGATTGGTTAATGTTAATGAATTTTACCATGAAAACAAATATGGTGATTCCTTTATTATTGGGACCAATTCAGTTAAGGGACAACACCTCCAGTTAGGCTTTTATGGAATCCCTTAGAATAACTACATTAGGAAGAGTAACTATTATATCTTGCTAAAATATGTTTTGAAATTTCTGTTCAGTCTAATTGATTGGAATGGACAAAAATAAGATTCAGCAGAAAAGGTAATTATGGGTAGTTAAAAATAGGCAAAAATAATGCTTACCTGTTACTCTTTAGTCAAACAGTAATTCAAAATAAGTAAATTTTAGGATAAGTAAAAACATTATGAATTATGAGCAAATGTTAATGTTTATGTTATGACAGCCAATCATTTTATAAACATTTAGGTTAATATGATTATCTGCTTTTTAAATGACTAAGTTTTAGCCATAAAAATACGAATTAAAACATAATCCACATTATGTGCTTGCATGCTATTAGATATTATTATAAGATAAAAGGAAGACTCAGAAATTTCAAAATAAGTTTCTAGGTCCGGGATGGATCTGCTCCTGCCTGGGGTGCCCTGTCAACAAACCAAAAGTTAAATCACTTTACTGTCCCAGCAAATATTCCCCTTTACCAGAGAAGCACTCTATCCAGGCAGCTGATGCCTCAACAACAAACCAGCGCTGGGCCTCAGCCAATCAGGTATTTTCTATCTTTCTCTTCCTTGTTCTTTATTCTTTACCCTATAAAAAAGTTGTGCCTATGGCCCCATTTTGCAATTCTCCAAAAAGGACTGTCCCCTTCATGGACTATTAAATAAATGTATCACCTAAATTGTTTTCTTTAAGCATTTTTAAACACATTTACATTATTATTTGTTCTACTCCTACAAAGGTTTCTCTCGTGACCTTGAATTCTCTGTTGTACAATTGTAAGTTACAGGTCAACATGTCCATCTCTATTTTAATGTTTAGCTGAAAGCAGTATTTTATACTAGATAAATAAATACAATCATATTTTCCTACTCAAATCTTGCTTAGACTCTGGAATAGGAAAAAAATGAAGATACTTCAGAGGAAATAGGCAACCAGAGAAAAATTGAATCACAGAAATATAGTGCCTATTCCTTTTTGAACCTTATAGAGTAATAGGGTTTATATAAGCATAAGCTAAACGGACCATTTTATATCCCTCTGAGACTTTCTGGAAGCCAAACTCATAAGAGTCATACTTCACTAGCAAAGGCACAACATATCTTATACCAAGTACTTAGTCAGTTTTCATAGAAAAAGGCAGCATTTTAAATGGCATCCTTAAGAGAGTAAGCCAGACTATTTATTTCCTCAAGGAAATAAATTTGGAGTGGTAAATGATGCAGGAACTTTTTTATTAAGTCATCCTAATTTCATAGCAGCTCTATAAACTCTGTGACCGGAATCCCCAACTTAAAAATAAAAACATCTGTTAATTGTTCCTGTATGAAATTGTTATCCTTATGTGAGGCTTTTTGTGGTGCATTGAATTCCCAGTGTGCCTTAATACCATAACCAGAAATAATTAGCAACATGTCTAGAAGATTTCACTAAGAAACATGTTAATTTGCCCTGGAGATAGTTCGTGCACACTTGTTTTTGCAGCTTTCTTACTGAGTTTGTCTGTATGATTTTATGACAACTCTTATAATTGTAGTCTATATGAACAGTGCTTTTATAAAATGTTTGGAATTGTTTCCTTATTATTGAATTTTATGCCTCAACCATCTCAGTATTTTTAACATGTCAGTATAAAGCAACTTGTTTCAGTTCAATTGTCCCTTGGCTTTTAATTCTTTCCTTCTTAACTTTATCTATAATAATTAAAGTGTAATATGCTAATTAGACTGGACATCCTTCCTTCCAGACAAAGCCACAGGGGGCAGGGGGCCGAGGCAGAGGCCCCCAGCCACAGCGATGGCAGAGGCCCTTGCATGAATTTCATGCATTGGGCCTCTAGTTTAGAAATAATTGACAAATATAATTGTATATACTTAAAATATACAATGTGATGATATGATATACATATACATTGTAGAATGATTACCAAGGTCAAAATAATTAACACATTTGCTTCCTCCCAAAATAGTTGACTGGGAACTTTTTTGGGAGGGATGAGAATGCTTAAAGTTTACTCACACCAACTTTCAAGCATACTATACGTATACAATTCAATATTTTTAACTATGTCACCATGCTGTACATTGGATCCTCAGAATCTTCACTCCTTATATCTGAAAATGTGTACCCTTTTACCTATATCATCCCCATTTCTCCATCTCCCCAGCCCCTGGCAACCATCAAGCTATTCTCTGTTTCTATGAAATTGGTGTTGTTTTTTTATTCTGAATGTAAGTGATGCCATACATTATTTGTCTTTCTCTTTCTGGCTTATTTCCCTCAGCATAAAGCCCTCCAGATACTAACAATATAACAAGATTTGCTTAACACACACACACACACACACACACACACACACACACACACACTATGAGTTTCAATTTATATATACATACATATGTATAAGATTAACTTATTTTATGCATAGCATATACTTTTGTATTAGCATGCAGATCTTGATTGTTTAGCTTGCTCAGTAATCTCACATTTATACGTAATTGTTAGGAAATGGACATCTCTGATTAAATTAGTTGAAACTTAAAATATACATGGTTTATGGATTACCAATATTCAAACATTTAGGACCAGCATTACATCAAACATATCCTACCTTAAATTATTGCCATGCTTCAGAATCAAAATTATAAATACTACTTTTCCATATGCGATGTTACAGTTATTCAGAGCAAGTGATATGTCTGAATTTATGATACCAAACATTTTATAAATCATTAACTTACTATTGGTTTTATTATTACTTTAAAAGATAATATAGTTCATAAAGAAAATTGAATTCCCTGAATGTTAGGTAAATATGAGTTCCCACATGTGTATTATTATAGATATTTCTGATATATTTGTATATAAATCTGTATTGTGGAATTTTAGCATTTATTTCAAATAGTGTATAAGTTTTGTAAAAATCACAATACATAATTTTCTATACATTTAATAAAGAAAGTGGAATTAAAAATATATAAATTTTTTGAGAGATAGAAATGTATTCTACATCATATTCTCCATTAGATTATAAATTAAAACTATTAAATTTATACATATTACAAAATTTGAAGTTATTTTTATGTGATAAGCAGAAAAATGTTCTACTTTCAATATATGTTTGCATATTTTTTGTAAATATTAAAGTGTTACAAATAAGCGATTTTGATGATTATAGGATTTTCATATAATGTATCTAATAAAGGCAGCATATCAAGACATATCCTATCAAAGAAAAACAGCATGTACACATGATTCTAAATCTATATAAAATGTATAATGTATAAAGACTAGCGGCCTGTTGCAGGAAGATTCCTGCAAGAATAGGGCTTCCTGAGACCGGAGTGAAGCAGAGAAGGGAGAGAAGCCCACCGAGGCTCCCTCGCTGGGTCAGGGATCCGGGGCCCGGGTCCCGCGGGCAGTGTCGCGCGCTGCTGGCCCTGCCTGCAGTATGCAAATTAGCCGCCATCTTTGTTGGTGGTTAATTTGCAATTGCTCTGATTAGCCAATGATGGTCGTAGTGAAGGTACAGTCAATTTTCATCTTTGTCTATTATTAGATAGGATAATCCATTTAAAATATTTATAGTGGGGACTTGACTTACGAGTGTCCCGACTAATGAGTTTTTCAAGATACAAGCCGTCTCTCGGCCGATTTTTTGCTTTGAGTTGCGAGCTAAAATTTGGGTTACGAGCCAGCTTCAGATACCCCACCGCTAGTTGGCACAGCGAACGTCACAGTGAATGCCACAACATCAGCCCAGCATCACGTGTCTCACTCGTTCACTTCTTGATTTGACATACGAGAAATTTGAGTTACGAGCTCCATCACGGAACGAATTAAACTCATAAGTCAAGGCCCCACTGTACTTAGATAAACACAGTTTTTAATAAATAACTCATGAAAAATATGGGCAAAAAGAGACTACATAATTACAAGTTGAGATGTTATATTATGAAATTGATAATTTTGCAAGTTACTTCTTTATATTCAAGAGTAAGCAATAAATTCCTTAAATTAATGAATTTCCATAAGACATCTTAATATAATTTTAATTGCAAATAATAAAGTATTGATACTTTAGCAACATAGACTGGTTATTGAGGTATGCCTAAAATCTTGCTCTACTCACAAAGCACATTTTGGTTCACTCAGCAAATTCAGATCTATAAAACTGCTCAAGATTTTTATGGTATATTTTATTTTTGTGCAAAAAAATGCTTGCTTTGGTGAACAAGAACACTATGCTATGTCAGTTATCAAAAATGTCAAGTTTCCTGATTTCTGTGTATTTATAGCATCTAATGTGTTTATTCATTCAACCTAAATTTTAACACATGTGATATTTATAAAGCATTCTTCATAGAAAAGAACTATATGGACTTCATAGATGAATGAAGCCTGAACAACTTTTTTAGAGGGTTCTAGTTGTTTTGCATTAAAAATTTTATTTTGTAACTTATTAAATTGTCAAAACTAATTAATTAAATTTGGACCATTTAAAAATAGGTTCTATTTATTGACACGAAACAATGGAATAGCTTTTAAAACTATTAAATCTGTTAACTTTTAAATATTTTTTTTAAAATTTCCCTTAAGATGTTAATATATTTTCAACAAGATTTATAAATTTACTTCTTTCAACTTGCCAAATATAGCTTGGAATAAATATTTAACTTCACCTTAAATTGTCTGAAATAAAGTATACAGTTAAATTTTCTAAAATGTTAAGTCCAATTGGATAGAGGATTATTATATTCAATTTTCCAATTCAACAAAATGATAAAGGTGAGAGAATAGAGCATTCAGAAATATCTGAAATGAAATTCTAAATTCTGTCCCAAAGTTTATACCCAGGTAAGAAGATTGGTTTTGTTGCTGTCTTTGTGCCATGTACGTCAATCTGTAAAATGCAGTTATTATCAGCACAGCCAAAACATTAAGAATAGAGTCTAAACTATTCAAGAATAAAATTTTCCATTAGTTTAAGGTATTTATGTTCATGTTAAAATCAGTGACGTGTCATTCTTTCATTTAAATTTTAATTAACTATAAACTTAGTAGCATTCTCTAATCATTTGAGAGAAAAGAGGTTCCAGAATGCTTTCATTCCACTTGGCCTGTGTCTGAACAACACATGGAACAAATGCAAATGACCTTCCCTCCTTTAGACTCATTGTATATATTTTTCTTACCATATTGAGGGAGAATTTAGGACTGGTCTTAAACCTTATTATACTAGCCCTAAGTAACACTAAAAGCCGAGAGAGTTACAAAAGCTTTTCAAAAACTTATCGCAAGTTTGTTAGGTTGTGTGTTTGGCTAAATCAAACTTGCCAATGTAGTGATAGAAGTCTATGCGTTTCAAAAGAAAATCAACATAATAAAATTCTTCTTTTCTAGCATACCCAAGCAGCTCCACATAAATACAGTGCTTTAAGAATTTGGCTCATAGACAAACAGCTTGATAACCTAAATGATGCCAAAAGAAATCACAAAGTGCATGCACTATAGAAGAAAACATTCTCATTAAACCAAATATTCTAGTAAGCTTTTGCATACTGATCACAAACTCATTTGGTGAGGCATTAATGTTTATATTTAAAGAAATAAAAAGAAAACATTACATATATAAAATTACATTTTTAGTATTGAATTAAGATCTAAAGACTCTTTAAAGTTTTTAATAAAACTACATAAAGAATGAATGCATTTCACATTCCAGAATCATTTTTAGGATGATAGAAAGATAACTTGCCTGTTAAGGACCATATTGTATAACATATTCAAAGACTTATATAAATCATTCCCCGAGCTGGAATTCAGCACATGGCCATGCAATGGATTCCAAAATGCACAATGTGAAGCAAGAAACAAAGAGTGTTCAATAGCACTTATAAGAATATTACTCTCCAGGATGCCCTTAAAAATGCAAATGATGTGGGTTTGGTTCTTCTTGTTGTGGCTAATATAGATGCATACTTATAAAATTCATGGTTAGCATTAAATTTCATGAAAAAGAGAGAAGTACATAAAGCATGTGGGTTTTTGAAGTTAGTCAAATTGGAAACAGAATCTCAGTTCTGATACTACTATGTCTGTGAACTTAAACAACTTAATACGGGTGAGTCAGTTTATTTATGTTTATAATTGAGATACATATTTTACTTAAGAAATTACCTTGTCCTTGCAATACAGTTAATCCAAGGACTGCATCAATGACACAATGAAGAGTCTGCCTTATGGTGGTGAAGTCAATGAGATAGTAAATACAATAATACCAGAGGTATACTGATTGTGAATATAATAATACAAAGCTGAAGAGTAAATGGAAAGAATATTTTTTAAATATAGAGTAATAGAAGGTCTTTTTTGAGGAAATGACATTTGGACAGAGACCTAGATGATGAAAAGAGGCCATATTCTAGGCAAATGGAATATGCATAACAGCTCAGAGGCTATTAGGAGTTGACTTGTTTAAGAAACCAACTTTGGTTTCAGCAAAGCAATTCAGGGGTGTGGCACTTGGAAGATATCCAGGTTCTCATCTCTGGAAACTGCAAATGCTACCTTATATGATGAAAGGGACTTTACAGATGTGATTAAATAAAGCATCTTGAGATGGGAGAATTATCCTGGATTATCAGGATAGAACATACATGTAATCACATGTGCTTTTACAAAATGGATGCAGAGGGAGATTTTACTGCAGAAGGGTGGGAGGAGATGTAAAGCAAGAGGTTTGAGTGATGCAAAGCAAGGGTTACCATTTGAGAATGCAGGGCAAAAAAAAAGGCAAGCAAGCAGATTCTCTCCTTGAGCCTCCAAACATAAGCCCTACTGCCACCTGGATATTAGGCCGGTGGAACTGACTTTGGACTTCTGGCTTGCAGAACAGTAAGATAGCTCTGTATTGTTTTAAGCTACTAAGTTTGTGGTCATTTGTTGAAGCAGTAATAGGAAACCAAGTCAAGGGAAATGACCAAAAAAAATGGTTCAGAGAGGTAGGCAGGGACTGGATCATTTGAGGTACTATACATGGACTAGAGGCCTGATGCACGAAGATTCGTGCAAGAATGGGCCTTCCTTCCCCTGGCTGCCAGCATTGCCTTCACTCTGGCCAGAGCCACCTTCCCACCTTCCCACGCTGCCCAAAGGCCCAGAGTGGCTGGGGCAGGGTGGAACACCTGTGTCATCACCATGGTAATGACTCAAGTGTCCCGCCCTGCCCCTAGTCACTTAGTGCCTGCATATGCAAATTAACCCGCCATCTTAAGTGTGGAACACCTGTGTCATCACCATGGCAATGACGCAAGCGTCCCGCCCTGCCCCTAGCCACTTAGTGCCTGCATATGCAAATTAACCCGCCATCTTTGTTGTCTAATTTGCATACTCACTCCCAATTGGCTGGCGGGTGTCACGAAGGTACAGTCAATTTGCATCTTTCTATTTTATTAGGGTAGATAATAGTGAAAGCAAGACTGCCAAAAGCTTCCACCAATACTCTAAGCATCACATGGTGGTGAACTGGACTTGAATAGTGGTGGATTGAGGTACAGAAAAGGCTCAGGTATGGGCTACATTTTGAAGGTGGTGTTCATAGGATTTGCTGATGCTTAGGACTCATGGAGTGAAGTAGAGAGTGATCCAAAAATCTGAAACAACTGGGTGACTGCACAGCATTTTGGGGAGATAGCTAAACCTACACAAAAATGGTAAAGAATATCGTAAAGGGAATCTAGAGTTTATATCCATATTCGATTTTAAGCAGTGGAGTTTTGTTTTGTTTTGTTTTGCTTTTTAACGTGAACTAAAGGGTAACAAAGCCATTCACCTAAAGAGAATGAGCAGGGACAAATGAGGGGAATATTCCCTTATATTCCCAAACCCCATGGAATAGTGAGAGGACATGATAAAAGACAAACGATAAGACTTCCCTACGCATTGCATAGTTCTCAATATGTAGTAATTTATTTTAGTACTGAATATAAAAATAGATCTTATTTCTTCTCTTTATCATTTCTTTAAGATGAAATGGCAAACATACCCACTTAGAAATTAAATTCAAGCTGACATCTGAACTAACATCTGATAAAATATACTGGCAGACAGAATAAAAGAAAAAAAATAGAATTCTATGTTTAAAATATGAAAGTACTAAAAATGAATGTATGATAGTGATGTAAAGATAAATGAAAAAATAAGTGAAAATCAGTGACCTTTTAGAACAAGGAAGTTAATTAAGACACATTTGGATTTCAAAGTTTAACATCATAGCCAATTTTATCCTAAAAGCTAAATAATTTCTGAATTTTTCTGATGTAATCATTCCAGATATAAATACAGAAAAGCCAAAATTAAACCTCCAAAATATTAATGACATTACTGAAAACAATTAAAATACTAAGTTTACCCTTAGTTGTCAAAGGTAAATAGTTTCCCCACTAATATGTATATCGCTCTTAACTATGTTATTTAATTGGTTTTTTAAGTTAAAGCCATAGGCGTCTATAAACAATACTACATATAATCAATCATCTAAAAAAATTATTGTTTTTTAAAAGTCTATCAGACAGTGCCCAATAGAAGAGCAGAGAAAGGCTAAAATAATTTAAAGGTCCATAAATCACTGACTTGTCTTATTTAAATACTAATACAGTATATATTTTTTTAAAGTGACAAAGTGTTCAGACAGTCAGGGAGAAGATACAGAGTAACAAAAGAATTTTTTTAATGAAAATTGAATAACTTATTAAATGTATCCTGGAGTTTCACAGTGATTGTGCTTAAATTTCATTATAAGCCCCACATAAAAAATCAGTAATAATTTGGGCAAAACAAAACATTCTCCTTCATCACTTATGTAAGTTGGGTTAAAAAGTATACTTCTTCCCACACCCAAATTTGATAAGGAAGTTTGTCTCTATTAGATGTTATAAACAGACATATACAAATGTTACAATGGCCTTATTAAAAAATGAAAGACAAGCCCTGACTTGTTTGGCTCAGTGGATAGAGTGTCAGCCTGCAGAATGAAGGGTCCCAGGTTCGATTCTGGTAAAGGGCATATCCCTTGGTTGCAGGCACATCCCCAGCAGGGGGTGTATAGGAGGCAGCTGATCGATGTTTCTCTCTCATCGATGTTTCTAACTCTCTATCCCTCTCCCTTCTTCTGTGTAAAAAATCAATAAAACATCTTAAAAAAAAAAGAAAGACAAAAGGTCACACTCAATTGTCTATGCAATGAAAGATATTATTGATATGACATTCTGGAAAAGGCAAAAATATGGGAAGAGATAACATTAGATGTTACCATAGGCTGGGGTTGGGGGAGTGCTTGACAATACGTGCAGGAGGAAATTACTGGAGATGAAGGAAATTGTCCACATCTTGATATGATGGTAGTTACACAAATGTATCCATTTGTCAAACACACAGCAACTGTACACTGAAAAGGGTGAATTTCACTATATGAAGTTATATCTTAGTTAACCTGGCTTTAAAAAGTGAAAGAAAAATATATCCCTTGGCAATGCTGAAAAACTAGATTTTGTTCTCAAATTCTGGGTTCTGTTAGTCCAAAGTTTGTAGCCCATTTTAACTTCTCAAATCATTAATCAGAATTATGAAGTTTATATTAAAAAATAACTCATTTACATTCAACCCTAAGGCTAAAACATGTACAAATTATATAAAAGAAAAGGATATTGTTTTAAATTTATATTATCACTAGAGGCCCAGTGCACAAGAATTTGTGCACTTGGAGGGAGAGGGGGGTCCCCCAGCCTGGCCTGTGCCCTCTTGCAGTTGGGGACCCCTTGGGAGATAACGACCTGCTGGCTTAGGCCTGCTCCTGGGTGGCAGAGGGCAGGCCCAATCCCTAAGTGCAGCCCCTGGTCAGGCTCAGAGCAGGGCCGATTGGGGAGTTGGGGCACCGCCCCGTCATGCACAGAGCAGGGCGGATCGGGAGGTTGCAATGCCGCCCTCACTCACGCTCAGGGTAGGGCCGATTGGGGGGTTGGGCCCCCGCCCCCTGTCACACTCAAGGCAGGGTCGATGGGGAGGTTGCAGCGCCACCCCCTGTCACGCACAGAGCAGGGCCGATCAGGGGGTTGGGGCGCCACCACTGTCACACTCGGGGCAGGGCTGATGGAGAGGTTATGGCTCT
>NW_005370116.1:1261525-1262340 GCF_000412655.1 Myotis brandtii
GCCCGCCATCTTGCTGACAGTTAATTTGCATAAGGATATGCTGATTAGCCAATGGGAAGGGTAGTGGTCGTACGCTGATTACCATGTTTCTCTTTTATTAGTGTAGATTGGTTTTGAGTTTGTTGAGAGGAAAACAAAACAAAATAAAGACAAATTGGCCAAGCCAAGTTATACATATTACTAACACATCAATAGAATCTCAATTTAAATGAAGCCAGGGCAAATCCATGGACCTTAAAAGAAACATATGCAAGGAGAACTTTGCTTCTCAGAGGCTAGCAGTGGAGCAGTGGTCCCTTAATATGTAATTTTAAAGAGTTTGTTGAGAGGAAAACAAAACAAAATAAAGACAAATTGGCCAAGCCAAGTTATACATATTACTAACACATCAATAGAATCTCAATTTAAATGAAGCCAGGGCAAATCCATGGACCTTAAAAGAAACATATGCAAGGAGAACTTTGCTTCTCAGAGGCTAGCAGTGGAGCAGTGGTCCCTTAATATGTAATTTTAAACATAATTATATTATTTAAAAAAAATCAAAAGATGAATGAATTACAAGCCAAAGATATTTAAATTAAGGCCCTGTGCCCTGGTTGAATATGTCAATACAGGAAAATGGTTAGCTCATTCCTATGAAATTCAAAATGTATGAATTTTAGAACTTTTGACATATCCGTGGCCAATGCATATATAAAACAACTCAGGATAATGTACATAAAGGTTTGATTACTTTCCACAATTGCATAAACAACTTATAAAAAACATTTTTCTAGGAGGAGAGAATGAATTCAAAGTGATTAGCATATATATAT
>NW_005370116.1:1262484-1322086 GCF_000412655.1 Myotis brandtii
TAATATTTTTTTATTAAATTTCAACTTTTTAAATTGTCCCTTTCACAGACATTGTGCCTGGGGCATAAGTACTAAAGTTGAAGCATTAATAGAAAACACATAAAATGGAAACAGCTGCAGCTATTAAAAAAGTAAGAGCCCTTAGGGTAGGTCAATACACAGATATATGAGTTTATACCAGAGCTTGCTACAGACTCTGCTAGGCTAAAGAGAAATATGAGTTATAGAGAATCAAGCTCTCTACGGATGGGTGCGCTCTACAAATGAGGCTGTAAACTCTTGAGCAATGGTGTCTCTTTCTGTGATACAGATCTTTGGTGCATACTCGATTGTTGACCCAAAATTTGTACTATTATTTGTATTAACTACTGTGCAACATTTTCATTTTTTAAATATACCGAAGACCTCTTCTTCTTTCAAGCTAAAGTATTTTTTTAATTGACAAGGTAAAGCATGAAGTGTGGCTTCCGGACACCAATCTTTCCTAGAAATTAATCTGCATTAAGCAGGCACGGTTTTCCTTGCCTTTGTATTCTGAGTTGTTGCAAGGGAATTCCAAAATGACAGCAGCTGTGACAAGCATACCAATTCTTCTGTACCACTTGTGTCTGTTAACTGGCATGAGGAAATGATCTCTGAGACAGAGAGGTAGAACCGACATGGAGACAGAAATAAAACCTCGATGTCACATTGGCCTCATGTCAAGGCTGAGGACATTTAAACAGCAGAACAGCCTAATATCAGTTAACCTCTATTTGATTTTCACAAATGGATTTCATCTGAAGCGCCAAATTAAATCTGAGACTGAGAAATGGGCCTGTATATTAAGATGTGTCCAAATTAATTGGTATCATGACGAATGTTTAGCTTCCAGCCTCAGACTTGTGTGAGTCACCGTGTTCGTATACAGATACATTTTGTGGGAGGACTTAAGCACAAATTTTATTTTACCTTACTATAAGAGCAGGACTCCCAGCATCTATATGACAACATTGCTAAGAATCAGGTGCTTGGCAATTGAGTAGTATAATGAAAACATCAGTAGAAAAGCAAAAGCTCAAAGAACTCAACATTGTTCCTATATGTCTCATTTTCTAGGGTTTAAAATTATGGGAAAATATTTAAAATATGTTCATTATTTTTTACACAGTTACATAAGTATGTTAGTAGATTCAGACTAAAGTGCAGGGGACCACCACAGTTTCCAGAGCTAAAAGATGACAGTAACTATCAGCTACCTCAAAAATAAAAATCTCTCTGATATAATAACAGTACACAGAAGGTATAGGACCACAGCTGGATAAAAAAACACAGTCCACCTCAAGGTGCAAAACATTTTCTCTAAAAATGATAAATAAAAATTGTATTGTTTGATTATACTAATCATAACTAGGACTTATAATAAACTGATGACATACAATTATATATAGAATTTAAGTCAGTGTATTTAAAGGTGATTAATAACTAAAACAGAATTAGAATGTCCTTGCATTCAACAGTATCTAAAATATCTTGCAGACATTTCAATACTTGAATATATTTTGTTAATGATTTCATAGAGTAAGGGAGAGGGAGAGAGCAATAGAAACATCAATGATGAGAGAGAATCATTGATCAGTTGCCTCCTGCATGCCCCACACTGGGGATCAGAATTGAGCCTGCAACCTGAACATGTGCTCTGAATGGTAATTGAACCATGGCCTCCTAGTTCGTAGGTTAAAACTCAACCCCTGAGGCATGTCAACTAGGCAGAAATTTTAACACTTTAATTCCTACAATACCATATTTTTCCTAACCTTTATCTTTCATGATGATAAATTATAATTACTAATATTTTTCATTGACATTTAAGCAAAACCAAATTTATACAAACTCCGGGTATTTTATACAAATATTTTTACATATATTGATATATGTGTGTATTGAATATGCATCACACATAGATGGGGATATGTGAATATGAGTATTAGTTATCCATTTCTCAATCTTTGTCTTTCTATTTATCTATACATATGAAGATCCCATTCGGTTAAATTTAGGTTAGAGTACCTAAATGCCTTTCCCAAGTGATCAATCAAACAAAATTAAAGATGCATATTTTTTCCATGATTGGAATCTTCTAAAATCGCTATCAATATCTACTCAGAGACATTCAATTATTAGAGTTCAGGGATGCTATAGCAATACTACATTAATGTACAGCACTAAGTTATTTCTCAGGCCTCTGCTTCCTATACAGTGGGGCCTTGACTTACGAGTGTCCGGACTAACTAGTTTTTTGAGATACCAGCTGTCTCTCGGCCGATTTTTTGCATTGAGTTGACAGAGTAATTTGAGTTAACGAGCTCCTTAATGAGCTTGGTCTCGGAACGAATTAAACTCGTAAGTCAAGGCCCCACTGTAATTGTTGCTGGAACCAACGTGCCCAAAGCCACTGTGCTTCAGAATCTTTATACCCTGCCTCTTCACACCATAAAACAATTAGTTATCAAGTCTTTTTGTATCTCAAAGTGTTCCTTTCTTTTCATTCTCATTGCCCTCACTTTAAATGAATTACTCTGTAGACTTTCAGTCAATCAACCTTCCCCCTTCCAATAATCCTGCACATGAACACCAGTTAAATGTACCCAAAAGAGAGCTGTGATGGTCTGACCACACTGTTCTACCATCTTTCCTTATTTCTTCTCACAATGACATGTCTCATCTTAATTTTTTTCTTTTTCCTTCTAAGGAAACTGAACTGAAACTCTTCACTGGGGCCCAGATCATGCTTTATTCATGCATTTTCTCCTTCCTTTACTCTTGCTCCTATGGGTGTAAAAGCAGTGTGTTGGCATTGTCTGAAGTGCCAACTCCTCCATAACCTCTTACCTGATCCTCTCTCCTTCCAAAGAAGAGAGAATCAAAATCTTATCTTCCTCACACACTCTGTTCCTCCTTGTGGCCAGCACCAAATTAATTTTCGCTTACCTATTGTGTACCTGTCCTTTCTATTTACGGAGTATCACCACATGATGGGTAGGCCCGGTTTCTTTGTATTATTCAAAATACTTGGAAGACTGTTTTAATCAGGGTACATGTTAGAGCATTCTTAATAGATGAGTGATTTAATAAATGGTGATTTTTGAATTTCTCCCTATAATTTGAGTTTAAGTTATCAATTTCATATAGAAAAGTGGTCACAGTTTTTTGAGTGAAGTTATGTCAAATAGTATTTGCAAAGTAGGTCTTTACAAACATATAACTACCAGCTTTCAAATTAAAACTACAGATAGGAAAAGAAAAAACATTTCATAAATTTGAAATTTGAACAAATTCTTCTTTGGTTTATGTAGGAAAATATGGATAGGAGATGATTAATCATAGAAGTGACTTGAACATGACTTGTTTCACTCTGTGATGCTTAACTCGCCGACAGCTGACAAATACTTAGGTTTAATACTGCTACCAAAATATCGGTTTCTATGGAAGAAAAGAACACTTTTGGTAGAGTGAAAAAAAAACCTCAACTCATAAATTCAGTCTTTTGCAACAATATGGCATTTTTATATACACACTAGTGGCCCAGTGCATGAAATTCATGCACATTAAAAGGGAATTAATTAGAAGAAATATTTTAATATTGCTATTTGCTGTTTCTCTATAATAGAGTGTCAGAGATGAAAGAAAATTAGTAAAATGTGTATGAAAATCTTCCTCCTGTCAGAGTCTGGAGCACACCGCAGGACCCAGAGTTAAGTCCTCACTCACCCGCATGCACCTCGAAATCGCACGAGACCTAGACCCTGCTGGCCCCACCCCCATTGGGCGAGATCCAGACCTGGCCGGCCCCACCCCCGTCAAGCCCCACCGGGTGGGGAGCACAGCCTCAGGCCTCCCATCAGCCCCACTGGGTGGGGGTCACAACTTCACGGCCCCCATCAAGCTCTGTTGGGTGTGGGACATGGCTCCGGGGTGGGGGCATGGCCTCAGATCTCCCGGCCCAGGGCAAGGGGCACAGCCTGAGGTCCCCTGTCAAGCCCCGCTGGGTGGGGGGCGCAGCCTCAGGTCCTCAGCCCTGGCCCAGCACCATGCAGTCTCAGATCCCTGCTGATCACTCCTCTGCTGTGGGTTCAGCCATCTTGTTTTACGGGAACCCTGCCTCCGCTGTGGGCGCAGCCATCTTGTGACGATGTGACAGAGTGAGGGTCAATTTGCATATTTCCTCTTTATTATATAGGATAGCATTTATACTCTGTGCCCTCTTAATATATGTTTGCCAGGTCATTCTCCTGAATATAATTTCTACATACCTAATGACCTAAGTGTTTATGCACTTTTGGATGCATATATATTATACAACCATACCACTAATTACAATTTAAAGATTCTTAAATTTTGCAAATGCCCAGAAAAGTACTACAATCCTCTCAAACTTGGTAGGTGATTGCTTTATAGTTAGTACAAAACAGTCATTATATTGTGCTGCTCAGATATGCAGCTATTATACACTAACTGGTTGCTATAAGATGTTAAACTCCTGGCACATTGGGAAATCTAAGAGTTAATCTTCCTGATGATCTATCTGCAAAACATTTTTGAAAGAAATATAACAGAGTTAGTCAAAGTGCAAAACTCTTATTTAAATGCCACTAATGTTTAATTATACCAGTAAGTGAGGTTTCCTGTGGTTCCATTTCACACGTCAGACACAGGCTAATGAACTGCAGATTGTTTTGTGCTTCTTTCCTTAACCTGGATGCTACATTTAATAGAGTGACCTCTTTCAAGTTATAGGCACAGCACTCTTTAAGTTGAGGTCAAAAAATGCCTGTCTACCCAGCTCACTTCAAGGTTAAAAACAATTGGGTGCAAAACAGCAGCTCCACAAGTAACACAGAAATGTGGCATGAGCAGTTACCTGGCCTTTGATTCTGTCTTGAAACTGAACCCCAAAGGCCTAAGCATGGTGTGTCCTGAGGACTGACTACCAAAGTGACACAGTAGCGAAGACAGTCGCCAGCTAGGCCGAGTTCCAGTGGGAAACAATTTCCTCCGGCAGCTTTTGAAGTTTGTTTTTATAGGAAATTGCCTCTTGGAGCATATAAAACTAATTCATGGCGCTTCCCAGAGCTCCCGCACACACAGTCGGAGCTCCCCTGTGGATGGGCCCGTCTTGTTGACATAATCAGGCCTCTGCTCCTGGAAAAGCTCCAGCTGTTTGTGTGGAGCCACTCAGATTAGGTTAAAAGCCTCTAAATCTCCCAAAGTGTCCCAGGAAGGGAATATAAAATTGGTGACGGTGATGTGGCAAGACCCAGGGAACATAGCAAAGTCATGACATTTGTATTTGGGTCTGTCATTGTGATTCAATAACACAGAATTTGCTAGTGGATTCAGCAGAGGTCATGATGCAAAAGTGATGGATGATCCGCAGTTCCATTTTCCCCACTGAATCTGAGTTATATGCTGGGTTAACTTTTCTTTGGGGGTTTGTTATGCTGCTAAAAAATTTGTTCTCCTAACCACCTGGCTATCACAATAAATATGTTTTATACTAGAATGCCTACCACACTTGAATAATGAATTTAAAGTCAAAAGTCAATGGGATTTTTTTTTTCTTTTGCACAGGACATGTTAGGAGACAGGCATATATTATAATTTTGAAAGGGAAGATTGCTTTTAATTTGATTATCCTCCTTCCTCCCAATTTCTGTAATACATACATATTCAGAAAGATTTTTAAGGACAAAAATATTCACTCAAATTATGAAAAGCAAGAAGAGAAGAGTTTGAATATGACCCTAGACATCTAATTTGAGATAAAAGTTGAAAATCAAACGCAATATGCATTTGAAATATAAAAGAACTTGCATTTCTTTGTCCAGGTGTGAGAAATACTGAGGTTTGGGTATAAAGGTAATGTTAAGTGAGTTGAAACAGTAGAAACAAAGAAAACAGCAGCTGTGTACAGAATAGATAAGAATAAAAGTGAGAGAACATTTAGTCACATGGGGAAACAGAGTTGAAAGAAACGTGTATTTGTTTGAATTTGATATTGTCCACAGTAGTGAACATGAAGTTCAAAATGAAAAGCCATTTCTCTTATACCCTGGGCTCCTCTTTCTTGGCTCTACATTCCTTAGGACTAAAAGAGAATGAAAATGTGAGATCTCCTGCCAATAGTCCAGCTAAATTTGAGGACTAGAGTATCAATAACTTGTGTTATTGAAAATTTACAAATTGTCTCTTTTTTATCACATTCTTTTCATACCGATGTATCATTTTATATGATTTTTTTTAATGTCACATACTGTTCCTATTGTTTGCAAGACCATCCTGGTACTTAGTCCTATCTGACTATGAAATTTTTTCTTGACCTTCTTAGTCATTCTATTCATATGTTTCCCTTTATTATGCCTTCACCTGTCTTTAACTCTATTCTCTGTGCACCTACATCAGCACTTATTTCACTAAATGGTTATTTTTGCTTATATCTCTGTCTTATGTAAGCAAAGCTAAGCTGTTTGATATTGGAGCATCATTTATTTCCCCCTCTTTTGCTTCATTGGTGCCTAGTATGGATTCTGGACCTCTGTGGAGAACAAAAGCATGCAGTGGACAGAAAACTTTCTCTTTGTTCTGCTCCATGCTTCAAATTTTGTCCTGTTCTACAGCCTACTAAAACCATGTACAAAGTATTGCATTTTTAATTCTTCATGCTTAAATGATTTTCTCTATAATAGCAATCTTCTAAACCATCTTTGTGTAGCTATGAAGTTTGTTAATATTTTCATCAAATAAGCTTCAAGAAGATAAAGACAACCCCTAGGAAATAGATGTAGTTACACTAGAAGACTGCCAAATACACACCCATAAAAGTTAACACCACCAGCTTCTTCCTCTCCCCTTTTAATGAAATACTGCCAGAATACCTGATAACCATAGGAAGATGATATAAATGAAATTGAATACTAAATTTTCACTAAAACATAAAGGAAAAATTAAGCATCAAAAATTAAAATTAAAGCATAAAAAATTAAAAATGAAATTAATCTACTATGCCAAATTTTCCAGTTTTGTGCTCATTACCATTACTTTCGGGTTTCTAAATATATATTCATGTTACAGAACATATATTTCATTCCACATTATCTTTTTCTCATCTTTCACTCTTCTGTAAATCTTGACAACTCACTAGATTCTAACCAGGAAACCATTTCAATTTTCTCCTTCAAAGGCCTTCCCTAGGTTCACCACTTGAGATATGTAGGCTACTAAAATAAACTCAGCAGTGTCATGCACTTTACAAGTTATATTTATGAAAGTATTTTACTTAATTTATTCTTCAAAAATAGTCACATTTAAAAAATGCTTATTGTTGATGTGCTGAAAAAAAAGTAAATTCTGAATTTATCATAAATAAAATAATTTGTATGTATTCATGTACACTGGAAGAATAATGTAAAATTTACTCAGGCTTTCAATACAGAAAAGTTGCTTTGATATTAATAGCTAAAATGTGTTTGATGTATTTTACAAGCTTTTGTTCTACTTCATTAAAATTGAACCAATATTAACACAATTTTTCAGGCTAGCATAAAAAACTATAGTACATAAAACCCATATGAATGTTTGCATTTTAATATTACTATTGAAATAAAGTGCATGAGCATAGAGCCATGTCTTATTACAAACATAGCTAAATGTAAATGCCATGTTTTATGTTTTTTTTCACTTAAGTGGAAAGTATAATGTATTAGAACAAAGCATTTCTCTGTTGTGCTTATAATATATGATGCACTAATCTCTTGTAACAGACGTTTATTCAAAAGAGAGAAGTGATCACTAAAAATAACGTCACTTATTCGAATAATTCAGAACACAAAAATGGTACTGCAAATAAATTATGAACTGGTACAAGGAAACTAACCTCCTCTAATGATTGTCTAATCTGTGCTATTATAAACTGCAAAATGTAATAATAACATTTTAATCATTTTCCTATCTAATACATTTTATACACATAATTTATTTCAAAGGAAGGATGGTATTAAAACATTTACAATATTATATTCATAATTCCTCAGTATATGTATATTCAAAAATGACATTTTATAGAAGATTTGAAACATTTAAATTATTATGTAACTGGTTAATATGCAAGGATCACTTTTTAATGTTTATGTCTAAACAACTTTCTATTCAGATTCCTGCTTTTACTTTATATTTTATTTTTAATATGTTTTTATTGATTTCAAAGAGAGAAGGAGAGAGGGAGAAAGAGATGGAAACATTGCTGAGAGTTGGCTGCCTCCTTCACGCCCCCTACTAAGGATCAAGCCTGCAATGCCGGCACAGGCACGTGCCCTGATCAAGAATTGAATCATGCCATAACCGGTTTGGCTCAGTGGATAGAGCGTCGGCCTGCGGACTGAAGGGTCCCAGGTTAGATTCCGGTCAAGGGTATGTACCTTGGTTGCGGGCACATCCCCAGTAGGGAGTGTGCAGGAGGCGGCTGATCGATGTTTCTCTCTCATCGATGTTTCTAACTCTCTATCTCTCTCCCTTCCTCTCTATAAAATAATCAATAAAATATATATTTTTTTAAAAAAGAATCGAACCATGACCTCCTGGTTCATGGGTCGACGCTCAACCACTGAGCCACACCAGCCAGACTGTTACTGATATATTTTAACAGCCTGTTAATTCATCTCCCTGCCTCTGCTTCTCTGTCTTTAAATCCACTGGGTATAATGCTATCAATTATTTTTCAAAAATACCTCTCTGATACTGTCAGTCTTCTGCCCCAGTTAGCTAGTTAGCCCTTCAGGTCTCCACTAGAGCTCCAACTTGGATTCTAAGACTCTGGATTGGTACCCTAGCACATCCTTAAATACTTTGCAATTACTGTTCCATCCCATTTTTGGTTCTTATATTCTCAGAGATTGGCTGAGGTTCTGTTAAAAATATTGAAAAAATACTTGGAATATGAAGTTGTATTCATTATATTTCTCATTCACCACTGGCCAAACATTTTACTTCCATATTTTCCCTTCTGGATCAGACTTCATTAGGTACTTACCTAAAAAGTCTTAGTGCAATGGACTTGCAATTAGGCATCTCATTCAACCTGTAGAGGCTGTTGCTGCCCGAAGATGCAGTAAATCTCCCCACACTCTAACCTGCTCAGTCTAGGTCATGCCTTTAACTTTCACTAGTCAAACCACTGGGGCCTAACATATCCACACAAAAGTCTATAAAACAATCTAAAAAGAATTCTGCACTATCTTTTGAAACTAATATACCCTATAATATGGAATGAATCACTCAAAGGTTCTTTATATTATATTAGGAAGATAATCTTTCCTTTGAAGCAAAGGCTCTGACTCTGGAATTACTAAGTAATTATAATTAGAGTTAATTGATTTGGAAGTTCATTTTGCATTTGTAAGAAGTTTATTTTTTCAATTTAAGGAAATAGTTAACAAATTCAAACTTCTCTTGATTTATTCATGGGCATAGACATATTCATGTAAGGTTAATTATTTTATTTAAAATTGGTGACCAGATTTCACAAAAGTGTACAGAGAACCTTATTATATTTGTTAACTAAACTGCATTATATGCTGAAGCCCTCATATGGATGTAGAATCATGTAACAAGGATAAAGAAGAATCACTATATAGCTGATGAATATTGTAATTTTATATTGACTTGTGCAGCAACAAAGTGCTTGCCTGGAGTAGAAAACCACACAATGTGGAGAGAATGGAATTGTGATATAAGGGTGGATCTGATTTCACTCTTGTAGGGCAGTTTTTCCATATGTCACTTTGAGTGTTTCTCTTGTACATCTGTTGCATGACACACACAAAATGGTTGGGTTCACTATCAATTACAGGCTGGAACAAGTAAGATTTCAATTACAACAGGAGAGCAAAACAGCTGGGAAATCCCCAAGGGGAGGTGCAAGAACCAAGGGGCTGAGGCAGGCATCACAATGGTACATTGCACACGACTAATTAGAGAGAAATGAAGTCAAGTTAAAAGAAAATATACCCCTAGATGTTCTGTTTCACAGAGACCATTGGGTACTGGAAACAGTACCTCAGTGGCTTGTCTCAGGCTAAATTCTCATGTCATTGTTGCCTCATGACAGATTAAATAAAAACAGTAGCATAAAAGATATATTTTAAGATAACATTTTAAAATTCAGTGTGATTAAATTGAGACATTTTTATCATATCCAAATATTTTTTAAGACTGGGTATATTTAAGAGAATCATGTTTGCAATAGCCTGTAGCTCCCTAAATAAGAAATTCATAAATATAAGCACATATAAAAGTCTTGTTGACAAACATCTTAGTCTTAGGAAAAAATCAGAAATGCTTCTACTATGTACACTGCATGATAATTATGTATTTTTCCTGATATGCCCATTTCTCTTATGTATAATTAAATGATCTATAAGTAGTGTAAATTAAAATAGCATACCATGCTATTGAAAATTATTTTTTCTAACATAGTTAAAATCTAGCAATATAGTTAAGAATTATCCACAGGTTATAATGTTAGAGTTCTATAGAAAAGCACATTTCCTCTGTAGTTTTCATAATCAACACATGTCATAAAATAATTAATAAAATAATAGCAACTTTAGAAATATGCTATATATAAATTGTTTTATCTACAACCCACCCCATCCAGTTTTGGGGAATTCACATATATGGGTTTAAGAAAGTAATGATAAAACAGCAATTATTATTATTATTTTAATAAATATTAATGCAACCATCCCAAGATTTATCCTGTAGCTCACACATACCTGTGATCCAAGTTGGAGGGTTGAACATAGATCTGAAGTCTTATCTGGAGTCCCCCCAAAATAAATTTCTTTATATTGCTTCATTTTTCTCACTAGAAATTTACATGGGTAGGATAAAATCATTTTATTAATTCAGATAAAAATTATTAGAGGCTCAATTAAGGAAGTAAGGAAAACCATGACATTCTAAGGTAAGTATTGCAGATATTAGAGAGTAATGGAAGGTGAGCATGAGGGAAAGGAGAAGCTGGGAGAACTGGGATTTCTAGCTTGAGAAACCACAGTGGAAAGGGTTGAAAGAATATTAGATAGGGGTGTTATCTTGGACTCCCCTAGGTACATAATGTGATATATTTAACATCTAATATAGCTTCATTGACCATCAAAGTTTAAAATCCTGTTTTACCTTAATCACTTCTGTATGATAGTTTTTGAAAACCAATAAATTCTGAAATAGTTATTCTAATGGCTGAGGGGAGTATCTGCCATAAAATAATTTAGCAATGACCTGGGTCTTATTTTAAACATGATCCTAGAAAAAGAAAGATCATTCCTCTTGCTCCTTCTCCAAATGTATGTATAGTGAATTTATTCTAATGTAATTCAAATCCCACTTCTCTAAAGCCACCTGCATTGAAGGGGGAGGAATGTTCCCAAGCCTCTTGCCCCTCCCCACATTTCCCCTCAGTAACCTGTTCAAGCTTTGGATGACACTTCCCAAATGATCAGTTTAGGACTCATGGGAGCTTTGACCTGCCTCCCAGATTGTGTGCTATTTTCCTCCAATTAGAGGAATAAGGAAACATTATATATTTTTTTAAAACTGGGGGTGGCATAATACTACTTCCAACCTGAGCATAAAACAACAAAGTAGGGTCAATTTTGTACATTCAGTACATGTGTATTGATAATGATATTACTCATTTATTAATCCTAACTTTTGGGGAATAAGAATAAAATATCTCTCAATGTTTGAGTAGGAGAATGAAATTTTATAACACTATCATAAGCACTTAATAAAGAGAGAAAGGTACAAACTTGGTAATGGCAAAGGAGACAATTTTCCTTCCAGATCTGGTAATGTGGGATGTCTTCCTAACTCAGATGCACAAGGGGGAAATCAGTGCCTCAAAATTGAATTCAGAAACATGTACAGCCTCTATGGAAACCATAAAAGAAGGACGGACAGGCAACAGTAAAATTACAGCTGCTGAGATTGTGTGTGTAACTAAGTGCCACTTCACTCTTGATCTGTTAAGTTGACTGAAGGAAGGAAATCAATTACTATCAGCAGTGAATTTCAGGTTGACTCAGGTTTGAGATGCCAGCTACAGGCGGGTGTGTGCCCTCAGCCTAGAAAATTCTGACTAAGCCTTCATTTAGTAGGAATGCTACTGTATTCACTGCTTTGAGATTTTAAGTGGTTGTGTTTTAAATGTAGACAGTGACAGGTGGAGAAACCCAAATATCAAAAATGTCTTAACATCACCAACAAAAGACCTACCTAATCTAGTTGGATTTTCTTTAAGCCAGATCTATTACAGGAGTGCACACACACACACACACACACACACACCAATATTCTCTGATGAACATACTAGAATCTGAATATATTAAAATATCAGAGACCACAAGTATTGGATATTTGTAATACCTTTCAGGTTGGAATCCATTCCATCTATTGTGGTAAGAGTGTCCCAAATTTGCTTTGCACAGACTTCTTTCCCACTTTCACTCCCAGAGTCTGAAGCCAGGGTACTGACTATTTAAATAACACCTCTGTTCCCCAGATACAGTTTTTCAGTGCCCTGTTGTCCCAGGTCCAATAGGATGACTACCTGGCCTAATGTGGAAACACCCAAACAAGACAGTGCACTGAACTCACAGGAGCTGGGCCTGCTGCAGAGGTCACAAAGAGGAAGGCATCTGTCAGTGGGACAGCCTAGGAAAGGGATTATGAGATGGTAGCTGATATCACTGCTTGACTTTTAAATGCAAGTATAATTGAAGTACAAGTCAACAAATGCCCTTATAAATGTCATTTTGTGGAGATATATTATATATGTACATCTGTGGATTAAATAGCCAAACTTATTTCAGTGGTGCCCAATACATGGTGTCACTAACAGACTTGACTAAAATGTATATATATAAAAGGCTAATATGCTAAGTGTCCAACCACTCGACAGGTCAACCGGTCAAGTGGTAGCTATGACGTGCACTGCCCACCAGGGAGCAGACACTCAACGCACAGGCATGGAAACATGGAACAGACTGAAGAATCTCAAATGGAAGGGGGGAGGTGGGAGGGTGGGAAGAGATTAACAAAAGATCTTATATGCATACTAGGGGCCCTGTGCACAGATTTGTGCACTGGTGGGGTCCCTTGGACTGGCCTGAGCCCTCTCGCAATCCGGGACACCTCGGGGGATGTCGGTCTACTGGTTTCAGTTGGATCCCCCAAGCCAGGTCGAGGGACCCTACCAGTGCATGAATCTGTGCACCAGACCTGTAGTATATAATGGTAGTCAATTTTCAAATAGTTGTTTTCAAGAGCATTTAACAAGAAACAGTTGGCAAAGAGAGTGATAGGCAGAATGAAAAATGTGTGATTCCTTTATGATAAGCTTTAATCTAATTAATTTAGAAAAAAAATATACATAGTTCTATTTAATTGTGTTTTCCAAATTCCTCATATCTAGCATTATACTCAAGTTTTTGTTTCTAGGTTGAATAAGTGGATAAATTTTTAAAGAAATAAAACTGAAGAAAATAATCCAAAAGCAAAATAAAATTCCCTAAAGGATCACATAACATGAGTAACATGCTAATCAAAAATATCCACTCCATAGGAATTATTTGTGGAATAAAGAATATCTAAATATATTATTTTATGCCAATGACTGCTACTGTTATTGGGGAACAGATACCTTATTCTGCCACAAACATTCATTTATTTGAAAAACAAATTTAGTCGACAATAAAAGAAAAAAAGAGAATACACAAAGCATGTCTCATGTTTTTATAAGTTCCTGAACAAGGTAGCTTGTTCAAGGTTTTGATTCTAAGACACTTATAAAATAAAATAAAAAGTTAAGATAAAGCCCAAAGCCTTGGATATCCTTTTGCCATGACTTGTGGAACAATTTTCCCAAAAGGAAAATGTTTAATTCTGCAACTCAATATGTGTTTTAAATGTCTCCTATAGCATTGTATTTATTTTGATTTAAAAAATGAACAGTTAAAACAATGCATAAAAGTTTACTTTGCATTGTATCAGTACACTTTATCATATCAATACACATTTAGGGATTCTTCAAGACAAAGATTAAGCTGATAAATAGTATTTAGATACTTCTTAAAATGGAGATCAATGCAATGGTAGCTGATAATGCTATCCAAGTATTTAGAGAGTTTAAGACACGGATTATCGATGAGATGGACCATAATACTTCCTCTGGGGGCCATTACAGTGGAGAGAATAAACACATATAGATAATGAGGGGAGGAGGGGAGCAGAAATCAGCTTGCATACCACAGTGTATAAAAGCTTTCAGGAAGCAAAATACAGGGCACTGGGTATATGTATTTAGAAAATTATTTGTAAATAACTTGAAAAAAGTATCAATAAACACAGAAACACACTTTCAACAACAAAAAAAACTAATTTGGTGCCTGCTAAATATACTAGGAAATCTCAAATGTGGATAACTATTGCTTAAACATATTTTACTAAGTAATCAAGCATATTCTAATCATGCTGAATAATAAAATATATGCATGCTTTTTTTTCACTACCATATTGGACCTGTTTTTATTATCCACCTAAAGTACTAAAAATAGAAAACAGTTATATTACCTAAAATAATTTAGATATTTCTTTGTACTGATATCTTACTGCCCATGATTGGCCTGCTACTCAAATTTCCTTTAAGCATTTTGGCATATCTAAAAAGCTAGTCATATTTGAATAAAAAGGTGTATCAATTTTATTTAAAATAATGATTCCCCTTCTATTTGGGTATATTGTAAATTGATATGAAAATTACTAAGTTTAACAAAATAAACTGTATTTAAGGTAATGTTTATAATTTAAAAAGAGCTAACACATTTTTAAAATTCTATAATTGAACTTTTCAGCTCTGCTTTTGCCAGTAGCTGGCAAGAGATCTTCAAGTGGCCAATCACATTTTATTGCTGTCTTATACAACCAAAGGAAAAAAAATAATGCCATTTTAATATTTTTGCTAAGACATTAATCAAACATTTACCCTTAAAAAGCAATAATGGCAGATATTTGGCTGTATAATTTAAATTAGTTTAATGTGGGAATATTAATAAACGTTCATGCTCTGGCACTAATTACTAAATATAAAAAGTGCCCTATAGCGCAAATCCTTTCATAAGTATGCAGTTTGGACAACTCTACATATTTTGAGGACATAGTTTCTAGAATATATGAGAGGAAAGAAAATTAAATTTTCTTCCAGTTGTTATAAAGAGCTTACAGTAACTTCACTACCAAATATTCTTCCACGTGTGATTGCCGTTAAGTTGGAAGTCAAATACATTAGCATTTTTAGTATATTATACATTTGTTACTACTTTTATTATCTGAATAACAATGATTGGATATACAAAGATTTATGTTACTCATTTTTCTCCCATGCTAGTATTTTGTTAATATATTATGATTTAACCAATATTACTGCTACCACTACCAGTAAATAAGGTATAAGAATACACTGACATTCATCTGTTCAGTTCAGTGTGACAGCATATTTAATAATAGCAATGTATGGCAGTGATAGTGGTTTTATTAAAATGTAGATTGCAAAACAGCTCCTGTGGGGTGCACTAGATTGGATGAATGACTTTGCTTAGTTAATAGACAGGGTTGGGCAAAAGTAGGTTTACAGTTGTGGGTTCACAAAACACAGAGTTTATTATTGTATTATTACTTATTAATTATTGTATTATTTTCCATATGAATAACTGTAAACCTACTTTTGCCCCACCTGTATAAGTAACTGTTCTAGGAAACCTATATGATAAGATATTTAGGGATGATATAACATATAGACAGATTCTGACAGAGAGAGATGAGATCAGATGAAGATAGATAGATAGATTGATAGATAGATAGATAGATAGATAGATAGATAGATAGATAGATGCTGCAAGTCTTGTAAGTCTTATCTGGCAATGACTTTTAGGCATGAATGAAAGGGGGAGTTGTGTTACTTAGGTAATGGATTCTGAGAGAGTCAGGAATCCAAGTCTACCATCAGGGAAGAGCATATGGTTGAGTCTTTTGGAAGAGGCAAAAAAGAAGAAATCAGAGCCTTGTAATTATGACTAGGAATCACTATCAATGAGAGAAGAGATTGGAAGAAATGTGGGAACATAAGGAGCCACCCAGTGGTGCTGCTTTTAGCTCTCCGAAGTCTCCGAAGAGTGAGTGACCCGTGACAAAGCTAACAGCATTCAGAGAACTGCTGCTTATCATAGTGCTGGCACATTAGCATAAACATCATGCCAGGCTGATGAGATGCCTGGGAGCACAGGTTCTTTCTCAGCATTGAGTCTCTCCTCAGGGACAAGGAGGTCAGTTCCTAATGGCCACTTAATATTCTGGGGGTCCTCCTTCCTCAAAATAGCTATTCTTTCCATTTTACCACCTATTAAGGAAAAACAATAATCTTGCACCACTAAACAAGGTAGTAGAGCTGGAGGTGCATAAATTGTGCCTTATTGCACAAAAATGTTAGAGTGACACTACTAGAGAAAGTTAAATATTTTTTTGGTAAGGTACAGCTATTAGAATATAAGCAAAAATAGCAAAGCAAAGGAAGAAGACAAAAACAGCAAAGGATGATTATTATTTCCTACATTCAGGAAGTTATTTAAATAAAATAAATTACTTTAAATCTACTGAAACTTAAAGATAACACATATGTTCCTTATTCTTAAGTGAACTTATATTCCAATGATTAGCCCACACATTTCCATTTGCAATTATTGCAAATTCTTATGTGATTGTTTATGGATTAGAAACATTAGAAACTTTTAGTTCAAACAGGGGGATCAATCTTAACAGGAAATTCTTCCGTTTGAAAATATGCCAAACTGATCTTTCAGATATCTTATATGGGGCCCTGTATTCTTGTAAAGTTACATCACAATGATAAATTATTTGAAACAGTGTGTTGATAGACAAAACAATCTTTTCCCAACTGGAATTTTGGACCTCCTTGAGGAAATTCTGTCTCTGCCAACTTGCATGTTTTCAAAGAAATGTCAAATTAAACCAATAGGAATCCAGTTTAGGTTCTTCTAACATCTTTTGAATGCAAGGCTCTGTACCTACTTTCAAAAGACTTAAAAATACAAAGTGTAACAAAGGACAGAAAAGCATTTGAGAAACTCTTCTAAAATACATGCTACCCTTAGACAACTTTTCTTTGAAATCGGCCACAAAAGTACTAATGTCTAGAAATATGTCAACCTAGTATGAAAAAAAATGCACTTCTGAATAGATCACAAAATTTGTGATTCTGATGATATAGAATCAGAAAACCTTTAAAACAGAAATAATAATAAATTTATGACAAAGAACCTACTCAACATGTAACAGTAAGTTTATATGATGAATTGCTATATTTTCCAACAAATAACTTACTTTAGATTAAAAAAATTAAAAGAAAAGTAAAATTTTAAATATTATATCACTAATAAAAATGTAGGTCATTAGAAGTCCAATGTGCTATCCTTTGCACCAAAGAACAGACCATCAAACCTCAGAGGGAAGGCAAGGGAAGTGGGGGGTGGTGGTGGTAAGAGATCAACCAAAGGACTTGTATGTATGCCTATAAGCATATCCAATGTACACAGACAGTAGGGGGGTGAGGGCATGTGCTGGGGGGTGGGAGCAGCCAGGGAGAGGTTAATGAGGGTAAAAGGAGACATTTTTAAAATTTTTTTAAAAAGTAAAGTCAAATAACATACATCTAAGGGAATTATCTATGGTTGCATCATTAGAAATGTAGGTTTTGGTGTTAGATTTTTGTGTTTTATCTGATAATCTGCAAACAAATATACCTTTTACTGGCTGTGGGACCTTGGACAAGTTACCTAACTTCTCTAGACTTGGGCTCTTTGACTACAAATGAATCATACTAATTATCTTCAAATTCCTAGGACAACAAAATGAGAAGATATTAATGTCCTTGTCTTAGTGCACATGAGCCACCATAGAAAATATCATTGACTAAGACAGCTTAACAACAGACATTTATTTCTCATAATTTTGGAGCCTGGGAAGTCCAAGATCACATGATGGCTGATTCAGTTTCTAGTGAGAGCTATTCTCCTGTCTTGGAAATGGCCACCTTCTATCTGTGTCTATCACATGGTCTTTCCCAAGGTCCATGGAGATGGAAAGAAAGAGGGAGAAAGATAGCTATGGTCTCTCTTCTTAAAAAGACACTGATTCTGATGGATCAGGACCCTACCCTTATAACCTCATTCAAGCTTAATTACTTTCATAAAGGCCTCATCTCCAAATATAATCACATCAAGGGTTTAGGGTAAATATATAAAGTTAGGGGGGCAATTTAGTTCATAGCAGTAACTAATCCTGGATAAATGGTAGCAATGTATGATGATGGCCATTATAATGTAATGATGATAATGTTGCTCATCCACTAATAGAGAGACATCCTTTCAGAAAATACCACCCAGCTATGTGACATAAAGTAGTTATTTTTTTCTTTAATCCTCAAACTCTTTATATAGGCACTGCCTAATACCCTCCTCCAAACTTAATTTCTCTTTTCATTTTCTGCTTATCTCCAATCAAGGGGAGGCATTTGATGACCAAATTAGAAGTGATGAAAGGCAAGGAGAAGGTGTGACCAGGAAAGATTACTATGGATGAGTTTTCATTGTCTTCTTTTGATCATTGTGGCTGAGAAGAGTAAGTTCTCCCAGGCTAAATTCTCAACACTCCATTCTGAAAGGCTGCCCCATTACTATCAACCTCCTGTTCCTAATTGTGTAATCAAATGTTGTGTAGAGCTTGTTCCTGGGCCCTCTGAAATGCTGATTCTATTTACTTTTCCATATTTGTATATAAAGATCCTCAAATAACCTTCATGTATGAAATTCATTTCCTTTTAAGCACTAAGTCACAGGACTCAAGGTGATCCTATATAACTTCTATTAGAACAAAGACACTTGTTAGAAATATAGTTTCCTGAACTCAATTGCAGACCTGTTTGATCAGTCAATCTGGAGGTAAAATCCATGGATCTATGATAAAAAAACAAACAAACCCACAAATAAAAACAAAGATAAAAACCCCTTAGATGGTTTTTATTTATACTAACATATGAAAGACAGGAATTGCAGGGAAAAGATGGGGGATAGAGAATGCTTTTAAAAGATTTTTATTTTCATTCATAGTAGCAAATCTCTAAGAACACATTCATTATTTGTGAATTTAGAATTTTAGGAAGAAGAATATAAAGGGAAATCTATAGAATTTTCATCAGGGTAGTAAGGAGATGAGAAAGCAGGTCAAAAGTAACAAATAGTGGATGTGAAGAAACTAGCTCACCAGTCAAACTATGAGGCCATTAGCAGTAAAAAGAAAGAAATGCTATTTAGGTAGGAAGATGCCTTAGCCAGTGGTCGGCAAACTGTGGCTCGCGAGCCACATGTGGCTCTTTGGCCCCTTGAGTGTGGCTCTTCCTAAGCCTTAGGAGTACCCTAATTAAGTTAATAACAATGTACCTACCTATATAGTTTAAGTTTAAAAAATTTGGCTCTCGAAAGAAATTTCAATCGTTGTACTGTTGATATTTGGCTCTGTTGACTGATGAGTTTGCCGCCCACTGCCTTAGCCTAAGAGGGTCTCCTGGTAGAAAGGCTGTTAGGAGGCATAGGAATACTTCTGGTCACTCCTTCCTGACCCTCATCTACGTCTCTCTCCCCAAACCTCCAATCACCCTCTGTTTCCTTCACCTACTCAATCCAGCTCCAAAAATTCTGGAGTTGCTTATAGTTTCTTTCTCAACAATGGTTTGAGGTGAGGTAGTCGCATCAAGTGATTGTGAGTTACTAACTAAATATACTGGGAATATATATTTTTGTCATTCCACCCAGAAACTGTTTTCCCAAGATAACATTTTTTTAAAAGGTGTTTCCAAAAGCACTACCCATGCCCTTTTGCTAGACCAATTTCAGTATTGATGAATAGGCTTAGAGGGGCTAGGTCAGGACATTCCCCACTATGTTTAAATAACTAAATTCCTGAATGACTCACAGTGAACATGACTCACCCATGAATCATTTTAATGGGAACATCTATACAGAGAAAAATCTGAAATTATTTTGATGGTCAAAACTCGAGTAGTATGTGGCTTCACAACACGTACAAATAAAGCAATATTATTTTACATTTCAATAGCAAGTTCAAAGGTAAGAAGTAAAGCCTTGAGCATGAGATTCAAAGATCAAAGAAGCACTAAAATGGAACATGCTGTGCTTTTAGCCACTAATGTTGCTCTATTGTGAAGAACTGGATATTATATTCCTTAGAATGAGAAATACAGCATAGTGGTTAAGAACTTGCAGTCTCTGGACTCAAGTAGACTGGTCTGAATACTGGCGGAACCACTTCTAGTTGTGTGACCTTGTCCTTATTTCTCCTAGCCTTTATTTACTTGTCTGTAAAAGAATAGTCTAGCAATAGTTGTAAAATCAATATAAAGTGCATAGTTCAGAGCCTAATCTCACATTTATTCAATAAATGATTATTATTATTATAAATCATATCTGTACCATTGCTGTTCAAGATAAAAACTTTTAAAAATACAGATTGTTTTACAGATACAATCAATCCTCATTATGCATGGGTTCCATATTTGTTAAGTTGCCTACATGCTGACATTTATTTGTGACCTCTAAGTTAATAATCACAGTGCTTTTGTGGTCATTTGTGGATATACTCAGAGCTTTAGAAATTCTGAGTTGCCCAGTACACATGTTCGCAGCTGAGGTCAAACAGGGTGACTCTCTGTCTTCCTGTTTCAGCCTCAAATATGTTGTAAACAAGCATCTTTTTTTTTTGCAGTCTATTCAGAGCCATGTTTTTTTGCATAGTTGTGTTATTGGTAATTTTGCTGTTTAAAATGGACTCCAAGTAAAGTGTTGAAGAGCTGTCTAGTGTTCTACACCCAAAAAAACTGTGATATGTTTACAGAGAAAATATGTTTTAGGTAAGTTTTATTTAAGAATGAGTTACAGTGTTGTTGGCCGTGAGTTCAATATTAGTGAACCAATGCTATGTATTAAATAAGGGGTCTTTAAATAGAAACACACATAAAACAGTTATGTATTGATAAAAAATTTGTTAACAGAGGCTCACAGGACCTAAATTTTCTCTAAAATCAGTTCTTCAGTCAGTATTCATGAATTCAGTGTTTGAGACATTATAGAACATAGTTACTGCAGATAATGAGAACCTGAATTAATTTTTTCTTAATGTAAACATGAACATGGGATTTTAAAATTTAGGAAACACTAAAGTCCTCTTTCTTCTACGTGACATGTGACAGATTACTAGGTGATTATAAAGAATTAAGAGTGGGTTTGGCTTTGTGCTACTAATACTAATGAAAAGATGACCATTTTGGGACCTGCGAACATGTCCTTCTGATGGTATTTTTACCAGGAGTATTAGTATGAACTTGATCCGTGAGAGAAACGTCATTCCTCTCATTCACCAAAAAATGATAATATGTGATAAGATGGTAAGTCAGCTCTAATGTACAGACCTTTGTCTTACAACTAGTATTTCAGAAATGAATAATGGATCAGGGCTTGCCTTGTAACAATGACTTGACTGATTGCTTCCTTAATGTGTGCTGAGTGCTGACAAAGTGCAGATCTCCCAATCTGCTGTGATGGGACCATTGTTATTAAAGAGAACAATTATGCTTTTGTAGCCTTCACTCAGTTCCTGATTTCATTAGACTTCCTGAAAGAAATATAAACAACTTCTCAATCGAGACAGGACTAAAATAATAGCTAACATTTATTGAGTGACTCTTCTAGACACTACGTTAAATAGGATCTATATTCATAGCACCTCTATGAATTAGGTTTTATTATTACTATTATTCTAATTTACTGATACAAACACACACACACACACACTTAGAAGAGTTAAGTAACTTGGCAAGTAAGTGAGTGAGTAGTTGAGCAGGGAATTCAACACTTCATTCATGTACTTGTTTTCTGTTCTCCTTACAGAAAATGCATTTTTATGTGCATTTATATAGGTATAAATAAACATATATGCACCTATCTACTCAGGCAAAAGTGAGAAATGTTATCATGAATAAGATCTATTGAACGTATGAAACATTAAGGATTCTATAAGTTACTCTAAAAATAAAATGAGATCAAATCATAAGTCTCAAAAACCGTGATGACAATGACTCAACAGTTTCTTCTTACAGAGAAGTAAATGGAAAAAGGTGGAGCATTTGAATGCATAATAGGTATGAGGTGTTGGCTTAACAAATACTGTCATACTTTCAAGTTCTAGAATACAGGATTTTTTATTCAGTCCTTTGATTTTCTACACAAATAAATAATTTACTAACTTCAGCGACATGTAAAAATAGAAACATAAAAAGTGACACTATTTTGCTACTTTCTAGCACACTGAAACAGGTTGACAGTTGACAGATTAATTTAACATAAATATTTTATCAGCAATTTAGAGACTGTAAAAGAGTAAAATGTACTACACATCACAGGAAACGTGAGAAAGTTGAAGGTAATCTCTTTTTACTTTATGAAAGCACTGGGAACTCAAATGCATTGAAGAGATTTAGTCTTAGAGGATAAATATGAAACAGAGTAGTAATTAGTGTCTCTGATCACCTGAAGATAAGTTTTCAACCACAACAAATTGATTCTTTTAAAAATAATAAAGGTATGCCTTGAAAATATTTTCTAAAACCTATAGCAACCATGATTAAAGGATCATTTTGCCCTGTGCTTCTTTAGGGACAGGATAATATGCACACTATCTCATTGCTCTCCTCTATACATCTGTGTTGCCACCAAAAAGGTATTGCCACAACTACATCTTCCTCTAAAAACCAGGTGTGTGCACTCTTACCTTGGTGAGGGAGGGATTTACAATGGGGTGGAGGCACATACACCTTAGAAAATGCATTTATTTTTTTTCATATAAAACTTAATTGAATGTAAATAATTTAGCAAACCCTGTATAAACATTCAATCTATTAAACTTTCAACCTCTTCACTTTATTTTTAAAATTTATCTTTATTGTTGAAAGTATTACAGATGTCCCCCTTTTTCCCCATTGACTCCCCTCCACCCCACCCCACCACCCTCAACCTCTTCACTTTAAAATGATGTATAGCATTTTAGTCTTTTTAATTTTTTTCTGTAAGCTTCTGTTTTTCAAGAATTTAATTGTACCAATTACATTAATCTAGCCTTAGATGCTAAAATAATAAAAATTTAAAAATCCACATCTGTCTTAACCCCTGAGATCTCAGAGTGATGACACTATTTTACAGCAAAGTCTTTGAAGAGGTCCGAGCCTATTGAGACGTTTGCTTTACCAAAAGTTCACAATCTGTGTTTGACTTTTGAAGTTCAAATGACTCCTTTGCCTTGGGGGACAGTAAGCATCATTTTATTGGTACATGTGGTTCCTGAAATCCCTTATTATTAGCACCACACTCTAACCAACTGAGCTATATGACCACTCCAGTTACTAAAATCCCTTAGAAAATAAATAAGCAGTAATTTTGTTGTTGTTGGTGTTGTTGTTGTTGTTGTTGTTGTTGTTGTTGTTGTTTTATTGATTAGTAATAGATGTCTATGGGGCTGGGAGTCTCAGAGATGATGTAAGGAAGTTAGGTAACAAGAAGGCAGTCTGTGAAAAACAGCTGCTCTACTTGAACACTGAAGCAAATTGTGTTATTAAGAGCAGCAACTTCTGGAGGTAACTAAGGAACAAATATAGAACTTTATTTATATTGCCTTGTTTATTATGCCCTAATTGAAAAGATAGATACACATGGGAAGTCTAAACATATTCCTTTTTCATTTTGGTTTTATGTTCATTTATCCTCTTTCCCTCCTCCTTCTCCTTTATTTATAACCATCCAATTCCAACCAGCTCAGTGATTTCGGATTACATTATTGATAAGGAAAAGAAATATAGAAAATTTTTAAATTCATAAATATTTTCTCCTGAGGTCATATCTTTGGAAGTATGACCCACACACCACAGGCATCTCCTCCTCTAAAGTCATGAACAGGCTGATAATAGCAGCCTTGTCCACAAAGCAGTAGTCCCCAAACCTCAGCCTGGGTGAACAAGGGAAAAACAAACTCTCAATAAAAGAGCTGCATAGCCCTATCTTATCTCTAATAACCCAGGACTCATCACACCTTCAAAGTCCTGGGGTGACTAGGATGCATGGAATCTTCCTTTCAATCCTTGAAGGTCACATCATTACTAGGATGAATAACAAAATTAAATAGTAAAGTCACCTTTGCCACTTCATAAAATTTAACCATGGTAGACGTATTCATTGTTCATTTGATTTGTTTCTTCTTTTTGTTCCTAGAGGATATTATATTTTGGAGGCTATGCCCTTAATTTACCAGCTCCATAAACCTGAACCAATGAAAGAATAGTCACTTTCAAAAACTCATCATGGTGATTTTTTTTCTAGAAATCAAATTTGCTTCTTATAATATGAGCTTAAAATATTTCAATGTCTTTATTTGTTACAGGTGAAATGTCCAAACTTTTAGTATGACACAAAGATTGCCTCTGAGCTGTATTCTTGTTTTCCCAAATCCATCTTTTGTCATGTCCGCACATAACACAATCCACATTATATTGCTTATATTTGTATTTAGCCTACAGTGGCAGGCGCATAATTTCCCCTCTGCCTGGGATTCTGACTTTTTTGCCTGACTCCTGTTTTTCAAGCATCAGCTGAAATGTCAACACACTTTTGAAGTTTCTTGTGCCCTGCCACTTTCAAGTTCCCATCACCACAAGCCAGAGCTTGCCAAGTCTTTCTGGATGTTCCCAGAGCTCTCTGTTGCCTTCTATGTTAATAATTCTCACATGCTGTAATTATTTGTTTACATGTCTGCCTCCCTGATTAGGTAACCACTTCTCCTACCTGCATTGATTTTCGTTTCAGTGCTTAGGAGAATGCCTGGATCAGAGTAGGCACTTAATGCCTCTGAAAGCCCTTCCCATTCTCTCTCCTACTTCCTCCCATATCAATTTATTGTGTCTACATACTTACGGCATAGTTTTAGTTAATATTTTATAGTAGTTATCAGTGAAAATGAGCTTTTGGGAGTCTACTGCTCAGTGCTCTATTTATCTGATACTTGGAAAAATATTTTCAAAATAAAGTTAATTATGCATGGTTTTATCAGTATCACCTTCCTGAATATGTGAGCTTGAGAAATCATGATTTTTTAAGAAAAGCAGAAAAAGACTGTTTTGCTAGTTTGTGCATTTAATGGTAGAAAAAACACACACAAATAAAACTCTTCCCTATAAAAATTATTAATTAGATATCCACACTTTGTCTACATTTCATTGATGGAAAAACTTCCTTTTGTAGGATGCTCACAGCTCTATTTCACCATTATTAACATTTCCTTTTTGGTGTAGTAAATAGGCACTCTGATTCACTATGTCTTTGTTTGGCATTTCCTTATACTAATTTCTGTTAATGTCTGCTTTTGAATGAAAGGAGCCTCTGAATTGTCAACAAACCACCAACATTTTAGCTTAAAACACAGTTTAAGGGTAAACCTGCTTTTGAATGAAAGGAGCCTCTGAAATGTCAACAAACACTTCACCAACATTTTAGCTTAAAACACAGTTTAAGGGTAAAACTTAGGTCAGGTAGACAGTTTTCTGTAGTATCGCATAAAAGCTATCTTTAACTTTTACTGTCAATCTTTTTTTATGTTCTTTTTTTATTAATATATTTCATTTATGTTTTACAGAGAGGAAGGGAGAGGGATAGAGAGTTAGAAACATCGATGAGAGAGAAACATCGATAAGCTGCCTCCTGCATACCCCTTACTGGGGATGTGCCCACAACCAAGGTACATGCCCTTGACCGGAATTGAACTTGGGACCCTTCAGTCTGCAGGCCGACACTCTATCCACTGAGCCAAACTGGCTAGGGCTACAGTCAATCTTTAAATGCTCTCAGGAACAGAAAATTTGCATATGTTCTCAGGCACAAACAAAAATCATTGGAGTGCAAGTTTAGAGAAGAAATGTTGTTATTAAATTGGTATGTAATACTGTATCTGGTGAAATAATATAATGCAATCAAATAACAATTTCTTCTTGTGCTTAGCACTAACCTTATAATTAAGACATTTCTAAAACAAAAATTTCAAAATTATTTTCAGAAAATACAGTATAAGTATGTGTAATCCAAGAAGAAGGTACACAGAGAGATACATTCTGGTGTCATTATCAGATACAGTAGGAAATACTTTTATCCTTAAGGGGTACTTTCCAAGTATATATGCCAATGGATGTCTGAAAATGCAGATAGTTCTGAACCCTATATATACTATGTTTTTTCTATACATACTACATATCTATGATAAAGTTTAATGTATAAATAAGACACAGTAAGAGATTAACAACAATAATAAAAAAAAACAATTATCTATATCTATAAAAGGCTAAATGACCAACCATCCATCTGTCCAACTGTCCGACCAACCAACTGGCCGGTACATATGATCTGCACTGGCAATTTAAAAATAAACATTGACTCGTGCACGTGCGATACATATAAAGCTCGCCTGCCGCCAATCGCACGTGTGTGTTGTGATCTGTCGTTGTCAATTGTGAATTTGGTTGCTTTGCTAACATTTCTATTATAGAGAAAGGGTGAATAGAGATATTAAAATATTTCTTCTAATTAATTTCCTTTCAATGTGCACGGATCGTGCACCAGGCCACTAATATTGTAATAAAAGCTATGTGAATGTGGTCTCTAAACATATTTGATTCTACTGGACTCACCCTTCTTCTTGTAATGATGTGATATAATAAATGCCTATATGATGAGGTAAAGTGAAGTGAATGTTGTAGCCATTGAGATGTCGTGTTTGGCTACTATTGACCTTCTGAGGATACATCAGAAGGAGGATTATGAAGCCAAGACAATGTTGATGGTTGGATGTTAGGAGCAGATGATGTTGATGGTTGGGGATTCTCTATAGTTGAAAGTATTTTAAATATTTTTGGACAGTTAACCGTGGGTAACTGAAACCACAGAAAGTAAAACTGCAGATAAGTGGGGACTACTATAACTGCTGATTGGGTTATATCCCTTTGGCTTTAAGGAAATACAATCCTGCAAATAAAACATGTGGCTTCATTATGGCTTAAAGATGATGCTCAAGGTCATTTGAATGTAATGTTCTTTTTTAATTTAAAAAATTACAACCATTCACAGCCTAGTTTTATTAATATCTCCTGAAGTATTTTAGATATTCAGCCTATTTCAGCACAAGGTTGATTGGATTACAAAGAAATGTATATGGAAATCAAAAGAGTTAGGCAACCACTTAACCTTAGGCAAGTGACAGAAAAGTGATAATGTCAAGGTTCCCAGAGTAAAGAATTTCCATTTCCCAGCAATGCCAATCTAATGATATAAGTCCTAAGTGTCATCTATTTTTAGCGAGGGATCAGAAGGGAGACTCTTTTCACTCCTAACCTTGAGCTACATCAATGAGCCCACTGTCATAAGACCTCGCAATATCAAAACGTCATGGGCATTGGCAACAGCCCATGCTGGAGTGCCACTTCGGAACCTTATTGGGCTGGGGAAGGCCTGCTGTCTTTGGCCTTGGGCGGAGCAAGCTGGTGAGTAGAGCTGCCACCAGTCTCTAGCTCAGGTTTTGCAGAACACTGACGTGAGGCAGTGTGGGAAGCTCCTGTCAGTGCTACTGTACTTGAACTGAAAAGACGCAGAAAAATTCAGATTCCACAGCTGTCAGCTTGCAAACTTTCAACAGAAGGAAAAGCCTTTAAGAATGTAAACAAGGACAGTGAAGGTCTTGCTATCTAAAGATAGGGGCATGCGGGAAGCTCTCTTGCTGCTTGAACACAGCGAGGCAGTGACAAACCCCAGGCCCTGGTGTGCGACTGAGCCTCCTCCCTGGGAGACTGCTGCGCTCTTTCTTCCTGCTAAGTGCTTTACCTGCGATGGCTCTGGCAGATTCTTCAAAAGCCCGAAACCGAGGCCTGTCTCTGTAGAAGCGACAGCAAGTTTCTCTGAAAGAACCAGTTTGGCATTTCTAGGGGAAAGGTCATTTCTTTACACCTCTGAGGAGGATTGATACCAATCATCGAAAGGGTAGCAGGCATGAAAAGCTACATTTTCTCAGACCCCTCAAGGAAATCCTGTCACAGCTATGCAACTGGTATTATTAGCAGCCAAGGAACTAATTTATCCACCTTCATTGCATTGGCTTTCCTCTTCTGTGATCTGGCATCCCAGCTGGGAAAAGAGATGTTTACGGAGACCTGCTGGATTTTATTTACAGGCGAGCAGACTCCCTCTACGTTTCAAAGAGAGATGCCTCTCCTGTGGGTGAGATAGGAGGTGGTGTGAAAATCACCCAAATGCACTTGAAAGATAGCACTCTCCTGACCTCGAGAAGGATAATATGGAGTTAAGTGCGGCACTTTGACTTCATCCAGCATAAGCATCAGTGCCAAGGCAATCACATGAAGGGCCCTTGGGATACTGGGGTGATAAATCAGCACTTGGAAGGAGGCCTCCAAAATTTCCCTGATTACAGTGCCTGAGGAGCAACTGATTGAGCCCTCTATTAGAAACTTCTCCATCAGAAAAATAAAGCAATATTGTGTCACACATTATCTAAAAGGGCGGCATTGTTACAGACATTCCTATTCAATTATTTACATGTCCTCTTTCTGGTAAATCTCATCTGGCTTCTCTCTTCTTTCTAAATGTCACAAGTTTTACTCTCGCATTGGCGCTGGAGTTAACATTTGAAGGGGGGGAAAGGTTGTACTTAAGTTTAATAGATTTCATATTTAATAATGGAGTCAATAAAGTCTGCCCACTTAATCAGTCAAAGGCTATTCGGCTCTGGACACTAAATGCCTCCAATGAGCCGTGCTGTTTCCATTACAGACCATGCAGCCATTATTTTAAACTCTTAGAAAAAATATTTTAATATTTCCAGAGCTTTACTTATCTATAAATAAATAAAATGGCATTGATTTTAAATAAATGAAATAGTGCTGACATTATTCTTTATACATTTTCATTAACAAAATCACAGAACAAGGAAAGAAATTCAAATCTATATGGGATGGGAAGGATTTAAAGCACAATGGAGAAAAATCATTGTCAACATTTTTTTTAACCTTTCTCTTTCTCTCTTGTGATAAAGATACTTTGCTTGATGAAACTTTAGTTAGGCTCCTGAACCTTCTTTTAGGCCCATTCTTAGACTTCCTTATAAAATCCAGTTTTAAGAAGAATCCTGCTAAGTCTATTTAGTAAGAACTCTCCACCCTCCATATCTCATCAAGCTCTTTGTCCTCAGGGTCTTCCAGGGGAGGTCTGATCACTCAAGCTGCCTTCAGCATGAATCTGTTAGGTGGATTTACCTAGAATTCCCTTTTACACATGATGTGTCCTCTTAGTAATTTTCCATCCACTGGTCCCCCTCCTAGTTCCTTGGCTAAAGATCCCCACTTGCCCATCTTGTATTTAGAGATGAACCTGATCTCACTCCCCCACCATAGAATCCCATCACAGTGGTTCCTATACCAATAGCTATGGTCCTGAATCAAGTTCACTGTGCCATCTTTAACAAGTGTCATAGAATTGTTTGTTTTTTTTTTCTTTAGCACTTGCAGTTTCTCATTTTATAGAAGAAATGCAAAAGTGAGTCTAAAAGCACAATTCTATAACCAAATATTTCCATCTATTGTTTGTTTTGCATTCAGCTTTACAGCAATATGCCATCATTAGTCATAGCAGTATTGCTCTAAGCAGTATTAACAGCATAGCTCTACTGCCTTTATATTAGCTTTCTACCCATTTCAATTATATATTCTCAAACCTCAATTACTAATACATAGCCATTTTTAGAGAAAGAGATAGTGCATGTCTAAGCATTTTTTTTCATATCTTGGTATTCTATTTGCTTGAAATGAACTCTGTACAAAAAGAATGACCCCTGAAAAACTTTAATTTTAAGCCAGGAAAGAATCTATTTAGCAGCACATATTCATGGCAAGTTGGTATAGGGTTGTAAAATATACTAAGTCTGGTGATTTTGATAATAAATAAAACTTTTGCTGTTAACTGAACATATATTTTTCTGTTATAGAACAAAAGACTTAAAATCACTATATCATTGCCTATCATGAAACTCCCATGTTCTTCTCCTCTTTAGGGAGCCTGTAAGCAAATGGCTGTAAAAGGTAGATTTCTTTTTCTTTTTTTTTTATTTTACTGAAAGTTATTACTGAGGTATCTTTAGCTTTTATTGGCTTATTATGAGACTGTGAAGAAAACTGGTTGTTTACTCTTTTCATTAACTATTTTAAAATTTCTGAAATGTAAACTGTTAAGGAAATGAAGTCTACTTTGTATTTTCATAACTTATTAAGTTTCAGTTGAGGCTTTCCCTCCGTAAAAAGTCTCTTAAGATGTCCCAGACTAGGTTGATTCATTTGTATTCAAGGTATCCTCTTTATAGCTTTCACTGTGTTTGTCACTCTATATTATAATGTTCTTCCCATATTTTTTCTTCAATTCTACTCTGTACACCCCTAAAGTTAGTAATCTTTAGCATAAAAGACAGAAGAATTTGCCAACAGAAAGTGCTACTATGTCATGTGACATGAGCAATCAAGATTCATGAAATGAGCACACCTCCATCAGAAAGTATCCCCTAGGACTCGCATCATGGCCTTGTTCCAGGTTTTCAATTAATATGCATTTGCACTCTCCTATAGCACAGTCCAGTAGTAAAAATGGTGGCAAGCAAGAACATTTTAAGAAATAACTAGGAATGAAAAACAAAGTATCAAAGAAACTTTATTACCTATATTTAGACATTTGGGAAAACGTAACTTTTTGAGAGGTTTGTTTATAGTAGCCTACTGAAGCAAGAAGCTCTTATCTATACAATAGATTATATGTTTTAACAGTGGAATTTTGAAAGTTGCATTTTCAAAATCATAACACCCTATTTCTTTACAAGTTGCTACCATTCAACTATGTAAAGATTCCTAGTGGGAGGTTAATTTACTTTTCTCAAAGGGCTGGAGTAAGGTTAAAAAAAATGAAAACAAGGTCCAAAAAAGAACTAATTAGATTTTTCTGCCTCTGTCCTCTCTGTTCATACAACCTTTAGAAAGTTGGTTAATCTTTTTACATATCATTTTGCTCATCAGTAAAAAAAAAAACAAACACAAAAAACAGTGAGAATAATAACCACCTCAGAAAATGGCTTTATAGGATTAAGTGAGATAATGGAGGAGAAAAGTACTTTGTATACAGTACTTCTTAGCAAATACAGGATCACTGAGACAAATTCTAGAATATTCACTTATTAAGTTTCAGTTTTCTAAAATCAAATGCATGGTTAAGCACATTCTGAAACTGACTTATTGGGATAACACCAAACTACAACAATAACAACAAAGAACAATAAGACATAGTAGAATCTATGTTAGAGATAAAATTTCTAGGGAGCTTTTGTCATTATAAGAAATTATAATACACAAAATATTTTACAATATTATAGGAATTATTGTGTGAACATTCTGAATACTATTTCTCATTTTCTTGGTGACAATGAGAACACTTCTGAGGTTCTTCAGTCATTGAGACATCAATTTCTGAGCATCCCTCACTCCATGCACCTCCCTCCCTTCAAAAAGGAAAGTGGAAAGACAGAAGAGCAGGTATTGGATTATCTGAAACAAGGTCAACTTTATTTTAAATCTATGTAGTTTTCTTGTTCATTGTTGTCATACTTGAAGTATTTAATAAAAATTTATTATGGATCTATTTTGTTCATCAGTTTATTTTGTTCATTAGATTCCACATATGAGTGAGATCATGAGATACTTGTCTTTCTCTGACTGGCTTATTTCGCTTAACAAAATATGCTGCACATAGAACCATGGAACAGACTGATAAATTTCAGAGGGAAGGTGGGGCTGAGGGTGGGGCTGAGAGATTAACGAGAATTTATATGCATATATAAGTGTGGTGAAGACTTGGGAAGGGCAGGTGTGAGGAAGAAGGGCTCAATGGGAAGAAATAACAATAAAAATAAAGGGGACATCTGTAATACTTTCAACAATAAAGATAAATTTTAAGAAAATGGGGGAAGCTGACATAAAAACAAACAAACTGGAATGCATTTGGAAAAAATATGATTATGGATTATTTACTCTCAACATCTCATCATACCACAACCAAAGCACATTCAAGATGTATTTGGAAATTTAGATTAATTTTTTATTTATATTAACTATATCCAAAATTTGTGAACAAAGGCATTTTCTCTAGAGCCAACTCTACCTATTTTTTCCTGCCCACAAAATTCCTCCCACAATGCTTTCCTTCCCAATAACCATGCGGTTCCTTTAGCATTTTGCAGGTGGCTGGCCTGCTCTGCTTGTTTGTTTGTGTTTCAGAAGTTAAACTGTGAGCATTAATCAGATCCTACAATGTTTTATTTTGTGTGTCACTTTAAAAATGCAAATAAACTTGAAAGCTGACCAATTGCCTGAAAAGTACTAAAAAAGAACAGTTGCTAACAAAAGTGCTGAGGAAGAAAACCCAACACATGTTCTCAATCACTTTGTTAGCTTAGAAAGTTGGAGGAAGGACAAGAGTGACAGAACAAGAACAAATACAAGGGAAAGGAATGAGCCAAGATCTTAAAAGCAAATCCTTCCAATTAATCGAGTTTTGCAAATATGTTAAAATAAAAGTATGTTCCACAAAAACAGAACTTCAGATATTTTTATTCCCTTAAATTTATTATTTTTTCTTTAAAAATGTCTAAATAATTTTGGAAAATGGCAAAGGACTTTAAAATTAATTTTTAAATATAGTTTAAATTATTTACCCTTATGCAGGTTATAGGCACATTAAAATCCTCTGTGCTCATTAATGGACACTTCAAGTGTCTGCGTGTATTTCCCTCACAAAAGAATACTAATAATATATTAGTAGAGTGTTGAACCCATTGAATGTGTTCTCTCATATTTGTGTGTGGTCATTTTTTTCTTTATGATTTAAAATATTTGTTTACATGCAGTTATTACAAGTTGCAACACTTTTTAAATGGCTCAATAATTGTGTGTAATTGGAACCTTTGGAAAAGATGCTATCCTTTGATCTTTATTACTTTTTATTTTACCGGGGCAGTTTCAGTTCTTTAACTTTTCCTAGGTCAGAAGCACCAGGCAATACAGATTAGAAGATTTTCAGAGGGTTCTGCTAGGACACATCACAAAATAGCCTCCCTAGCCTGGTGAACATTACAGAGAAGGACAAGGAATGTGTGGGAGCGTCTTTTTTTTTTTTCCTCAAAATGCCACCATTTTTAGATGTTAGCATTTCGCTGCCACAAGGGAAGGAATAAAGCTTCCTGCATGTGGCAGAGACTGTTGTCACTTTATGCTTTGTTCAAGTGACTTCCACAGTGAACTCCTGGAGTATGGCAGCTGTATCCAGAACTAATATATAGTAATACTAAGTGATTGAGCTTTAAGAAGATATATCCTTTGGAATGTTTACTTTATCAGTTTAAAAAAATTACTTGAGCCAGACATGTGTGCAGCTTAGGCAAAATTAAAGGCTATTTCTAAACATTGTTTTTTCAAGTTCATTCATTTACAATAATCTTTTATTTAAATGTAGTCTATTCTTTATATCTGTCCATTCCTAATTGGAAAAAAAAATATTGAGGATGGAAGATGTAGAGTAGATTGATATGCTATGATGGGAGAAAATGTATTTGTTAAATAAGAATTTGTCTCTATTTAAACATTTCTACAGATATCACTTTGAGGAGAAGTATATAATCTTCGGAGAAAAATCATGCTCATGTGTATATGGATACCATCACTTGTCAGTAGAGAGATATGCTAAATTTCTGACATTTTTGAAAACCAGAAAGCCTAAGGCAAAATCATTATTCTTACAATAAACAAACTCATAAATGCAGAAAACAGACTGACAGCTGTCAGAGGGGACAAGGGTTCGGGAATGGGTGAAAAAGATGAAGGATTAAGTAAATTAAATAATTCATTAATATTAATATTAGAAATCCAAAAACTAGATCTCTATGGTTTTCAACCTGTTTATGGTAATGATTGGATCAGTTTATTTTGCTGCCTTTTTGTATTCAGTTTTTAATAGTACTGAATTCTATCTCAGTTTTTACTTTTTGAGACTTTTATTCTTGAAACACAGGGGGAAAAAAGAGCAAACCTAGAGATAAGTGATCATGTTCTTGTTAGTGCTTAAGTCTCAGACCCTGAGGATCCATCGCAAAGTAAGTGTTACTCACGGTTGGTCTTCATTTAAGTTAAAATCCCATTAAACTATTTTCCAATTTCTTTTGAGGCAGATATCTAATGATTATTAATGCTCTCTCTGGTGATGTTTATGGATGCAGAACCAGGGAATAATTTGTCTCAATAAGAGAGACTAAGCCTGTAGAATGATATTTGAGTATCTAAATATTTAAAATACCTAATTGCTTATCTCTAAGTAATATTTCCTCCCATTAAAGAGTCTAGAGTACTATGCTGAATTACTGAATAATATATGACTTAGTATTTTTATATGAATCACAAAATGTAAAAGACAAATCAGAGGTATGGATATGTGATGAGAAAAGCTACAATATTATAAAAAGCTCAGAAACATGGAATGTGCTGAATGATTAAAAGTTGCTATATAGCCTGGTCAGCATGAACCAGGTGGTCAAGGATGGATTACAAGTCAGGACACATGCCGGGGTTATATACTCAATTCCCAGTAGGGGCGGGGGGGGGCGGTGTGTGGTGTGCAGGATTTATCTGATCAATGATTCTCTCTCACCATTGATGTTCCTATCTCTCTCTCTCCCTCTTCATTCCTCTCTGAAATCAATAAAATATATATTTTTTAAAAAGTTACTGAATTATTGGAAGTTGAGGGGAAAATAATTTATTAAGCTATGCTATTCAAAAAAGTAACCAAAATGTGTTATCATGAAATTTACATCAAGTTATCAGTTTTCTTCTATGACCTGGATTTTGCTGTAATAAATCTTCCAGGTCATGTAAAGATCACTGAGATGAACATTTTCTGACTCTGCCAAGTATTATCAACTTTTTAAAAAATCCAAATATTAGTTTTTATTCTTTCATTTCCCCCCTTAAAATCAGATATAGAGAGTAGAGTATTCAGTTATTTTTATGAATTGCTGAATAAATAAATGTGGATTGTAATGGATTCTGATTAATTAAAAGTTTACTTTATAGTGCATGTTCACATAAATAATTGGTAGATTGCTAAAATGTATATTATTTAAATAATAAATTAGCTAAAGTTAAAACCATTCTCTGAATAGGTTTCCTTGACTGATTTACTGTCATAATGCAAATGCCAAAATGTAATGAGTGATTCAAATTTCACTGATATAATATGACATCTGACAGTTAATAATGGGTTCCTGAAACTGTTGCTAAAAGTAATATGCAGTACAAATTTAGCATGGCTAAATTCAATATTAGTCTATGAAGATAACAGTGCAACTGGGCAAATTAGGCAATCTTACCATGACAAAAATAGTATAATTAGTTTTATAATTACATTTATTTACATGGTGAATTTTGACAATATGAACTCTTTTTTTGAGTCATCATCAAATTTTATAGAAGATATACAATTATATGGAAAACTATAATCACTCAAAAGCATCAGCTGTGATTTTAATATTCTCTTATAAAAGAATATACCCAAATATAACAACATGCCTTTCTGTTGCTGATTTTTAACAAAATATTTGAGGAATACTTATCATGTGCTAAATAAGTAAGTAAGTAAGTAAATAAATAAATAAGTAAGTAACTGTAGAAACCAAAAATCTATTGAATGTTCTAGAATCTAGAGTATTAATACTATTTTTCTGTCATGGTGTAAAGAAGGAACATCATAGACATGAATCTAGAGTGAATACCAACAAAAGATGGATACTAAATATTTGAAATCCGTTTGTGAAATAAACTTGCCATTATGTACAGTGGTTAGGTGACATATGGTATAAGGGTATGTATGGCAGGAGTAAATTAACTCCAGTTGGTAAAATTCTGTTCACTTGAGTAGAAGTTGGAAAACAAAGTTAATATTGGATTTAGTGAACAGGTATTTATTGCATTTATACCATGTGTCAGGCACTATGCCAAGAGCCGTAGTGTTTAAAAACATAATAAAAATCTGGTTCTCTCTGAAGAACTTGTAAGCTAGCATGGTAAATATACACATGAAGTCTTTATTAAAGATGTATCTATACACACACTCTATAATGTTATGCTCTGGGGAGATAAAAATGTGTGATTAAATAGGTCTAGCTTGACTGACTACACACTAAAATTTAAATTCAATCAAACCACACAAGATTTTCATTTATGAGTTTACTTGTTTAAGGAATTCATATATTCTATGTTTTTTCTAGATCTGACCTATAAATGACAGTCATGGTCCAAAGCTGCCCCCCATAACATGCCCTTCATCACAGTTTTGGCTCTCTTACAGAAGCCAAAACCTTCACAAGGTGATTGTAAAATGAGAAAATTAATGCTGAGTTTAACAACTAATGACAGTAACAATTATGAGGAGTTTTAATAGTATCTTTTCCCTAATATTGCCTTAATCATTGCCATTGTCATACTAGCATTTATGGAAAGCCTACAATGGCCTAGAGATGCTGAATACATTATTTATTTTATTTTTGCAAACATTTAAAAAAACTGTTATTGTTGAAAGTATTGCATATGTCCCCTTTCTCCCCGCCAGATGCTGAATACATTATTTATTTTATTTTTGCAAACTTTTAAAAAACTGTTATTGTTGAAAGTATTACATATGTCCCCTTTCTCCCCCATCACCTCTTTTAGCCCACCCCACACATGGCCCCCCTGTCCCAGGCCTTCACCTCCTGTTGTCTGTGTCCAGGGTTATGCATCTATACACACAAGTTCTTTGGTTGATCTTTTCCAACTCACCCACCCACAACTTTTGCAAACTTTCAAAGAAAAAGAAAAACAAAAGCATGGAGAAGTCAACTAAATTACCCGGTGTGTTACTGCTTGAAAGCAATAGAGATGGGATTTGAACACAGATTTTGTGGACAATAAAGGCTGGAATTTTCTTTTTCTATTCTCTTTACTTTCTCACCTGTTTTTCTTGCCCACATGCTGTGATCTAATAGAAATATTTTGAGCAGTGATAATATTATTACAGAAAGCTGAAGATTTCTTTTCCTGCACACTTTCACATTTACTTTTTATACAAGCCCCATTATATATCTGATTGACATTTTGTTCCTGGTCAAGTACTTTTCATTCCACTTACATTTGCAAAAGCTTGTTTTAAACTCCCTCTATAGTGCACACAAACTTAAAGACACTCCTGTCACTCTTTCTGTACTTTGTTCACCACGATTTCTTTAGTAACTAGAAGATTGAAGATAGACTATGAACTAAAACAATATTTTTGAATGGAAAGAAGGAGAAGAATGGGAAGGACGATTGGGTTTATTAGAGAGGAATTAAGCTGTGAACAATTCTCTGATTTCTCTGTGAGCATTAAGGATAAGAATAATAAAATGGTCATTCTGGTCTACTCCTGTTTGCTCTCTCTTCCTCGCTGTTCCAGAACGGGAGTTTTGGTGATAGTCTTGGGATGAGATATACTTTTATCCTTATGCCCAATACTACTGCCAGAGTGGTCTCTGTGTGCCCATGTCACTGTCGGCTTAAGCTTTTTCTTATTTCTATTGATGATATTATTTATATTGCTCATACATATTGATCATATCTTGATTTGCCCTAATACAACTTTTGAGACCTACTTTCTGGAACTTATACAAAATTAAACCGCTTTTCTATTCAATGTGATTTCATCTCTCATTGCCTCCCCTACATTTCTCATTCCCTGTGTATGAAGTATTCTGTTCTACCTTCACATCATGGCAATCTTCTCATCCTTCCAGACACAAATCAACGTTTATTTCTAGGTAATAACTTCTCCAAGCTCAACATGGGTAATTCTTTCTACACATATCTCTAGTATATTTGTATATTTAACATGTCTAATACGAGAGCTTGACTTCTTGTAGAACCGTGTTAAACAGTGCCAGATACACAAGATTCTCAATAAAGGACATATGAAAAAATATTAGTCAACTCTGAGGAAAGTGTCAAAATTAATGATGTTGCTGATCTATTATAAATCTTTGATTTCAAGGGGGTGAAATATGCCCTTTACTATGTGCCACAACTGTTTTATTATTTGATCTACAATTAATTATGCTTATCTTTTTAGTGAACCAATTCATACAGCACCAAAGATCCATTTTTTTCTCAATAATGTTGACTTGCCCTTTTCAATTCCAGTTTGGATGACTAAAGCTGAAATTATGACACCATATCTGGCTGCACTCATCTCTCCAGCATGCATCTAGAATGGCTACAAGCTTTAGAAAAGCTTTAAATATGTGTAATTCTTTATAAAATCACATAGTCCAAGGAAAAAGATGGGGGTGGCAAATTAAAAAGCCCACACAGTATGGCAATTTTAGTAAAATAAAATGTATTTTTAAATAAAATATTTTATCTATATCTCTTTTATTAATAATATTATTTCTTATTTTATTATAAAAGATTCTTCATAAGGCCAAGCTAAAAGCATATATAAAATCCAATATGATATCTGAGCTCAGTTATAGATCAAATTCTGTGGAGTTCAACTTTCAAGTCTTTAACTAGATATGTTCAAATATATTGGTCAATACTTTCTTCCACTCCCCTCTAGTTAAAACCAACTTAAATAATGTTCTGTCATGACAAAAATATCTCTCACAAAAACATCTGCAAACCTTGGTATGGAGTGGTTGAAGAGCTGATGACAACTAACAGATTAATTAAAACTAGAGATATGTCACTTAATTTTTTATGAAAGATTTTAGGAAGGATGTAGTTTCTAACTTTCAAATTTGTAAGTCAAAAACTTGAGTTTTCAAATCTAATATGTTAATGTGTACATGGATACCATTCAATATGTATAATGATATAATGCATTTCTTTTTTCCATTTATTCTGGAAAACATCACCTTAAAAGTTAAGAAAAAAATAGAATAAGCCAGTCATGGAAAGACAAGTACCCGATGATTTTACTTATATGTGAACTCTAAAGAACAAAATAAACAGACTCCTGGATACAGAGAATAGACTGGCAGCTATCAGAGAGGACCGGGTTGAGCACTGGGTGAGAAGGGTGAAGGGATTAACAAAGGAAAAAGAGAAAGAGTCCTGGACATGGACAATGGTAATTGTCAGAAGAAAGGATGGTGGGAGGAGATAGAAGAGGGTAAAGGGGGTAAATGGCAATGAAGGAGACTTGACTTGGATGGTAAACACCCAATACAATAAGCAGGGGATGTATTGTAGAATTGTATAACGTAAAACTATATAATTCCATTAACCAATATCACACCAATAACAAAATAAATTTAAATAAACAACAGACAAACATTCAGCCTCTGTGTGAAAACAATTTCTTTTTCTTGGTCAGTTTACTTTTGTTATTGTATGTTATTATGACCTACAGTGAAATGTCACCATAGTATCTATGAAAACAGTTTCAAAAAGTAGGAGTAATGCCTTTTCTATATATTTAAAATATGCATAAGCTATTTCCTCTCACTACTTTATTCTACATTTTAAGTATAATATCTTAAACATTTAAAATGGAAGGAATAGTAAATGCCAAAGAGTCCAATTTACCTTTTCATATGAGAAATGCATTTCTAAGGACAAAAAGCTCATTAAGATTTGTTCTATTGTGGGAAATTTTTTCTTGCTATAATTTTCCTTTGAATGTGGCATGCTTTTCTCCTAATCTCCATGCACTGGTCCTATTGAGCACCATAGGTTTGGTTCACTCTACTTCCCCAAGATAATCTCTTTTAATATTTGAAGATATATAGAACATACACAGCTCTCCCCCAACTGCCCAAGTCTTCTGGGTCTCCAGACATAAAAAATGGTGTCCAGATCATCTCTGTCCAAGTTTATCTCCTTTTAGGATACTCCCGTGCATCTTTGAAAGTTTGATAACCAGAATTGAATGTCAATCTCAAATATGAGTTGATAAACCTAATATAAAGTCAAATCATTAAATCTGTTAATATAGACCCAAATTGTTTCTTCATCTGGCCTAAGAAAATATTATCCTTTTTTTCAGTAACATCTGAACCTACTAAATTACAGTGGATTATAATCAATTTAGTGCTCTAAACCTTATTGTCTGATTCACTACAGAGCTAGTTCAAGTGCACTTGCTAATCATATTTCCCTTAGGTCAAATACATATATAAAACATCACACATAAAACTGTACTTTTTATCTTTATTATTCCACTCAGAAAATGTATTTATCCTGATTATGTCATCTTCCTTATAGATTTTACTTTGTACAACATGCAGATATGATATACATTACTAGGTATTTTTGGACCTTTATCAAAGTCAGTAATAAAACAATGCCAGACTAAAGGAGGATTAGGAGCATTATGTTGTCTAACAATATATAAAACTCCTTCAGTTTTACATGCTGATCATACAAGAATAGTTATAATTTGATAAAGCTGCAGAAGTAAATGAGATAAATGAGGATGCCCAGGGAAATATCTGGCTTACAATAGGTGTTCAGTAAAATATACTTGGTATAATTCTTTTGAGGCTAAACATTAATTACGACTCATTTATCTAGATAAGATTCATTTAACTGGGCATCTAGAGGTTTGAGGACTTCCTTAAGGATCAAATCCTCTATAACAGTATTATATTTTAAATTTTTAAAAACTCAATTGAATTATTTTTCCCCAATAGTGATTTTGAGATGTGTGTACAAAAGCGTGTGTTTGTGTGTGTGTGTGTGTGTGTGTGTGTGTGTGTGTGTGAGAGAGAGAGAGAGAGAGAGAGAGAGAGAGAGAGAGAGAGAGAGAGAGAGAGAGAGAGACTATCAGAACTCTGAGATCTTTTGGAGAAACAATGTTTCATAAATACATGAAATAGAAAAATTAGCTTTAAGCCACTAACTATCATCTATTGTACCACCTACAGGGGCAGTATCAACATCTCCCCTAAAGGAGCTAGACTTGATTATAACATTTTTTCAAATATGATGCCAGAGGCATTCAAACAGCAAGATAACTTTGATAATTCAAGCGATACAATTCAAACACATGGCTCATGAATGAGGGATTACAATATCACAACCCACTGTGTAAAAATCTGGTTACAGAGCTCCATGTGTGTGAGGAAAATTAATTTCATATTAGATATAGATTCACACGCATCTTCTAACAAATGATTTGGAATATTCAAGCATATGTTCTGCTTTTCTTCTTATGCACTGTGGTAGGAGACTGTGCACCCTGCTGTTTAGTAAACATCAACACATTGGATCCTCACTGACTGCACAGGACACCGGATACACAGAGCATACAAAGCAGGGGTGAGTGGCTGCTGGAAACATTCTCCAACTTTTCTACATGAGAGAATGTAGGCAGTTTCCATTCCAATATCTATCTCAGAGAAAAGAATTACATTATGTATTTTTTAATGGTCAACCAGGAAAATGTTTCACTTAACCTAAGAATCACATGTTACCCTGTCTATTCTATATAATACCATGTTTATCTACATTAAAAAAAGCAGCCTGCCCCCCATTTATTTGTAATACACTGGTAACAATTTAAAAGTATGTCTACAAACTCTAAGGAGGCCAAAGGGCTCTTTCTTATTTGTTTATTAGGGAATTTATAGATTATTTCACTTACCGAACAATTTGGGGGACTTGGGGCATATGCCTTCATTCTCCCTAAATACTGTAAACACAAGTCATGTATGTGTCAGACAGCATGGCAGGTCCTAAAGTCCTCCCTTCCTCTTATTATGTCAATTTCTTATGAAAGTTTGAGTTTGCATTTTTAAATATAATATTGCTGACCACAAAAATAATTTAACAAGGCATTATATATTGTCATTGTAAATTCGTTCATTCTGTCTTATCATTAAATACATGATAATGGATTGATTATTGCCTGGTGTGAATTACCAGAGTGTTCAGTCCTTGAAAAAGTTATTCACTAAAATAGTGCCAGGACTTACTTAAACCAAAGAACAGAACTGATTAGACTTTTTACTATGAAGTAAAGTGAACACTATCGCTAAGAATCAGAAAGTAAGAAGATAAAAAAATATTACTCAATCATTGGGCATCTGTCCTCAGTATAAAAATCAGAACAGAGTGTGACTACAGATCAGATATAGTTACCGCTGGTGGAAGGAGAACACAACGCATAACAAATAACTTTGCCTTAGAAGTAGTGAAGTAAAAAAAAAATCACAAAATATCATTTCATATTGTTAATGCTACTCTGTTTGTTTGTTTTTTGTCTCAAAGTCAAATGTATTTCTCTGCTCTCTAGTATGTCAACAAAGGCACTAATGAATTTCATTTTTCAAGGAGTAAATTAGGAGACATTTCAGTTTCTCTAGTGTTTGATACTACTTGATTCTTTGTTTTTGTTTTGTGGAATTGGACATCAACAATGATTTTAAGTTAAAGTGTGTGTGGCCTAATCAGTAGTCACACTAAAATAAATATTAAAAGAGGTATTATTAGCCATGTTAGATAAATTATTTTTGAAATCAGCAGAGATAAGAGACTTCTGAAGATCAAAATGTTTTAAATATCACAGGCAAAATATAAAAGAAAAATTTGATGGTTTCACATATTCTAATTTTTAATATGACAATGTGTTCCAATTCTATAGTTATTTATATTTGAAACAGTGTCCTACAATTCAAACTGAAATTGTCACTTGATATTGGATCGTCTTAGGTACTGTTATAGTTTTATAATCTAAATATTAATAATACATACCTCACAGATTTGAGATAAAATAAGACAATGTATATGAGAGTTCCTAAAAATACTAGATGTTTACTTAGTCTTAGCTAAATTGAAAAAAAATTAAATTTAAAAAGAAAGCATTAGTTGAAAGATAGGACCTTAATAGACACTTTCAAAAGAGAGCATACAAATGGCCAATAGACATATGAAAAGCTGCTCATCAGAGAAATGCAAATTAAAGACACAATCAGATATCACCTCATGCCTGTCATCAGTAAATCAACAAACAACTGTTGGCAAAAATGTGGAGAAAAGGGAACCCTCTTGCATTGTTGCTGGGAATGCAGATTGGTGCAGCCACTGTGAAAAGTACGATGGCATTACCTCAGAAAATAAAAATAAAATTTCCTAATGATTCAGTGATTCCACTTCTGGGAATATATCCAAAGAAACCCAAAACACTAATTCAAAAATATATATGTTCGTAACATTATTTACAATAGCCAAGATCAGGAAGCAGCTCAAGTTCCCATCGGTTCATGACTTGATACATTTACACAATGGAATACTATTCGGCCACATAAAGGAAGCAAATCTTGCCTTTTGCGACAGCATGATGTGCTTGGAGAGTATTATGCTAAGTAAAATAAGCCAGTCAGAGAAAGACAAGTATTATATGAGTTCCCTTATACGTGGAATCTAAAAAAACAAAATAAACAAACAAAACAGAAACAGACTCATAAATAGATAACAGACTGACAGCTGTCAGAGGGGTTAGGGTGCTGTGTGAAAAAGGTGAAGGGATTGAGAAAAACAACAACAACAACAAATAATTCAGACACAGACAATGGTATGATGATTACCAAAGGGAAGAGGACATGGAGAGAGGGAGAGGAGGGTGAAGGGGAAATAAACTGTGATGGAAGGAGACTTGACTTGGGGTGCTGAACACACAATACAATATACAGATGATGTATTATAGAATTGTATACCTGAAAGCTATATAATTTTATTTTTTATTTTAATTTTTAAGATATTTTTATTGATTTCATAGAGGAAGGGAGAGGGAGAGAGAGATAGAAATCCCAATGGTGAGAGAGAGAATCATTGATCGATGCCTCCTGCATGCCCCACACCAGGGATCTAGCCCACAACCCAGGCATGTGCCCTTGACCGGAATTGAATCTGGGACCCTTCAGTCCACAGGCCAATGCTCTATCCACTGAGCCAAACCGGCTAGGGTGAAAGCTATGTAATTTTATTAAATAATGCCATCCAAATAAATTCAATGAAATTAAAAAAATAAAAATATATTTTAAAAGAAAGACAGGAAATTAGATATATAAGTTTTTGAGCATAAAAATTAGATTTGTTTTTAAACAATACTATATTTTATAAATAAATAATGGCATTAAAATAATGAGTAAGATTTAAAGAAATGTAAATCTGAATGCCATTGGGTTACTTTATCTCCCAGCAGCTTTTGTTTGCACCTAAACCTCTGCAATCTTCCCAGAGAGGATTTAAAGTCAAGAGGAATCCCAGATCAGAAGTGGTCAAAAACTAGAAAATAGAAGCTTATAAGCCTTGGAGTCCTTGTCTTCAGTCAACAGGTGTTTAGGGATTTCCTCTGGGAACATGAACCTCCATTCTGCCCATTCCAAGCTTCAGATATTTGTGAAAGCATTCAGATCACTTTTACTCCAATTTCTCTCTCTAGACATCCTAGGGTTAGTTTTATTTTTAAACCAATGCCTTAGTCACGAAACATCTTTATTGGACTGTACCTTTTAAGTACATGATGTTTGATGTTCAGAGAGAAAAAAAAAGAGTATTCTCCAATTCTTTAGAACCTTACATTTTCCTTTCTTTCTTTTCCTTTTTTTGTGGGTGGGTGGCTTCTGTTAACTCAAAGACTTAATCTGTCACTGAATTTTTCTAACCTCAGTAAGACTAGGAAACACTTCCATATATCAATGATTTTCACAATCACTTTTACCTTAATGGGTGCCTAAATTAATTTTTAACTTGTTAATCACACATCAAAAAATAGAGAAGACAAACTTTTAATTCAATACTCTTTTCTCTAATTATCATTTGACACCAATCTTCAAGAGATTTTTAAATCTTTTTCAGAAATAGCTGTACAAATAATAAAAGATACAAAAATAAAGATTGTGTTCTAAAGGAGAATGTAGGAGGTGCAGCGAGTGAACCGAAGAGATGAGTAAGGGCAATCCACACAAAAAGCTTAATATAAGAGCAGTGGCACTAATTAAAATATTTTTCATATTTTGGCCTTAAAGGCCTAATTGCATCTTCATGTAATGTGATGTTGGATACCATGGTGGGCAGACAAAATAAACACATAGGTTTTAGCATCCGTGGTCCTAAAAGTAGAAGGATAAATAGTTGGAAAACTATACATTTTATGACTTAAAATTAAAGAAAGTATATGAAGGAAAATTTATTTGTAAACAAATACATATACAAAGGAAGAGAATAAAAACAGAAGGAGAAAACAAAACAAGAGATCTGAAGGTCAAGAACAGAATAGAAGTCAAGCGAGAGCATGGGAAGGGTAGCTTCAGTGTGACCCTGTTCTCTTTTCCAATGGATGCCCACTTCCACGTTGGACAGGGCATCGTGTACATAGCAGACAATTAAACCAAGACATCCGTGTGGATAACCTAAGACTATGATATGTTGTCATTCAGTGTAGCAAGGAGGAGGCATCACTATAGAAACAGGAAAGCGCTTTGTGGAAAGCTATGCCTCTCTCACAGAGAAGACAGTCGCTTTAGAAAAGAGCAGATTTGCTGCGAGCTAATTTAAAAAGAGTAGAGCTGAAAAAATATCTCATGCACAATTAATAATTATGTTTCTCCTACTTTGAATTTTCTCATGTTGAATAGTAGGAATTTCCACTATCAAAAACCACCAGTGCAGACATTCTCTAGAGGGGTAGAAAAACAAACAAGTACAAACCTTAAGCTAATTTTACAGCTGGCTACATAATTGCTTTGGCAACAGTCATAGACCAGCCTTTATTCTAAAATGTATTCTTATATTGAAAATAAATGGCTAAAAAGCAACATGCCTAGAAATGAGGGAGTCCAGCAGAATAAGCATGCTTGCTCCCAGGGTGGGCTACCGATTATCTTTATTTTTCCTTGTGAAACAAACACATTCATACCCCTACAGATGACATAATAGCTTTGAGGGGAAAAGCTAATGCACTTACAATTTTAAATGGCAATTTAGGATTAATACCATTAATATGTAAGAAGTCCATTTTCCCACCTTGCTCATTTTAAAAAATAACCTCAACTAAAAGTTATCTTAGACAAAAGGTGGTTCTACTCATTTTGTTCAGATCTAGAAACAGGAAGAAAACATGAAAGGAATTCTCAACCACGCATTTGTAAAACAATACATCAAGCATCTAACTGAATAAAAAATTATTCAAATTAGATTGACAAAGGTTGCACAATTACTAATACTAGGAAATTAAAAAGCAGAATAGGAAATGAAATAAGACATCTTTTAGAACTTACTAACACATTTAGGTAATTTAAGTGACTTGGCTTGAAGACAAAATAAAAAAGATGTAATTTAGTACAAATGAATGCAAACAAATCCTGGAGCCAAAGGACAAATCCAACAAATGCTGCAGGACACAGGATGCGTAAGGAGATGTTATTACTAAAGAAAAAAATAGCTGCAAAGCACTCAACTCAATGTATAGTGGCTGTGAATAGAACAAACAAGAGATCGGTTGTATTGTGGTATTGAAGTATTAAAGAACAAATCAAAGCAAGTTTAACAATGATGAAACACTAGCTGTATTCATAGTACTTACTATATGACTAGTACTTTGTTAGGAAGCTATGGCGGGGGCATTCCTTTTAATATCCACAAAACACCAAACACAGCTGCCAAGAAAGCCCCAGGGTACAATCATCCTATGAAGTTCAAACATTAGACAACATCACTTGTGACAGCAACACTGCCCCAAAAAAGGAAAACTGATGAGGGATGAGATATGTGCCTTTCAAATGGAATACGGTCCACTCTCAATAATTGAAAGCGGGCGTTCATAAGCAGAAAGATTTTGAACCTTCACTGGACAAAAAAATAAAATAAAATAGTAGCAAGGCAAGTAATTATGTTACTGGGCATGAAAGTCACATAAAGTTACATTTAAAGCAAAAATAGACTTTATCCAGGTATCTTTCCCAGGTTCTATTGTACTTAATATTTCATAACCCTGATATAAAATTATTCTATCAAACTATCTCAAGGTCTGGCTGAATTTTCTATACAAGAGAAAAAAAAAAAAGATTTCCGTCTGCAACATGAGAAGAAATAACTGACAGTTTATTTATTTAATTGACATAATATGTAGAAGACAGGGAATGGGCGGTGGGGTTATAGAATACATTTGGTTATTTTCCTTAACATTTCACAGTCATTAAAAAAAATAGTTCAATGAAAAAAACCGTTCACTGCTTATAAATTCCTAATAATATTGAGTTTGATGTTATGGCAACAATTATAGGTTCTGGAGCTACAATTCAAATATCAACACTAACACTGGTGTGTGTGATGTTGGACAAATTGCTGTCTTTCTACACTTCAATGGTATCCCCTGTAAGAAATGGGAGATAGTAATATTTTTAGTGAAAATGAAATAACTAATGTACAGTACTTCAGACATAACTGACAAGAATACTTGTGAACCAGTGGTAGTTAGGTCTTCTTTGTAATATTTATCTCTTTAATGCAACTAACTGAACTATTAGTATAATATTATAATTTTCAATTTTGATTTATATTAGGGAATCATTTTATATTGGTAAGAAATACATAGCAATATACCATTCCAAAGTATGTTACTTGAATATATTTTACAATAGAAAAATAACAATAGACATCTAAAATGGGCTCTTTTACAGAACTAATGTAATATATAACTGTTAAAAGTTTATACATTGTAAATCTTATAGAGGTATTTATAAGAAATAATTTGTTTCTAGCTCTAGAACTCCAGGATTATTTTAAATACTTTCTATAAATATTTAAGTTGTATTGCATATTTTGAATTTATAAACACAGAAATGGGGGTGGGGTGGGGGAAGCGCCTATGTAGAATATGCGGAAGGAAATATCACCAGTGTTAGAGTTGTGTAAAGCAGGATAACTTTATGGGTTTATCTAAGATAACCTTAAGCAATGCTTAAAAGACACATGGCCTATTCTTAATTTGGTTGTAGTATTTTATGCATAATTTATTGAATCTATATGTAGGACAATCTACTTTTATAAGCAAACTAGGGGCCCAGTGCATGAAATTCATGTACGGGAGGATAGGATGGGGTAGGGAGGTTCCCTCAGCCCGATCTGCACCCTGTCCAATCTGGGAGCCCTCAGGGAATGTCCTACTGACGACTTAGGCCTGCTCCCCATGGTTCTCTGTTCTCTGCAGACCTGCCTGCTTGATGCCACCTCAGGCCCTGGTGTCTGCTCTCTGTGGGGGGCCTGCGGGGGACTGCTTGCCCCTCGCTGCCACGGCCAGAGGCAAGCAGGGTCCTGCTGTCTGCTCGCTCACTGTGGGGTACTGCTTGAAAAGCCCTTCATGTACATCTAAATCACCGAGGACGCCTGTCCCTGGGACCCAGACCACTTGGCACTGGTGTGCACGCAAGTGGCCGCCCCGCCCCCAGCCGCTCGGCGCCTGCATATGCAAATTAACCAGCCATCTTTGTCGGGTTGATTTGCATACTCACTCCTGATTGGCTGTGGGGTGCCACGAAGGTATGGTCAATTTGCATCTTTCTCTTTTATTAGTGTAGACGTACAGTTCTCTAAAGCACAGTGTGCTGCTATATGTCCTATTTATACTAGAAAGCCAAGTCGCCAAATTAAAAAACGTGTCATTTTTGGTCTCCATGAAACATTGGTTTCTCAGAAATTTCCTTGGTGACAATATAATTATTTCTGAAACTCACATTTACCTCATGTGCCATGGAGACACTCTGGTCAACATTTTTTTAAATGTAAAACTATTCTACCCTTCTCTAAATTGAGACTCTTTGCAGTCATAACTAGCCATGTATTTCTTAGTGTACTTCAACTCCACAAGCAGCCATTATTTGTCATGTGCAATCCTGTCTGTTCCTCTCAAACACTGAGCGAATGCTGGAACAAAGCTTCAGAGGGCAGTTTTGCTGCTGCTCTGTCCTAGCAAAATAACTCAGTGCTTCCTCTCTCCCATTCCAAACTGTCCTCATTCATCAAGGCCTGGCCCTGTTTTTATTTCTTTTACTGGAGAAGGACAACCTGCATTCCTCTTTTTGTGCTCTAAACTACTGTATTTACATTTTAATTCTATATAATATCTAATATAATTGCCCTAAACATATCTTATATACAGGCATGGCTTCCCTCAATCAGACTGACAAATATTTGCTCAGTTTCTTATTCCCTCAAAACATATCCAAAAAAGCAGAAACTTAATGCCAATTTGTCCACTGGTTTAAAGACTAAGCATCAGCAACTACTCTTTTACCATAACGTTAAGTAATGGGAAAGATGTCCAAATATAGGAGGACAAAATTTTAAAATATGTAAATTCCATAAAATAAAACTGTCTTCAACAAAATATCTAAGTGCATAAGTTCTATCTGCCCATACTATTTTAAGTAAAGATAAATACTTCTGACCTCAAGAAGTTCTCAAAATTCCTTCTTTCTTATGTTGTCACAGTTTACAAACTCACAGCTTCATACTATGTAGAGACTGACCTTCAAACTCTTCCTGACATTTGGTGTCCTTCAGTCTCTAGATAAGTTTAAACTTTTTTTCATCTTTTTTTGTCAGAGCATACTACACACATTCAGTCAAGCCAGGGCTCCTCGGTGTCCCCTGAGCTCTACAGAACCCAGATTGTGTTGTTCCCTTTGCCTAGAAAAGCCCTTCATGTACATCTAAATCACCAATAGCACTCTGATCAAATGGCACCTGCTTCAGGAGTGTTCAGCTATTCTAACAGTTAGAAGTAAACTTCCATTCCCTTGTAAAACTTGAACACATTGTCAGCTACTCAGATATTTACATTGAATTTTATTCATCATTTTTTATGCTTATGATACCATAGATGTATTGCTAGTTGTATGTTTGTATATTTGTTTGTTTAAAAGAATTTGTGCCGGTTTCAAGCATCCAGTGAATCTTAAATAATAGGCACGTTCTACTCACTCACTGAGGATACTCTAACTCTGCCCTTCCCAAGTTGTGTTCTATGGAACACTAGTCACATTAGATGGCTCCTGAAATGATGACAGCGTCTATGGCAGAGTAATGAAACCTATTAGCTTATGGAAGTGGTAAAGAAGCCCTCCAGAAAAGAAACCCGGAGCTTTAAATATTTACTGTTGTTATACCAGGGTTTTGTTTGAGGAAAGGAAAGAGAGATAGGAACATCAATGGTGAGAGAGAATTGTCAATTGGCTACCTGCAGGATCCCTACTGGGGATTGAGCCTGAAACCTGGGCAGGTGTCCAGGGAATGAACAATGATCTCCTGGTTCACAGGTCAACTCTCAACCACTGAGCCACACCTGCTGGGCCTGTTTGCTTGTTTTGTTGCTGCTTTTCCCAGAACACCATCTCTTGGGAAGTGATGTTCAGGGCTCTGCAGATGACCAGGTCCTCCTGCGTGATCAACCTTGATCCCCTCCCCTCTAATCTGCTGCCCTCTCCACCTTGAGGGCTTTTGCTCCTACTTGCTCACCTACTGAATTCCGAATCATCACTTAAGATAGATCTTATATGTCACCTTCTACTGGTTCTTTCACCTGACCTCTATCAGAATCTAGTTGCTTCTTTCTTTGTGTTCTCACAGCACCTGCAATATAATAGCTATCACATCACTGTTATTTATTGTATGCTTGTCTCTGATTCTTAATTTATGTAAGTGTAATATCCTGCACTCACTAGGTGACCTAAAATGCCTGCAATCAATATCAAAAGTATCAAGTGAATTAGGTTGATTTGGTTCTGGGTGTGTGTTGGCAGGGTAGGTTGGTTGTGGTTATGTTCATTTATGAGGAGAAGGTTAAAGGAAGGAGAGCATAAGAAAAGGATCCCAAAGCTAAACTGACTTTCTCTCATTCTAATATTTTTCTTAGGTAACATGATAATGATAGTTGACCAGAGCATCTATAAAATAAATGATTCTGTGGATTGATCGAGTTTACACTGTTGCAGCTCATCAAACAGAAGGGATGCCTTAGAAGAAGTGGGGGTGGGGGATAAAGGGGATATGCCACATCACCATAATGGAAAAAATGCTTTCTCTTCTCAATTTTTTCCTTTCTTCCCAGCTCCCAAAACATTACTGCCTGAAAGGAGAAAATTCATTTATTATAAGTTTTGTGAATTAAGAAAAAATGACAGGCTACATGCTGTTTCTCTCAAAAACATTTCTTGCACTCTATTGCTGCCTATCTCAATAAGTCATTAGTGTCAGATTATTTCTGGCTTACAAATTCATATCAGCAATAAAATGGATCACAATTTATCTCTATCACTTCTCAGACTTTTTGGCTAGAATCAAGTGTAAAAATTTCTGTCTCCTGACAATGTATTCCCTGTACCTTAATTCCCTAAATGTTCTCATTCTTCACCTCTCACTTCGCTCCCTCATTTGTCTAGACTACAGTGCTCCCACAGAATTCTTTTCTGATTAGCACTCCAATCACCTGGTAGCTCTCCTACTATTCTCTAATGCTGTACTCAGATCCTGCTTCTTCCATGAGGCATTCTTTGATATGTCAGCCTGAATCTATCTCACCTTCAACCCTTCTTCCACTGTATGGGCCCCATCACAGGATGTATTTCAAACTAGGTTGCAAAAGTGATGTGTGTGCAGGATGTCTCAAGTTCTAGAAAACTTGGATGTAGAAGTTAAGAAGTGGATAAAATCATTATCTCAAGATTGCCTCAGAAAATATATATGCATTGTCTATGAGCAATATATTAAATTGAATATTAAAATACTGTGCTTAATTAACATTAAGGTCAAGGGTGTTTCTTTTGTTAATATCTTTTAAAAATATGAAGTACCTGGGCTCAACATTTAATGCAGGAGAAACTGAGAAGGAGGATAGCATAAGAAAAGAATTCCAAATATAATATTTTATTAGGTAAGAGAGGGAATGTGTGTTTAAGTAAAAAACAGGGATTATGCATTTATATGGTATTGACAGCCAGCCAGTATTCCAATTCACTAGCCAAAGTCACTCAACTCTGAGATGTTTTGGTTGGTATCAAGGCCTTTTAGTCCTTTAGTTGGTAAGCATCATTTATTTCTCTTGTATAGTCACCTTGAAGTACATAGAAATAATAATTGAAATAAACTGGAGGAATCGTATAACATAATTTCTTACAACCTGTGAGAGTACAGGGAGATTTCTGCAGGGCTGTGAACACCTTAAACCCAGAAAGAGCTTATATTTCCTTCTCATAAAAGTATTTTCTTTTCTTTCTCAGAAAGTCATTTCTGTTTAAGAATACCTTACCATTTCTTCTCTACTTTCCACATCCTACCCCTATAGTATCCTTTTGGTATCATAAAACTTTATACCATTTTCTTCTCAGTGAGTCCTCCGCCATGGACCCATTCTCATCCTACTTTAAATGGTCAGCACATACTCCAGTACAATTATAAACCAGCCCTTCTTACTCTTCCAGTTCTGTTGATTCATTTGCCTTTGTTGGGTCATTAAACTTATAAAAGGGATTTCTGTGTTAGGTCTGTTGATTTTTAAAGGGCAAAGATGTCATTGAGCCCAAACTCTGGTCTGTGTTTTTCAGAGCACACCTGAGCTATTTTCAAAAGGTTTACCTCTCTCTGAGGACTTACAAAAGGAGAAAGGCAAAAATTGGTGCAAGGGGTATCCATTATTTATTAACTTTCTACTTTTTCTGCACAAAACATAAGCAGAATTGAAATCGGATGGGGCTGTGAGGGTGCGCTCAGGACCGCATAGGTGTTCCCCAGGGTCTGCAGCTGGGACGGGCTTGTAAGTGTCTGGGAAAAGCCACTGAGGGGGTTGTGTTACCAGAGGCCACGGAAGCTGCCATCCCCAGCTGAGTGGTTCTCTGTTCACACTGGGCACGAGCCCAATTTGAACAGAGAATCTGCTATTTTCCCCATTTCAAAGGGCACATTTCTGTACACTTCCTCATATACAGGGGCATGCTGGGAAGAATGCTATTCATTTATAAAAGAAATCATAGTGTTAATTATTATAAGTGAGTGTTAGTAAATAACTGAATAGCACTGCGATATGGAAGTGTATGGTTATCTGAAGAGCCATGAATTCAAGTCCCTTCTTAAAAATGTACACATTTATTCGAAATTGTTTAACAAACAGGAGCTACACTCTTTAAATCCAAAAGTGACACTGAGATATTCTCTAATTCATGCATCTTGAGATACATATACCCCTGTGATAGAATTGCTATCCTTATTCAATATTATCTTGAGTAATTAAATATTTCTTCCTTCCATTATTTATTTTATTTTTGTTTTGTTCTCTCTCTCTCTCTCTCTCTCTCCCACAAACAAACAGAGTAACACACACACACACACACACACACACACACACACACACACACACACAATCTAGATAATTCCTTAAATTATTCCAGACATCCTTGTAGGCAGTGCTTTTTCTCTGTGCTTGTAGTTTTGGCACTCCAACACCAAGTTCACATCCTGGGCCATGACTTCTATTAGTGGATGTCTGGGCAGTCTCCCAATAAAGCAGAGCAGCTTCAGTATCATTAGTGGGCTGATGGTATTTCAGTTCCTCTTCCTTTCATTCCTCTTTAGTTTACTATTGGTGCCACTGAGCTTAATGAACCAAACCGCCTGCTCATGCATCAAAAACGAAGAAGTGTATTCTGCCATGGGAAAAAGAAAGGCTACTTTATATTTTCTACAGCAAACACTTTTTAACAAACATAAGTAGGAAAGAAAGCATAAGTAGAGGGATGTTAATAAAGGCTTTTAAAACTTTCAAATAAGGATTGTAATGACTTGCTACTGTAGAGCGCCATCATAAATAACACGCATTCGTAAAAATATAAAGTTATTAAAAGTGTTCTTAATACTAGCTACTGCTTTACTTTGGTACTAATTGTATTACTACTAATATACTAATTACTAAAACTGTATCAGAATTGACTATTATGTAACAGTTGTATTATAAAATATTACCTACATCTTGTATTCACATCATTGTTTCACATGGTCTCTGGTATTTTAAGTGAACTAGTCACTGGCTTAGAAGTAAAAGCATACCCATATTGCTAAAACTACTAAAAAGCATAATAGTAGAATCTAGATGTTATTTTCTTCATGCAATAATATCTAAATATTCAATGGTTACATACCTAAAAGTCATAATACTGCTTTTACATAAAGGAGTAATTACATGTGTAAAGTAGCTAATAACGATGCATTTTTATTATATAGAGAGCGCTCTGAAACTTTGGCCCATATTTTGTGGTATTGAAGTCACTCTGACATATGAAATCACTGTGACATGTTTTTACTGAAGTCAGCTCGCAAATACCTCTGGCTATAAAACTAATTCATTTTATTCACTTCTATCACAGTGAGGGAAGTGGGAAAGTAGCTACTCAAAATTGTCATTCTCGTAAACTATACGCTCGCCTAACTTAGCTCTGCTCACGTGCAGGAAATAGATACTTGAATCACAGAGAGTGGATTTTGAAGAGGCAGGCGGTCCTGGGAACAGGGCGGATTTTTGTAGCAGCCATAGCAAAGGAAATAAATGCAACGCAGAGTTTAGAAAGAGAGGGTGGAGCGTGGGACAGATAAACTGAAACAGTCTTGCAATCTTACTTTGTTCTTTTAACAAACACATTTTTATCTTCCATTTCCCCACCCAACACGGCACTGGGTGGTGTTTATGAGTTCCCCCGACATTTAGAACCTCTTAAAAGCTGTTAGGGCTCCTCCTCATAGAAGATGTGATTTTCCTACAATACTTTTCTATAATTGTGCCAGGGAGCTAAAAATAAAAATGACCTAAGTAGTTTCACCACAGTGAGAAGCACAGCTCCATTGTAGAACTGAGTCATCAGCTTCCTGTTTCGGGGAGATATATCCAGGGTAGGAAATTCACTGTGCTGACTGCCCTCCTCCCGCCTCTGCTGGTGGAGATATAACGTCTGTGGTGTGGTTATCAATAACTGCTAGGAACTCTGGCCGTAATCGAGTAGATAGCTGTAAAGCACTATCGTATTGGGAAAGTAAATGTGGTGAGAACCATAACAGGCTGAGGTTTATTGAGAAAGTCCTGATTGCTGTGCAGGCTGCGCACCTCTGATCTAGGGCCAACGCTGTACACAGCAGTTACAGAATTTATCGAGTCTTATTTAAACTAAACGTATGTCTAGCTCTCTCCATTTTTATTTCTCTTCATCATGCGGCAGGACATAATTTTCTGGTTTATCACGAAACTTCTGTCGGTTCCACCCTTTAAGTCATTTGTCACACTTCTCAAGGTCACCAGGACGCCTCAGAAAAGAAGTATTTGTTTTGATTGATTGGTTCGCGGTGCTTATACCGAGGAGTGCTGCTAAATGAGCCTTTTGTATTTTCAATGAAATGACTAAAGGGAGGGGAGAGGGGAACTAGTGCATCCTGTTAGCAAGATGCAGAAAGCATGCTGTGCTCTGGGTATCCCAGGGCTGTGGATCTAGGCCTACCCTTTGTCACTTGCTCCCTGGTGGAAATGAGAACTTTGCCCTCCAATCATCACTACAAGGAGAGTAGACATTCTCTTGGTCTGGAATTAAAATAAAGCTGTCAGCAGTATAACAGTCAACATATAGAAACACTCTCTTTTTCCCTGACACTATACTGTTGCTTTCTGAGAAAGAGGCACATGACAAAAAGCAAAGTTCTCTCCTGCTGAGATGCTTTTCATCATAACTGTGTACATCAGTTGTTGTTGAAAGAAGAGGACAATGGCTCCAATTCTTTGAAGCTGGAATAGTAGGTGTGGTACAGCATATGTATATACCAGTGTATTGATTTTAAGCAAATATGCTTTTGGGGTAAGAGCTTCTTGCTTTTCTTAATAATTCAGTAAACATAAAGAGATGCAAGTCAAGTAAACATTTTATCTATAGCAGCTAGGGTCTCTATTTTGTATTTCTGAGTTGATACCTGCTATCTTGTGCATATATTAGATTTATGAATTACCATGGCATTCATAAAAGATGTTTGATGTTTCATATATGGAAGAGAGAGGGACTTACTAGTATTTCCTGTGAGGTTATAATGTCATTTTTTTTTCCTTTCTCTATGACATCATGATTCTACTGCTTTCATTCTACACCAGTGATGACATTTTTTCATAGTTGCATTTTTAAATGTCAGATCTTTTGAGCTTACGATGATATAATTTGCATACAGTGAAATTCACCCATTGAGGAGTAGAGTTCTAGGAATTCTACACACAGACATAGTCATGGAACCTGGCTAAGTTGCCCTAACATTCTCCTCAGCTGGACTAAACTTTACAGTCTTGTTTCTTAGTCTAGGCACTAGCTTCCCTTTCCTTAGTGCACTTGCTAAAAACAAACAAAAAGCTCCTTGCAATTGTAAATTCTGTATCCGCCCTTTTGAGATGAAACTCTCCTTTCTTGCCAGTTTTACAACTCAGAAATGTCTTTCCCAAAGACCTCTGAAATGTATTCGTCAAGATGGAGACCGTTCATCTCTCCTCGTCTCTGTGAGAGGCGAGGAGCCTAAATTTGATGAGTAGCATTGGCAAACACAGATGGCCTATCACTAACCTACCACCTAACATTTCCCAGTTTTTCCTACTGGCTTATTTATTTCCCAATACTTAAAAACTCTCCTGCACTTGTTTCAAAGGAGTTGAGTTCCATCCCTCTCCCCCATTGCAATATTCTTTTTTAAAATGTATCTTTATTGTTAAAAGTATTACAGATGTCCCCTTTTTCCCCATTGACCCCTTCTAGCCTGCACCTCCCCCTCAACCCCCCACCCCATGCCTTCACCACACTATTGTCTGTGTATATGCATGTAAGTTATTTGGTTAATATTCTTGAATAAACTCGCCTTTGCCTGTTTAACTCTATCCAGTGCAATTTTTCTTTGACAAACTACAACTACAACCATGTTACAGAATCGCTTTTTCACTTCAAAAGCTTCCTCTGAGACCCTTGGTAGTTATTACGTCACCCTCAGGCCACAGTTCCTGGCAACCACTAATCTGAGTTCTGCCTCTGTAGCTTTGCCATTTCCAGAATGTAATAGAAATTATATCATACACTATGTAGACTGTTATGTCTTTTTTTTCACTTAGCATAATACTGTGGAGATTCATTCATGTTATTACATGCATCAATGGTTTCTTCTTTTCACTACTGCATAGCATTACACTGTATGCTATCAGAAGTTTTCTATTTTTTAATCCCCGTTTATAATTTAAATTTTCCTCTCCTTATTTCAGCGTTTGTCTCACTTACGATGAGACTACCCATATTGTGTTTTGTAGATGCATGCTGAATCAGGGTTAGACTCACTCAAAATGTTCTTGCTTTTCCTTCCCATATTAAGCAGAGGTTTCCCATGGTCTTGTGGATAAAAAAGGTAACAGATACTAATAAGCTCAGGGGAGGCCTGCATGGCGGCCTTACAAACTCAGAGACCTCCAGTAACCACATAGGATGGTCTAAAGTTAAAACATCCTAACCAAGGCAAGTCAGGGCAGGTAGTCATGCCCTAGGCCAGTATCTTCCTTGACAAAGGTCAATCTTTACTTTAACTGAGCATATCTATTGTCTAAATACTATGCCTTTGGAATGTCTGTGTGATCCCCTTTCCTAGACTTCTCAGGGCACCATCTCCCACCAGAGCAAGACCAAAGAAACACTCTTTATTCTCTTGTCCCCTTGCATATCACCTCTATATGCTGTACATATTAATTGTTAACTATCGTATACCTACCAATGTAAAAGAAGGATGTGTCTGTTTAACTTTCTATCCAGGCTCAGAGATTCCCCTGCTTTGCTTTCTCCAGCTTCCCTAATCTATCACCAGCAGATTTCATGTAGCCCCTTTATGTCTTCCCCTTTGATTCTGATGTATAAAATAAGGTGCAAAACTGCCAGATTCCAGAGCATTTTCTCAGTCCTTTGAGATGTTGCTTCCCAGCAATTGCTGTCAGTTTGGCTCAAATAAACTCATAAAAATTCTCCACAGGTTTGGACGTTTCTTATGTCCACAGACTCAACTGGTAAATGTCTTATATAATAATAATCCCATTAAATGAGTAAACAAACCAGATCTCACTTTGAAAATAATACAAATTTTTTCAAAATGTTGGTAAAATGCATGTCTACAAGTTGTTTAAAATTAAGTGTCAATGAGATACGCTGAAATTTAATATTATCCATTTGTTTTAAGTAGCTATTGTGTTGTAAGTGCCCATTCAAGTCAAAATAGAGTTAATTCAGCTAAAAAGTGCAATTGAAAACAGTTTGGCTTATTGGCCAAAAATATGGAAATAAATATCCTATATAATAAAGAGCTAATATGCTAATCAGACCAAACAGCAGAACGAGTGCCTGGACGACCTTCTGGACAACCTTCCGGATGAAGCTGGGGCGGGGCTGCAAGGGCCGAGCCCTTTGCACAAATTTCGTGCATAGGGCCCCTAGTACACCAATAAAATAGAGCTATTAGATGGTAGAAGGCTATGGGATCAACTTGCAAAAAATATAAACCTTTTTCATTTAATAATGCTTTAAAAATTTTTTTTGATGTGGGCTAAACTCACATATAAAAAAGTTTATTTAAAGATTTACATATATATATGTATAAAATCCTCAGCAAAGATATTTTTTCCATTGACTTGACCAGGAATTGAACCCAATACCCTTTGGTCCACAGGCTGATGCTCTAAGCCCTGAATTAAACAGGCCAGGGCTGCAATAATACCTATTTTAAAAGTATGAATTTCATTAATTTAGAAAGCGGTATCAAAACTACATGCATTGTGGGTGTTTGTTGTTTTGGGCTGCCTTTTTAATCTTTAGCTGACACTGAATGAAATTATTTGGGAGAGTGTAACTCCTGGGCATCAGGAACCAGCCACCTTCTAAGTTAGAGAACAAGCTTATAAAAGAAAGGTTGAATGTAATGGCAGTCCCCTTACTTTATTTAAATATTAAGATGTAAACATTAGGGTGGCATATTAAATAGTAAAATATATTGAGAAAGTAATAAATTAATAAACTAATAAATTTTCCTCTATTTTCATATTATCCTACAAATCTAAAATCTAATGGGCTAGTGTTTAGTATTATTAGT